>NC_068356.1:90893210-91232585 GCF_020536995.1 Dreissena polymorpha
AAGTACATAATTCTTTATCTAGCAATATGCGGAGAACATATGCGGATATGTATTTGAAGTAATCTTGTTTTATATACGTACTGGTAAGGATGTTGTACATTTTTGAGAAAGATACATCTTTTCTGTTTGCCTATGTGAACAGTATGCATCTGCAAAAAGCTGGTGCTTTATATTATATCAGATTGCTAAAACTCATTATAGTTTTGATCGAGTTTGCAGATTGGTTTGTGTTATTCAAACTATTAAAGCGAGATTATAGGATTTTTCAAATATTTAAGAATTTATAAAAATGTGTAAAAACTTATTATCTATATATTCAATATATATCTAAAAAAAGTTAAGAAGAACATGTGTCGAAAAATGCGAAATAAGCCAGATATTTAATCCTGAAATCGAAAATGTCTAAACAGTGGAATCCCATGCATGTATATCATGCATGTACGATGTGAATCTAATTTAGTTAAACAATTTATTTTAAATTCCTGCAACGATATATATTCATACAACACACGAACAGTAACTCTGATCCTTATAAAACGACGAATGCTTCGGTTATTGTAGGAAAATATGTACGAAATATCTTCGTCACAATCCCCTCCCCCACCCACCCCCCCGAATTTTTTTTTTTGCATTTTTTTCTCCGCATTTTTGGAAGATAATGTAATAAATGTCCACACCCCTACACTATACACCCCTCTTGAAGTCTTCACTCCACCCCTCCTCCTTGTGATTGAAATTGAGAGTCCCTTCACCTTTAAAAAGAAAATAGATGAGCGGTCTGCACCCGCAAATCGGTGCTCTTGTTAAATTTTAGTCCTGGCAGACCTATAAATCACAGAAGCCTATCACTATCAGGCATGATACTTTCTGCCTAAACTTGATTTTCGTTCGAAAGAGAGTTCTTTCAAACAAGAGTATGCCTTTTAAGTAGGAATTGTCGTTCCTGATTAGCCTGTGCGGGATGACAGGCTTATCTGCATTTTATGAAATTCGTACTGAATGTATAATTTTCTTGCTTATTTTGTGTTATTGTAACATATTTATAAATCTATTACAATTTAAAACATATAAACCATCGTATAATATCGCTTTAAAGGGACCGTCAACTACGAATAACGAACACAGAAAAGTTCTAAATACCGTAATTTTCTATAATATTAGTTTATATGATTAAAACATCACGGAATGGTATATTTTATTACTTGATAAAAGGTGTTTATGTTTGCATAATGTCAGTATATTCGGTTATAACATTTACTGGGTGCAGAACCAGGAAACTGCCAGTTAACTATAAATAACGCAAGTAGATTGATCATCATCGTCACGTGGTAAACCCTGGAATGCAAATTGTGCATGCATAGTGATTTGTATATATTATATATATAAAATGATCAATCGACTTGCGTTATTTATAGTGTATATCGTTATGTCACCTATTTTCGCGATGTCTTCGATTTCACATCGCAATATTTTATTAAAGAATATTCTGAAATATGAAATTGTATTTTTAGTAGATAATTAATTGCTATAAATTTATAGCGCATTTGTTTTGTACATTTATTGAATATTTGTGTATTTGCCCATCTTAGGAACTTGTATTTACACATAGTTACTAATTGCAGCAGACATTTTATCTTGAAGAGCTATCATCAATATACTTTTCATATTATAAACACGTGAACGATTTATTTGTGTTAAACATAGGAATAATATTAATTGAAAGAAATACCTATTTTTTTTATAAAAAGAAGTATAACATACATAACTAATTGACCTTTAAGTTCACACACATCTGCAACTCACATTATGAGAACTCCTGTTACAGGAATAACCATGACATGAAATCATGGTTTCACATAATAACACTATCTAAACCATGTAGATGATCAACAACGCTATCTTGTAATAATATAGCAAATGTCAGTTGAGGAAATGTCAACAAAAATTTGGAGGTGCTATGGTTTTATAGGTCAATCTATAACGTTTTGATTATTTGCGAATATAGGATTTATGAGAAAACACACACATTTTTATCTTAGATTCTATCAAGATCAAAATTAAAAATACAAAATTCAGTGCGTATACTACTTGCTTAGATAATCACCTCATTCAAGTTATTAAATAATTTGTGGAACGGTAAAATAAATCATTACCTCAAACAATTGAGAAAAATAATTTAAAGTAAATTTACTTTTTTTCAGCATGATTTTATGATTTTGTCAGTATGTATTTCTTAAATTAATACTTTAATATGGTTTTCAAGTAAATTAAGTTATCAAATGGCATTGGTTTTTCTTAATTAGCATTTGTGCACACAAGACAACTGTTTTGTGAATAACTCTTGATGCGTAGAATATGTTCCTTCTACGTAGCAGCGTGTTTCAATCTTCCACCTTGATCTGATAACACACAGGGCACATGCATTATTGGCAATTTGTTTAAACAATCCCACTTTGGCATTTGTGTCATTTTGGCAGAGATTTATGACTCTTTGGTATGATTATCCATCGAGTGTCTCAATGTAAAATATAGTTTCCGGTCCATCCGAAATCCACCACCAAACAAGAATTCCAAATTGCGTCCAGAGAACTAGTGAAGTTGATATGTATCCGCATTTTAAGGTTGAAACTTCCGTGCGTCTGCATATGTCATTAACAATTTTTATATTTTATTTTATATTCGAGCCCATAAAACGTACTTCTGTTAAGTATTCATTAGATTTATACATCCGCTTTATGTTTATGTTTACTAATATGAACCGTGTTATGTGAAAACATTGACTGGTTTGATGCATTGACTGGTTTGATACATTGACTGATTTGATACATTGACTGGTTTGATACAAGTGGCGATTGTTAACGTTCAATGGTGTAAATAGTTTCAAATCGCCTCCGCAAGAGTGTTAAAACAAACTTTATTTATTATTTTATTTAAGATTGAAACGTATTGTCGTAACACTAGACAAATATAATTCACATTATATATTTTAAGCTTGACATTAACTTGATTATATACACTGCACCAATTTTAAAAGGGTTTAAACTTTGTAAGGGTCTTATTTCCATAAAAAAAATATTAAAAAAAAAACAAACAGACAAATTTATTGTGTTGCATTATTATAAATCTCTCATTGATTATTAATTAACAACGGAAACGTGTTTTTAATATTAAAGAAGGTAATATTAGAAGCATGACTTAATATTACGTTTTTGAAATACTAATATGTATCATTGCATTCGTTGAAAAGGTTAGTCCTACAATAACAATGCTAAATAAACTAAACTTAGACTAACCTAATAAGGCTAAATAATAATCTTGTGACCGATTGAAATAACTTTGGAATCAATTCGAAACGAACCATGTGCTACGTTTAGTTCAAACACATGTATTCTCACTATTTTATCTTTGAGCCTTGTTATTGGAGACCGTAAGTTGTATGTTATTACTGATGGGGCACATAAATTACTACTGTTATTTGAAGAGGGAATACATCGCAGGTTGTTTCCATACTATCGTTGTTTGTCTTATGTTATTGCCGTTAGACATTCATTAACGAATGGTGGAAGGAAATTGAGACCTTTTCATTGAAATTGTCATTTACTTTAAATTCAGTTCTTCGTATGTTTTGTTCGTCACTTAAAGTGGAGTTTCGATCAATTAAAAATTACACAGTTTTTTTAAGCTAGTGTGCTGCCTTTGAAGAAGCGTTTCACGGTGTAGATGCATATCGATTGCCTTTCTGTCGAAATTCTGCCTCTCTGTTCATTTTTTGCTGTCTCTCTGTCATAAACAAGAAAAATGGATGACCGTAATTCACGAAACAGATGAGAAAATCTAAAATTAAAACTCGTAAACACATTTGTGCATTAATGAGGTTGTCCATGAGTTGAAGCATATATCCAGCTACAGGTTCACAGTATTCCGCAGGTAAAAACACTTATCACAAACTCTATTGAAGATGGAATGATGACGAGAGTGGGTGAACAATCGTGCATGCATGCCACTTTGATGAATTTTAGCATAGCTTTTCCGTAATATGTCAAATATCTAGTGCCATTGATATCATCTTTATGATCAGATCATTACGTTCAATGTACGCTATATAGTAATTTTTATCAACTTTACTTAAAAATGCCTTCTTTCGCGTTCGTTGTCTTTGAATCTGCATGTTATGATGTATTACATGGGTATTTGACCATACATGAACATAGGAACATATTATCAGCGTATACAGCTGTCGTTTTGTTTCAAAACTGTTCCAGAACATTAATGTATATGACTAGGATTTTACCATGTAATTACATATCAATTCCAGATAAGGTATTAAGTTTTGAATAACTAATATAAATGATGCGAATGTGTTTGACACGCACATTGTTTTCAGGATTTGATCACGCTTTTTAAAACGTAAAAATGCGCTTGTTCTTAACGTTTGCATGTATTTGCATTGAATTATTTTTGCCATAAACGTACATTGGAGATGTATAGCTATTTCTGGTAATGGTTTAAACTGGGACATGATTTTGTAGGTAAGCGGGATCATATCATCGAATGGGAAGGATGTCGTATTGCATATTAAGCGGGATCATATCATCGAATGGGAAGGATGTCGTATTGCATATTAAGCGGGATCATATCATCGAATGGGAAGGATGTCGTATTGCATATTAAGCGGGATCATATCATCGAATGGGAAGGATGTCGTATTGCATATTAAGCGGGATCATATCATCGAATGGGAAGGATGTCGTATTGCATATTAAGCGGGATCATATCATCGAATGGGAAGGATGTCGTATTGCATATTAAGCGGGATCATATCATCGAATGGGAAGGATGTCGTATTGCATATTAAGTGTAAAATTGCTAGTTAAAGAGCCGGAAGTGCGTTCAATAAAATAGAAACATGGAGTACTTGCCCTATGTATTTACTGCCATTGTCAGCTGAGGAATTTAGAATTATATATTGTTCTCGCATTGTATACTTAAATTCAAGAATTATGCTACGTTAAAAATACTTTGTTAAAAAATACATAAACAAGCTGTTTTACTTGTCATTCCTTGTATTGTCCGAACATGAATCCATCAATAACCCTTCCGGTGTTGGTTAAATAACATTTACTTGTTGCTTTTTGTTCGAAGCTTAATTGGAACATTCCTAGGATTTCTGTGTACAAGCATAATCAAGTGTCTACTTTGTTTAAATATCACAGGCACATCATATGTCATTCCTAAAAGCAAACACCGTGGTTGTTTTTAGGGCGCATTTTTTGTATTCGGTCGAAAAAAATATAATTAAAATCTCGTTTGTTATATATTTTGTTCCTAAATCAAGACCGTTACGGCATTTCATCAAATTACGGACTGGACATACTATTTTGTTATTTTTTTTACAACCATTCATATTTGAGTGCGTATCTTAAAATAATGGTCTCGATCAAGTCAATTTAAATGTAATAATGCTTAAACAATAAAGCAACTTCTCTAAAATAATAACCATTGACCTATCAATGTCATTTATTAGGTGTGTTTGGCTCTGACTCCGTAACTTAGGTAACGCAAGTAGAAAATGTTTGCTCTCATTTCAGATGATTTTCCTCTTCGAATCTTCGACTGGAACATAACAAAAGGAAATATCTTCCAAACAAGTTATCAATGCTATGATACCTTTATTGTAACATTGGGTTTCTGTTAATAATCTTCTAAACAAACGCAACTTGTCTTGTGTTTGATCAAGCCAATGCAGGTTTTAATAAAAAATGTAAATTGCAAATTACAAATGTTAATTGCCTATATTTGCCTTAATTCTAAAAGTTATTTTTTTTATCAAATTAAATTGCGATTCTTTTATTATATTATATGAACGTATGCGAATACTCTACGCTCTATACAGTTTTTTGAACAAGATAGTTTAATAAGTAATTTATGACACTGTTTGCCATTTTATATTTTAAGCTTCGACACACAGACATCATACAAGAGTATAATACCGAAATAAACAATCAACCCGCTGTCCATCCCTTGAAATCATTTTTTAAATATTATAAAAGATATATATTTTTATAATTAAAGTCGAAACTGTCTATCGTTGAGCACATATTATTGTGTTTCGAATGTGTTCTCACAAACCTAAAATGTTTGACGGTACATTCAATCGGAAGCGATACATTTATTCGGAAACGATACAATAATTTGAAAGCGATACATGTATTCTTAAGCGATACTTTCAATCGGAAGCAATTCATTCATTCGGAAGCGATACATATATTCGTAAGCGAAACGTGGTCGATATGGGTCATAAATGCGAATGAACGTTAGCTGGAAAATTCTTTGTTCTGCGACTCAGAAGCAACTCATCTTGTCTCCAGACACATTGTCTGCCATTGGACGGGAAACTTGATTGTTTCAGAATGTCATAAATCTATATTTAATGAAATAAGGAATGAAGAAAAATAAAGTTATTGTATACACGCGTAGCTTATCGAACATATTCTATTATCAGCAGGATAAAATCAAAGAAAAGCGTACTTTTATTAGAAATACGTTCGATTATGTTTTTAAAAAGGAATGTTGTTTTACGAGACCAATAGACGTTAAAGAGAAATTTATTTATACGAATATATTGTTAATGGACGTTAATTTATAACTAGATGACTGTAGGCAATTCATCGAGTCCGTTTTTAAAAATACTTGTATTTTTTACACAAATTTAATTTTCTTCTATAGAGATCAGGGTTACAAAATGCGATATTTCTAGGATTGCCTTTATTTGAAACCAAATATTTGTGCCGATAGCAATTTAATTGTTTTTCATTTCATCAATAGACCCCTTTATTTTGGTGCGCACTTTTGTATTTATATTGATTGTATTCCATTATGCCGACTGGCAGATTGAAGTAGTGTCTATGTCGGCTTCGCTACATTTTTTGAAGAGAAAGATGTCCATACAAATTTTACAGTTTATGAGCATGAAGCCGAAGTTTTCAATTGGAATATGTATGTTCATTATCCATCGTAGCTAGGCGCACACGCCGAAGTCTCAAATGGAAATATGCATGGATGTTTGTATGTCTGTGTATCTGGTTGTTCACACATATATCATGCTCTTAAACTGCATGACGTCGTTGGTTTGCAAATACAAAAATAGCGATTGAAAAATATCTTGGATATACGTTTGTCTTTATGTTTGCCCTCTTCACTACAAAGTCCACACTTTGACATTGAATATCAAAGCATATCATCATAACGCAAAATTTGATTAAGTTAGTTAACACAGACCCATCTAAACGGTCATTATAGCATCGATACGTTGCTTGTGATTAATGTATATTATAATGTAATTACCTCAAGTTCGCTGGAGAAGTTTAAAAAAAATAATATTACACTTAACAGTAATTTGAAAAAGGCACACGTAGTAATTATATAGATTAATATGCACTTATATTTATTGTTCTAATCTGTAAATAAAATCGAAAATGTTATTTAGATACAATATCAAGTTACACACTTTTAATTTCTTAAAGCCAACAAATTGTTAAAGTGCCTCATTTGGTTGAAGCACCCACAGGCGCATTACGGTGCATGAAGATGGATTCGTTAAATGATGCCTGAAGAACTAAGAATTCGTTTCAGTTTGAATATTTTAACCAAATTAAGAATATGAAGTTTTGCAAAAGTGCATACGTGTACTTAAGATTTCTTACATTTGTTGCAAGCCTTTGAAATATGGTTAGTTAAGCAAATATGAAGTACAAAATTATTTCTATTTTGAATTAAAAAAATACCGGATTATTTGTTGAATGTTGACTAGAAGTATAACCACAAGGAAACAAAGATCAGACTTACCACAAAATAATCGTATGATCATGATTAAACGAAATCTTATCAAACGCTAATTAACAACTTCAAAAAACAACAAATTAATTAATACCACTTACTAATTTTGAACCAAAACATATATCAATACCATATTGATTACATGTCAGAACGAAAAATCTGTGCTATATTTATTGCGTGTATTGGACCGAAAATAATTATTTTATATATGCTTTTTTAGAACACAAAAAAAGAAAATACATCGCATTGAGAAAAGAGGTGTAATTGTCTGTCCATAATGGCACATCTGAAAAGTTATCTATTTAATGGGATAAAATAATCGGGTCATATAGCCTCTAAGGCTAAACATACATGCGACCGTAGTCATGCATTTGTAGTGGCAATAGCAGCGTTTCAACTATCAATGCAGAAACTGCTGAATATGTAACAGTAAACATAGTATACAATGGACCAGAGGGCAAACACAGAACAACTAATGTCCCTAATGTACCTTCAACATGCAACGAAGCAGATGACGTAAAGCCTGTGCGCAAAGCCTGTGCGATGCCATTAACCGGCTGAACCAACCGATTCTGTCCGTGTGACCATTGCACGGAGAACGCTCGTCCATTCTCACAGGTTGCCATGAAAAAACAAGCTAGGACGACGCTTTACGCACATGCATCAAACTTGATTTTCAAAGAGCGTGACTCATTTCAAATCGAAGTTAGAGAAGTCATTTGACTCAGTTTTTTTAGTTTGTATTGCATTTATTTGCTTAGATTGTAAAAGTAATGGTAATGATCTGACTAATTTCAAATAAACGGAGACAAGAAAGGTTATTTATTTTATTCTTTCCGGTGGTTTATAGAGAAATATCAGTGAATTAAAACTGATAATTTCACTGTTTTAAACAATGAAAATTATCAGTGAAAATTATCGATAATTTTCACTGTTTATGTTAAATGACGTCATTTTTTTTAGCGAAATTCTTTAGTTAAACTCTTTAACAATGTATATAAACTGTGAAAAAAGCTTAAAATAAAAAGAAAATTTGTTGGGTTCGGTGGATTATCGATTTTAATTCACTCGTGATCATATAAAATATATATTTTCACTCGTGGCTGCGCCACTCGTGAAAATATTATTTTCTCTGATCACTCGTGAATTAAAAGTGATAATCCACCGAATCCAACAAATATCCTCTATGTAATAAATGCAATAAAGGGATGATTGAAACTAAATACCACATATTTATAACAGAAATCATAATAATAAATATAAGATTTTTAATATTAGATGACTGGATACCACATATTTATGACCAAACAATAATAATTGAAATCAGAGTTTCAATATTATTCCAATATAATCATTTATCAATAACATATATATGAAAATATACAACTATAAATAACTGTGGTCCACCATGCATGCATATACTCCTCAGATAATTGTGTGATGGATGTCTGAAATATACATTCTTACTCATTGCGTATCTTTGTAATTTGAAACAAATAAGCTAGGTTGTAAGCGATATAAACATCAAAGTTGGACGTTTAAGCTCATTGTTGTCAACATCATATCAAATATTAGTTGAGACACATATATATATGAGTCATGCTCTGTGAAAAGGGAGTTTACGTCATGTGCGTTAAGTGTCGTCCAAGATTAGCCTTTGCAGTCCGCACCGGCTAATAAGGGACGACACGTTCCGCTTGTATGATATTTGTTCTTCTATATTCTTAGCAAGAATCCAGTTAAGGCGGAAAGTGTTGGCCCTAATAAGTCTGTGCTCACTGCACATGTTAATCAGGGACGACACTTTTGAACATGCATTCAACCCTCTTTTCACAGAGTACGGCCCATGTATATGACATTGGTACTCCTTTTTTTTCTATGATTGTATTAACTACGTGCATCTTTACTATTATATGTTGTTTAAAGTGCAAACAGTTACCATAAATTTAAATAAATGTTAATCCGAACGGCAGTCGACATGTGAATGTCAAAGCTTTCGGAGTCTTTAATTGATCATGGTCACTATTTGTATCACCCATGAGAATCAGGTATCATATTGGTCAAAATTAACCACACAAATCTATAACGCCACGTTAGTTGTTACTAAAATGGGCCAGATATTGTTGTGAGTACAGATTTAGTTGATGTTACATAAATATAATAATATTATGATTGGCTGTGTTGAAGAATATGGAAAATTCAACATAATAAATACATTTAAAACATTATTTAATGATAAACTTTATGACTAAACGTATTTGTTTCATTTGAATATCATTTAAGTTGATCATATAGTTGTTGAACATTTGCGTTGGTTATATTTGTATTAAATCGTAAAACATAAACAACATTTCGACCATCAACGTTAATGAATATCGATAACCATAAGTGTATTGCAAATGAAATAAGTATAGCACAAACAATGCAAGTATTTTCTCTAAAAATAATAATAATTCCATCTTGCAGCTAAGATATGCCATATTTATCACCCAAGTGATATCTCACACGTCAGAACTGAATGCGTACAAATGACAACGATACGTATATGTTTGAATGGCTTTCTTTCACTGTCTTTCAGCTTATTATCACATGAATCCAAGTGAAATTGACTTTTGATCCCTGTGCAATATATAACTTGTTCAAACACAGAAATGATTATGAACGATTACAAATACACGTGAAATGTATGGTTACCATCTACTTACAATTGAATCATGCTTGACGAGATTTTTTTTCCTGAGGATTATAACTTTGTTGTGTTTTTTTTTGCTGAAAATATTATTTCCGTAATGCTTCCTTGTGGTTAAACGTACATCAATAATCTCACTGTATAAAAGTTAAGCAAACGTTAGCTTATTAACATAATCATATTTGTTAAAAATATTAATTGCATAAAAAATGTAAAGCTAAAGTTCACATAAACATATTTTGGTTATGATTTTAAAGCATAAAGATCGGAAACAACCTTTTATAAACTATAAATTAAAAAGCCATCAGATTCACATAAAGTGAACATTTAGCTGCACTAGTGAGTGATGAAACCGTCATCATACAACCCGTTCTTTGTTTATGGCGAGGAACAAATTTTTAAACAGTAAGACACAAAAAAGTACTAGGCAAGACAAACACGTAAATCAACAACCCATAAGCAATAACAAAACTACATTGGAACGGTGAAAACAAATGGGTGGTACATATAACTTTTGATGGTTTTCAAGTTGATTGATTGTCCTGTTAACATGCTTTTGTCAACATAATGCGCTTTTTAAGCAGTTCATATGTGCGTATTTATATGATATATGTTTGTGTTGCTTCGTTACCACTGTTGTTGAAAATTTACAGTGTTTAATTCTTG
Source organism: Dreissena polymorpha (assembly GCF_020536995.1). Classification (NCBI taxonomy): domain Eukaryota; kingdom Metazoa; phylum Mollusca; class Bivalvia; order Myida; family Dreissenidae; genus Dreissena; species Dreissena polymorpha. The sequence goes on from NC_068356.1 coordinate 90,904,402, forward strand.
TATAAGTTGTGTTTATTTTCTCCTTCTTGAAATATGACAATTATTCAATATAGTTACTCTGTTTTCCTTATTTAATACAGTGTTTTGCTTATATTGTAAACAATATATACTAGTAATGTGAATATCTGTGCAGACATGTTGACATTGATTGTATGGTAAAGTCTAATTAAATGTAGTCAAATACTGCATAAGTACGAATCAACTTGTGAGTGACACGATTAACCTGCAGTCATATGAAGTCTAAAAAATAAAATATAAATCCATTAAAGTGATATTATGGGCATCTAACAGTTTAAAGGTGTCTATCGCAACCGTTGTTTTGTGTTTTCACTTCATATACACTTATATTTGTTAATGCAGCATCAACATACTAAACAATATCATGGAAAGAGAAAAATAATGCATTTGAATATCAACCGTACTTTCGTTTGACAACTGATCATGCATGTACGATGTGAACCTAAATCTAGATTTAGTGCAGATTCTTTCATACGACACAAAGATACATTTTGTTTACGGATCATTTCGGCTTAGAGGACTGGATGATTCATGTAAAATGTCGGATATAAAATATATTTTTAATAAACAACAAGTAGTAAGATGAGTTGTAGATAATTGGTCAGTAACCACATGTTAACTAACTCTTTTGACCTGTTAATTCTTTTCAGCTCAATTCAACAGTGAAAAAGGCTCATAATATCACTTTAAACTAAAACTTGCCTTAAAAAGATATTGTGGGCTCTTACAGGTGTCTATCGAAACCGTAGTTTATTTTTGGTGTTTTCAATTCAAATATACACTTATATTTGTTAATGCAGCATCAAACTACTTATACAATATCCCAGACAGAGAAAAATAATGCATTTGAATATCAACCGTACTTTCGTTTTGACAACTGACGACAGAAATGATTCGATTTACGATGTGAATCAAAATGTAGTTTTGGTGCAGATTCGTTCATACGGAACAAATACACTATTTTGTTTTACGGATCATTCCGGCTTAGAGGACTCACCAGCCATGTAAAATATCGAACATAATATATATATTTTTTTATAAACTAATTATAGCAAGATGAGTTACAGATAATAAGTTAGTAACCACATTTTAACTAACTCTTTTGACCTGTTAATTCTTTTTAGCTCAATTCAACAGTGAAAAATGCCCATAATATCACTTTAAGAAAGCTAACACAAAACAAAAATAGCAATACTGCTTGAGCAAAAGACACGAAGAATACAAAACTAAGCAAACACTTATTGCCGTCGTGGCGTTGTTGATATGCTTTCCGCCTAGTGATGGGAGCGAACGCGATTAGTAGCGTTACTTTGACCTCCCTCATCTACACCAAGTACTGTTTCATGTTCCAGGCAACAGACTCCAGAGAATTTCAATAAGTTTAAGGCTCTTGATGCGATCAACCTTAAAAATAATGGTTAGAAATAATAGGGATCACCATTTCATTTCTATTAAAAGTGCAACTATCGATGTTTTATTGATGTTTTTATTTTTGCTTGTTTTTGTTTATTATCTCTATTTTTTGTGGGTGTGGGGGGATTTGGGGGTACATTATAGAAGGACTAAAGCAGATCTTAAAGTTATGCCCGTTCTCTCTTGAAGAGAAACATATTTTTATACATTCTTAAGAAAAATAGTACCTCAGAAGTTGTCTAGTTGAAATGGATAAATAAGATAATGCTAGCGTTGTGTTAAGCATATCAATAATAATATAAAAACAACAATAACAAAATTGACGTACATGCATATTACGTTATGCGGCGACGTCACACGACGTCGCATCAAATTCCCAACATTCTCCGGGCCGTAAAATGTCTTTATAACGCTCAAAATCAACAAAAATGTCGTTAAGTATTTCGTAAAATAAAGTTAACACCTTAACAATCCGTGTTCCTTATAGCAATATCCAAAATTTCAACGCAAGATGTGGTATGATTACATAGATTTTTGTAGATACAAAATGCTCGTTTTTATTTATTTGTGGCCACAATTAATTCCCGCGAATATATCTATTCATACGACACTCGAACACCATTTTAGTGTTCATGTGTCGTATGAATAGATATGTAAAACAATTATAAAAACGAACATTTTGTATCTACAAACATCTATTTTATCAGACCACATCTGACGTTGAAATTTCGGCAATTGCCATAAGGAACACTGACTTTCAATTGGTTAAGTTTATTTTTGACTTTCAATTGGTTAAGTTTATTTTACGAACAATTGTACGAAATTTTCGTTGATTTTGAATAGTAATGTTAATTTAACTAGCACTAACAACAATGGATGATTATTTAAATAAAATAATAATATATACTGATACTTTTGAAAGTCCAAATGTCAATAACACGGGAAAGAGTTCCAAACATAAATGATATAAGGATTTTTTTGAACCGCGAAGTAATTATATATCGCATTAATATATGTATAAAGCATTGTTGTAATGCTATTTTATCTATTTAAATGTGATAAATCACATCAAAATTAATTGTTGAACAGTGATCATTGAGTTAAAGTGTGTTTATATTTATAAAATCGATAACTAGAAATGACAGTTAGTATCATTATACGTATTTTGTGGATTGAAAATAAAAATATCATTGTGTGCAAGCCTTGATGTTAGACAGCGTGGTGTAGTCGATATCTAGTCCACCTAGCGAATGTGGGAGCGTTTTAAAGACACAACGTACTTATTATTGTCTCAGGCAACGGACTCGAGAGAGTTTAAAGCTTTCGTTGCAATAGAACTACAATGAATAAGATTTAATCAAGATAAATCATGACAAAGATAAAATTTGAAAATAGTTAAAAAACTGCCGAAAGGCGCAAAATCTGATAACACAGTGAAAACAATTTTTGTTTTTATAGAATTTCAAAGTCAACAATTTTGGTTACGATTCTATCTTTTCTCAGAGACATTTACGGTTACCTATGGAGGGGAATTTGATTCACTTTGTATCAGCAAGAAACTAACAAGTTTAAAGAAAAACCTATTCAGCTTTATCGAGTTGGGATCGCGAGTTTGTTTTAAAGTCACAAAACTTTTTTAAAAGTTATACAAATTAACTTGTTATAAAATAAGAATAGGGACTCAATAAAAACATAAATAAATTAATGTTAATCTTTAATACATTAATGTTAATATAACCGCATATTTACATTCTATTCATTTATTTATTTAGATTAAATGAAACGTTATGAAATAGGATTTGCATTCGGCAAAATATTTGATAAATCAACACAGATTGGATTTCCGTGTCCATGAATATAACGTCGCTCTACAAACAAGTTTACAAATACTTAAACATTCTGTTAATCCTTGTTGAACTTTTGACCAGAAAGCGACAAAAGACATAGCAACATCAAAAAATTAATACTGCTTAAATGATAACATTAAAAGCTTTCCTTTTACACGTAATTTAATGTATACCCCAAATAATTTAACTGACTTAATCCTGAATTACATGTGCGGAAATGGAAATGGGCAAGGTTATGTACCGAAAACAAATTATGGTGTCTAACCGCAAGTTAGGAGTTTTTGTGTAAGTGAAAAGGATTCTAAATTGAATGCATCCCTATAGGGACACTCGGGGGAATTGAAATGATGACCAACACTCGCAATAATGAGAGGAACGAAATAACAAAGCACTTGTCGCTGCACTAAGGACGTTCACATTGATTTACAATTTTGCTCTTTGTATTTTTCTTGTGTGTAATGGTCGTCACCTTCATCTATCTGCACACAGCTATTAATTCAATTTCAAAACCATGTTTTATCTATGTGCACGGAATGTCTCAATGGCCGTTTGAAACTAAAATATCACATTCAACAAATTTTACATACTTGTGTTGACATTTTATCATATACAGTGAAGTGTGCGTTTTTGAAAACAGTTCGTATATTTGACATATAAATCTGAAAACTTACATACGATTTAAATAAAAACGTTTTAATATCTTGATGCAATCAAAATACAATTTAAAAGACCATTATAAAGTACAATATATATAATGTATCTCTAAATAAACACTTTATCAACATGTGCATCTATATGTATCAGTTAGCATATTCGTATGCGTTCATTTTTCCTTCTATGATAACACTTTATTGAACCCTTTACTCATAGGTCATGTTAACCAGAGAATGAGTATAAAATACAACATGGAGCGAATATTAATACATAATTCAAGACGTGTTAAGATTTTTGAAAAACATAGATTGTGGATTAAGATAAAGTAGTTTGACTATCCTGGATACTTTTCTTACCTTAACAATGATGTATTAAATAGTTTGACAGAAAACTTTTAAATCACATTTTTTCGTAAATTATTTGTTTATTAAATTAAACATGTGCCATTTTACACTAAAACATCGCATTCTTGGCGCGATTAAAGTTTACTACGACCTACCAGACCTGTTGCCTAATAAACAATGCACAATGTACAATGATAAAAATGTATGTCACTAACCTTAAACATTTTTAATATTATATCTAGATTTTTGTTTAACACCATTTTTTTGTGTTGTAACATTTGTTTTGGCAAATTCGACCCCATACTTTATCAGTTATATATTTTAGATGTTTGTTCCAATTTCAATCGACAGGAAGACTCCTAGGAATGTAAGGCTACAAACATCATGTATTTTTGTAGCGAGAATTAAAAGTCATATTGATTTGGTTATAGTTTCTTGAGAATTGAAGGCTCGGCATTCTTTTAAATTAGGGTTACTGTATACCGTCAGGTACAGATGATTTGTCAACTGCAAGTTACTTAAGTATATCATGGACATAAGAAGGTATGATTGATAAAGTCTCTAGCGAATTACAAATTGGTGCAAAAGTGAAAACATGAATGTGATTCTATATAAATGTTCTTCATACTTTTTCTCACATGAAAAACATAGGAACTATTTCTTATATTCACAGACCCCCTTTTCTAGTACAATAAACTGAGCGTTTGCTATTTCGACTTGCATACCATTACATGTGTTAGGTAACAACCTTACTATTAATATATAGATTTTTTCAATACGCTCGAACGCAACAATGCGAATAAACGAAAGTTAAGAACTACAATATACTTGATTAATATGACATTGAAAGAACGAACGCAACGTAAAGGATCTATATGCTTTATATGCAGGGAAAAGAAAGCTTATCAATGAACTAAAACCTGTCAGCAAAATTCACTTAGCTAGCATTATTGTCAAAATATTAAGATATTTTTTTTTTTTCAGTCCTCGTATGTTGGTTGTCGATTTCGTTTTGAGAATTGAAATAGTTTTCGTTCCTGGCGACATAAATAAACTGATTAATTCTTCCAGACGTCTATTTTATTAAAACAATTTACAGACGTATTGTTGTATATCTGTATCAATCTGCTTACAGTCTTTTGGCTTATCAACGTGATACTGATGTATTTATATGGGATTGTATAGACATTGTATCATCCAATGCAATTTATGCTACTTTTATTCAGGACATAGTTCACTTTTAATAAATGCCGACATATAAGAAAATATTGTAAAAACAACCTCACTCCAGCATTAGTTGGCGAAAATATGAAAAACAAAAAGGCTATAGACATTCCATTTCCCATTAATGCTTTAATATACTGAACCAATAAATAGTCCTCATCCCTGACCCCTCTTAAGCAACAAAGTGGACACATATCTTTATTTGAAATTTTTCTGAGCAAGACTTCCCTTCCAATTGTGCAGGTGTATTTGTTCCGAAAGAAATTATCATCATATCTTGGTGACGTTAGAACACATTCAAATTGCGTGTTACATTTTCTAGTTACATGAATTGTTTAATGTCTAATTACGCCCTGTTTGTACAGTGACATTGGTAACTCATTATTGGCAGCTGCGCAATAGTATAGTTTGAGCATAAATAATCACATTGATTATTTAATAATAATAATTCTGGCACATGTGTGAACATTCACGTAAGTACCTGTTTTTGTTTCTTTTAAAATTGATTACGGTTATAACGACAATTAAATGCTAATTACAAACTCACAGTATATCTATGACTTCGAAGTTATTTATGATCTTGGAATTTGTTTTTATCTGGATTGAGTCATCTTAATTTATCAAAATTAACCAAATAAATCTAAATCGGTATTTAAATTGGACACATGAAATCTAATTACAGCGTTTGCTGTTGTCACATAAATAGATCGCAAGGATATAAATAGTGTATGGCTGCTTTGAAGGTATACGCCAATTGATATTTAACCCCAATTTGTACCATTTGTGACTTTGCTGCTCTTTGGCTTGTTGGCAAATAGATTACACTAGCTCTATAGAAATCTATTTCTGGTGCAGTTCACATGGCCAAATATTCATTTATTGGCAAATATACCATACAGTTTGTGGAAAACCGATATCGCCTATGAATTTTTGAATATCATGCGTTGTATCGCATGTTTAACAACAAGCAAAGGAATTATAAACTACACACTGCATTGAATGCAAAGTAACACATACAGAATATATATTAATTTAATGCTCTATAACGAGTGTTTAGCAACAAGTAAAGGATATGTATAAATACCATGCGTTATAATACATGTTGATCAACAAGTAAATACCACATACACTTATACCGTAATTATTCTAAGTTCGGACTAAATTTTCGGTCGCAAAATAATTACTTTATGTGATCTTACATTTTGACATAAATTTTTCGTCAATAATTACTGACTGTAAATTTTCGGACAGTTCGCTTTACAACGCAATTTTACTAGAATTATGTCCTGTTGCGAGTATCTGTTGAAACTTTGATCATGCATTGTTATACAACCTAGCAAACGAATGTGTTAAGGACTACGATTGAAAATCGTGATTCTCAGTGAATCTATTTATAATGTTTAACTAATAGAACGCACTTCCATTTAAAACGGTTACTAAACTCCTACGCTTGAATCTTAAATTAACATTTGTAATGACTTTGTTCGGAAATGCATTTGCTTTATTGAAATGGGTGAGGTGTCTAACTGGAAATAAATTATAGTGATAAGCTTCTCGTGTGAAAAGATATTTTGTGAAATAGATGCTAACTGAACTGCATTCCTACGGGAGCACTCTGACATATTAAAATGCTGATGACATTTAGAGGAATTAAATCACATAACACTTGTCACAGCATTGAGGATTAATGTAAACTTGATGTTTTATGTGTAATTATGTTTTCCCAATGCGAATGGAATAATTAGATAGCGGGTTTTCAGTTAACACAATCCAATTTTTATATTGTATGTTCATATGACCATAGATACATTTTCACCAAAGTGTTTGAGATATGTTCATGCTTTAAATTAATACATAAATAAATAAATAATACAAATAAATAATACAAATAAATAATACAAATAAATACACATACGAAGAATAGTATTAAATAAGCTCCATATTTACAATAAAGCTAAATCTTTTAAGAATTGTCTCAGTTAGGTATCATGTCATGTGGTAATATAAAAAATAAACATAAACATCTAATATTACAGAAAATTTAAATTGCATTTTGATTCATTGAGGACACATTTTGATTAAGAAAAAAACACACCATAACTTTACTGTTTATATCTATCTTCAAAACTCGTGACATTAAAAAAACAAAAACAAAAATACAAACAGATGTCAGTTAACCAGAAAAAAACAACACCAATATATTTTATGTTTAATTATGGGTTGTACACACTGGAATAAAGTGTTCTAGTCATTGTTGGTCTGCATTAAAAAGACTATCGTAGATTAACACGAATATTTTGTCTGGTAATGTTTCTGAAGATTATTAATTGTGGTATCGATAAGTTATTGCATGTATGTCTGCTAACGTAAATTAACTTCCATTACATTGAACGTATCCACAAATACTACGATTTGTACAAAGTGACTGGTGTGTGATAAATCGTCTCATGCACATGGACAACTGGCGTGTTAAGAATATTATTTGAATGAAATTGTATGATCCATTTTGCTTAATGGTACTTTCTAGGAATCGTTATCATGTGTGAATGCAATCCATTATCAATTTATCGTGATCTCCAGACAAATAAGTTAATTTATAACGTCTCTTAGTATACCACTTATAAATTTCTAATACAATTGGCTGTAACGCTATTATATTGCCCTCTCTGAATATAGTACATGTAAATAAACAAAATAAAATGATTGTAATCATAGAATAATTGAAAGAAGGTTTTCGTGCGATTACTGACATTGACGCAAAGTGATTATATACTGTAATAAAAACGTGTAATTGTGGTTAATTGACAAGAATAGGTTCTTTGCTAAAAAATAATTATAACTTGGTCTTCTTTACGCGATTATTTATCTCAGTAGAATTTATTTCCGTTACCGTTCTAAGCATTCACGTTTGTTAAGTCTCAGGAAATAAAGTTGGATGTACTACTTAGGAATATAAATGTTGTTGGCATTAACTTTGATGTCTCAGGCGTGAACCCCGTTGTTTCATGTATTGTATTAATATATCGACTGTTTCATTGTATACATTCTCGTCAAATACACAACATGCCAAACTTATTTCTGATTTTATTCTGATTTCAAGTCAAATACCACCTAAATAGACACATTTAACTATTAATTATCCGCGCGGTTAACGGTACGTTGCATTAATACAATATGTGCATTGTTAAAATCATCGAAAACTGCATGATCTTTTTTAAGATCTCTTCAGATTTCTTGCAGACACAATCAGTTTTTTTTTGTGTTCATCAAACATAAGGTTCGTAAATCTATCTTATCGAGTAATCTTGTTAGTAATCGTGTTATTCTTTTAAATTATGTATTTGAGGTCATCGACCGTACGAAATTATTCCCGTTTCCTGATTACTGGTCTGGAAACAAAGTACCAACACTCATTGACACAATATGTAATCATGTTACAGTGCACGTACTGGTAAATGGTAGAGTGCCTATATGACGAAATTCAAGAGAAATCATCAGGATTGACATTTTGTTACAATCAGCTTGTATTCAAGTTACGGCAAGTAGCCATTTTCCTGTTCAGTTCAGGACATCAACTTTAACACATCACAGAATACTGATAAAGGCAACAGTCACTGTTTTGGTGCGGAAAATGCAAAAGCATTCATTGTAAAGAGGCGCGTGTGGGCTCACACTAGAAATAACAACCGAGCACACCTTTGTATAATACACACTTGAACAAGGTTCTTTAACGAGATTTAATTGTTATTTGTATACATACAAACAAAAAAACATTGATATCCGGCAACATGTCAAGTGCAGTAATTGGCATAAAATTGAGTGTCCGTAAAGATAACAAACAACACGTATATATAGCTTAACGAATTAATAAATATTGTCGACTTGTATAGATCAATTAATTAATTAATATGCACTGAACCAACTAAACATCTTTATCTTCAATCTCGATCTTATAAGTAACACGGCATCCATTGTTGTTATAAATTTGTTGAAGCAGGAATTCTATGACACTTGGATCATCTTTGAAAGGAGTTTATGATTGCGAGAAATGGTTCCATATCTGATGTCTCTGCGTACGTTCTGTTTGTGGTCATAATAACGACACCAAATAAGTGTTTCATTTTTGCCTAGAGCAAATTGGTATGTACGTATTTGGAAAGTTATATCAGCGTGGCATTGCATCATGGATTATATTTCAGTCTAATTCCATTAAGGAATGTTAACAAAACGTTTTCTGGCGTTTTATGAACATGTTTTAAATTAAATTTGGGTCTGCTGTACATGCATAGAAATAAGTTTCATGTTATGTTCGATGTATGCTGATATACCGTTTTAATTTAAACATGTTAACGTTAATTATTCCATTTATTACCTCTAATGGTATAACTTATTCTAATACAAAGAATTCGTTTGCAATATTATACCAATACACCTATGGCACATTACTTTTTTTGAAAACTGTTAATTTGACCCCGATGATACTACATTATTTTTTCTACACTCCTATTGCTTTGAACTGATGGCATTCTTATACGGATTCTATTTTCAGCGTATCAAATGTTAAGTTTCTTAAGAAAACCATGCATATCCAACGTTATTATTCTTTCTGAGAAGACACATTGTAACACGAAACCGTCAGTTGTATGTTGTGACTGATTTGTCACAGAAGTTAATACAATTGTCGAACAAGGCATCTCAAGGCTGGGTCTATACTGAGATATTTGGTTTGTATTCTGTTGTTTTTCATCTGACAACGATGGATTTTCTTCCAATTGTCACAACAAATGATGCAAATAATTGCTTGTCATTGGAAAGAGCATACCACCAGAAGACTCAGTTTAATGTTCGACTCTGATACTCAAGAAAGGGAATTCCTGACAAGACAGACACATACTAGTTGCTCAATGTGTAGTATAGAATAATATGCTTTTATGCAGAATGTACATCTTGATTAAATTTTATTTCATGTACAATATTCAAAATTCCTTTTAAGTGCTTTGATTAAAGAAAACTTACTTGAATTTATTGTAATAAAACTTCACTATCAAGCAATCGTAAGCAAACACAAAATCATTAAAACGCATTCTTGTGCCATGAAATTAATATAGGCATAGAAAACATGAGCTGCGCAAGGAGTGAAACCTCATTTTAGCAAGTGGTTTAGTTATAGAAAGAAACAAAGACATTATGACAGACGGGATAAAACATGGCAGATTGTTACGTCTATATGTATGTCAATCAAAAGCGTTTCATTTCATGTCTTAAAATTAATGACCAATATAACATACATCACAATAGTAAAACATACCAAAGTATGTATTCCATTTGCAACACATGCAGATTTTATTTGAAAAGTTATATTGGAGGAAGTTTTATAGTTGTTACAAACTGTTCTATATCATCTCGGCAATACACTTTTCTAACACATGGACATCATACTGCATTTAAAATGCGCATTTTATTTTAATTATTCTGACAAAGCCACGATACATCACCCCGTGTCATTGAAAACTGGGGCTAACAAATTAGGCGGCCAGCGAAGCTCCAGACTAGCGTGTTCAATCGTGCACTCTGATCTGGAGCTACGCTGTTTGTTATATGGCTTGATGGTTTCGTACGCAGACAGGCTAGTCTGAAGCTACGCTGGTCGCAAATGTCTTATTACCCATTTTCGAATGACGCAGTTTATTTGATGCGCAGTCACCAGTCAACCGTCTTCTCAACATTGAATTTACTGGCTGCTTTGTCTATATGTCCACATGTCAACATGCTCCTCTATCAAAATAATGGAAAAAACTACAAGTAACTAGAAAGAATGGTTTTCATGTGAAATCAAACTGTTTCGCTTCAAAAATGTTGAAATCATTTTTCATTACGACACGAAATAAGAAAAAAAAACTTCGTGCTAAGTAATAATCTATCATCCATTATGATACGTTTTATAGAAGAAACATGTCTGCCTTTCCAAATTCAAAATGATGACGAATAGAATATTTTGACGCAGCATCAGCTCAAATTGTTATTTAAACCGGTTAAATTCACGTTTTGTCGTTTTTGAAGCAATGTCATTCTAAATTGTGATGTTTATATTTTACAAATATTTTTATTCTATATAAATTCCAGTGCATATAGTATTCTGCAATATATTCAAAAGGTATGTGATGTGTTAATTAGTATGCTGAAGTCTGGTTTGGATAAAGAATTAAACACGTTATGGTTAAGGGTTTTTGTGTTATGAATTTAAAAAAATGTATGAGCGCAATAAGAAGAAAAGTGATTTCTCTATGAAAACGTGCAGTCAGCCAGGTAGCATAATAACGCTATTGTGCACGGAAAATCTTCGGAATGTCAAAAATATAGAAAATAAAGAACCTAAGGTAACGTCAGCATCTACAACACGCTAATAACAATCTTACGTAGAAGAAGTCTAAAGTAGATATGTTACAATAAATGTGTGATATACGCGGACATATATCGTTTATGTGTATTCCCAGTTACGCGGTAGATTGTTAAGATGTTTCGTTCTTAGTGACAATTACAGCGACCCGTGTTTATACCAAACCGCTATTTTAGACAATTTTATGCTTAAGGGAAATGTAATTATCAGCAGCACTATCTTTCATGGGTACAATTTCCCCGCCTGAGGATATGCGCAGTTATGATTAACGTACACCGCTGAAGATGTTTGTGATCGATTGTGCGGACATCATAAATTGATATACAGTTCCATAGTCGCGTATTGGGACATTAAATTAACTAATCAGCACGAAAAATAATACATATTTAAATGTTTTAGAGTAACTATGGGGGCATTATGTCAAACTAGTTTGGTTAACTCAATACACTTACAGTGTTACAGTGTTTAACACATTATCGTTTATACTTCAGCAACACAATGGTAATATCAACGTAACATTTTGTTCGACGGTTCAAAAAGCAAATTGAAAATGAGCCTTTTTTATACGCGAGGTATGCTTACTTATTTACTCTATTATATATCTATTATATCTATTGCTAAAACGTGTACGAAACAATATTGAATAGACGTTTTGTTAATTCATTAATTTTGATTAATTAGTGTACTATAAGAATGTGTTTCGGTATACATTTTTTTAATGTACTAGCTTATCTAGGGGACAAGAGAGAAAAGGGTATACTTGACTTTTCTAGGGGACAAGAGGAAAAAGGGTATACATGAGTAAAAGAAAATGATATACTTTGTATCAGCAATCAATTGAAACATTAAAAGCAAGATTAGTTAGCCTAACTATGTATGTGTCGCAAATTTGTGTGAACACAACTATATACAACACATTTTTAAAGTAATAAAAAAAAACTAATTTCTTGTTATTGTTACAATTATGGCTCTATTTTTCGTTATATGTATATCATTAATATAAGAGTATATAAAACTGAAAAATATATGTAATGCGTTTGAACCTATAAATACTAAGTTATCAACTACAAAATTCATATAGTTGAATATGTTATCCACTGAAGACAGATGGTATTATTTCCGTTTCGCTGCCTATGTCGTCTGTCAACAAATGCTTTTGAAACTACGCACATGTGTAACAATCCTTAAATTATTGGGTTGAATTGCAGAGCAGACACTGTCTAAGAGAAGACATTACTTAAACGTTAAAGCCTTTTCCAGTGTAATACACACTTTCCTTTAGCTATTCTATTTAAAAGCCTGACTTTGTCCTGAAATAGCATTTTCGGTAATGGAAATATTTAAGGTTTATATTATTGTAGTGCAAACAAATTATTGTGTTTAACTTCGTCTAGCTAAACGATATATTAGTGAATAAGATGTGAATACGATGCTAAATGGAGTGCATCCCCAGTTATAACACTCTGATAATTTAAATGGTGAACAACAAACGCCGTCATTATAGAAACGAAATAACATAACACTTGTCTCAGCACTAAGGATTCGTCTAATTTAAAGTTTTAATATGAACTTTTGCCATTTGCATGTTCATTGTTTGTAAGGATTGAAATCGTTATCTTTCGGTACATTTACATATTCGTATTTAATCACATTCGACAAAATATTCGATTTCGGAAACCGCTTGTATGTTTTAATACATCAATATGAACAGCTTTCATTAAAGGTCGATTCATAGGTGAAAACACTAGATTTCTTTATGATCTATTGAAATATGCTGAAGATAATAATTTACCTGGATTACTAATGACAATTGATTTTGAAAAAGCGTTTGATACTCTGTCTTTTCAGTTTATCGAAACAACCATTATTTTTTTTTTAAGTTCGGACCAATGCTTCAAAAATGGATATCTATGTTCTTGCATAATACCATGCCCTCCATACAAATAAATGGCTTCTTGTTAAATACTTTCTGTATAGAGAGGGGATGCCGTCAAGGTGACCCTATCAGTGCTTACATTTTTTATTATCTGTGCAGAAATTCTTGCCATTAAGATAAGAGATAACAAAAAAAAAAGGTATAACTATAAATGACATAGAATATAAAATATCTAAGTTGCTGATGAGACATCTTTATTTCTAGACGGATCAGAATCATCTCTTAATTGTACACTAGACATGCTTCATGAATTTTCAAAATACTCTGGACTTAACATAAACTACGGAAAAAATAATTTAATTTGGATAGGTTCTATGAACTATAGTACCAGATCAATAAAAACTAAATATAAACTTACATGGTGAGCTACAACCTTTAAAGTTCTTGGAATAATGTTTGATATTAATTGAGACAACATGATCAGGAAAAATATTGATAATAAAATAGAAAGTATTAAAAGTTCAATAACTCATTGGAATCGAAGAAATATTACTCCTCTAGGAAAGATAACCATTGTCAAATCATTGTTTCTACCTTTATTTACTCATTTATTTGTATCACTGCCATCACCAAGCAAAGACACCATGAAAACAATAGAACAGCACTTTTATGATTTCATGTGGGCAGGGACAAGCAAAATTAAAAAAAAAACAGTATTTTTTTATGAGTATAACGAAGGTGGGTTAAATATGGTTGATATATGTTCCTTTGAAAAATACATGAAAATAACATGGATTAAGAGAATCATGTCAGGCGAAGGAAATTGCTATTCATTGGCAAAATCGTTAATTGATTTTAAGACAATATTCAAAACTGGTAAAATGTATGCCAAAAAAATGTGTCTACACCTGAAAAATAAATTTTGGCTTGATGTTTTGAAAAACTATATATTGTACGTTGAAAAGCTGCCAATAATAGATAGTGATGATATTCTGGGTATGCCTCTATATTATAATCATAATTTTACAATAAACAAAAGCTATATCTATATAGGGATAATACACGTTTTCGAGGGCATGATCATCTGCGGGTGCTCGAACGGAACGGATTTTGAGAGCGCCCGCAGATGATCATGTCCGAGAAAATGTGTATTTTCGCTATTATTGCATAAACAAATCACACATACCAAAATAATTTTAAATAACATTGAAAACAATGTTTTGTTCATTCGACATCGACAAAATTATTCGATTATTTCAATACAGTTCAAGGTTGTGTTTTACAAATGCCTCACTCGGTCATCATCCGAAATGACGAGGCTTTACCTTCGGATAGGCAGTTTTCGATTTAAAATGTGTTTAAACAGTGGATTAATGCGCAGCTGAAATGCAGCCGCGTAAAGTAAGAAATGAGGAATTATTTTGGAATTTACAGCAGGAACGTTGAAGGTACATAAACACTTACATTTACAGCATAGTCTTTTGAAAGTATTGAGTAAATAACCTTAACTTTAATGACGTTGCCAATACAATGAAGCTGTTGTCAAGAGAGTGCAGATGGTATAACTTTAAAAGTGGATTGAAGTAGTCATTATCCCTGCATGCATGAGGAAACTGGTGCTTATTCAGTTCCCCATATATGCTTGGAAAGTCGTCGAAGGCTGGAGAAGGGAAGTAACTGCGCGTAGACCAGATTATGAATATGAAAAACACATAACAGGGCTTGAACGGCATGTGAATCGCCTTGTTAATACACGATTTCTCCCGTTCAAGCCCTCCTTTTGCCAAGTTTCTGCACCCCGCCAGAGAGCATAATAGATAGAGTTTATGCAATAATATTAAATGTCTTTATGAAAGAGGCATCCGATTTGTAAGAGATATTATGGTACAAAAAAAACTTTATATCCAAAGAATCTTTGGATACACAGGTTGGAACAAATGTAAATTTCCTGCTGTACCAAGGATTAAAAAAATACAATAAAGAAATATATTGACAAATTTGAAGACCTGCATCATTTTCACAAAACAAAATCAAGGAACTATATTACAAACTTACATTAAAAAAATAATAACCAGCCCAAAAGAAGAGAAACATATTTATAAAATATTAATTCAAAACAATGAGATTCTAACTTGTCATACAAAATGGAACACATGGAATTTTTTAATATTGAATGGAAAAAAGTACATCCACTCGTATTCAATCTAACTATAGAAGTATATGTCAGATGGCTCCAATGCAGAATAGTCCACAGAATATTGGGGACAAAACCCCTTATGTTTAAAATGAAAATTGTAGCAAATAATCTGGGGACAAAATCCCTTATGTTCAAAATGAAAATTGTAGCAAATAATCTATGTACTTTTTGTAACACTGAAGTTGAAAATATAACGCACTTGTTCTGGTACTGTCCATTTACCCAAGGAATTATTAAATTTGTCGCTGAGATTAATCGTAAAAGAAGACCAAGCATACCTATTCTTATTACATGTCAGAATCTAGTCCTTGGAATTATTAATCCAAAAATGAACGATTTAAACATAGTATGCCTAGAGTTTAAATGATATATTTTTGATTGTCAGAGAAAAAACAGAATCCCTTCAAAGTATGGACTCGTAAATAGTATAAAGCACGCTTTTGAAATTTACAAAAATACAATTAAATCAGTAGAAGAATTGAGAATCTGGTCCCTTGTTAAAATATTTACTGACATCTCATATAACGACATTACAAATAGTTAAATAACTGATAATATAAAAATATTTATCCTGCAAGTTTTGTACTAAACTCTGCATAATCAATATTCTTATGTAATACAATTCAGCACTTACAAATAAATTTTCGAATGTGCAATACTTTTTATTATAAATAATATACATACATATAATCAACATTAAGTAATGTTGTATGTTACAAGCTTGTTTGTGTTGTTGTGTGTGTTTTTTGCTGTTGTAAACTACTTCTAGTATAACACAACTAGATTTGTATATGAATGAATGTTGAATGTACGCCAGTAGTATGTATGTACCCTTCAATTAGCTGTACAATACTATCTGAAAAGCTTTGTATGTATGTACTGTATTGTCTACATATGTATATGTAATATTCTACGGAAAAAATAAAATTTTGCAAAAAAATAAATAAATATATGAACATGCTCAGACTCACACAATATCCCAGCTCAAAGAACTAGTCGGAAGCAAAAATAAATATATAAAGACCATTCTTGTGTTGAACATGTAACAAATCTAACTATACACACTCCATCAACTCTAATATGTTCACGGACCATACTCAGTTAGCATATGCATAGCTATGTTTGCTTATTTCTGTAAGGAGGATAACCTTATTTAACACCGTGCTCAGATTTAAAGTTCAAATAGAATTGAGCTGAAATGATCTCAGAGAAACCAGCACATTAATCAGGACGTGATTTTCCCATTAAAATATGTATATACGGAAAACGACATGAGAGAAAACTGTTTACTCAGTAGTAGTTTGTGAAGTGCGGAGACTGTGTGACAACTTACACGTAACACTAAATTGTTAAATAATTCGATAGAATGTAACAACATCTAGTATTTATTTAAATTCATTTATCGTCATTTATTGTGTGTTTTTCATTTGTGTCCTTTCATTTTAAAACATGCGATACTGATCAAATTATAAGATATCACAAACAACGCTTACCCCCCTGATATTAAAATTTAACAACCGTACTGAAATAATTCTGCACACGGAGCAAACTATACTTGAAATAAGTAGATAACTCGGAATAAAAGTATGCGATTAAAATGTATTTAAAGCAGGGTTTCTGATTTTCCAGTTTGTTTCCGACCGCTGGGAGTGGCGTGACTCAGTGTCACAAATGTCGTTTTTTCACGTGATACGTATACACATGTCAATAAAATCTGATTACCCTCAAAATCACTTTAAATTTATGACATTATCAGATAGTACATAAAATATACGTATGAAAGCGCTATCAATGTGCGTCATGTGGCATTGCCTATCATTCATTAACGGTGCTAAAGGCCAGCATGCTTTATTCAATCAGTGTGATCGAACCATTGTAATATGTAAAAAAGTGTATAAATATATAAATATTTATACTTGTCTGGGTTGAGAGGCTTTGCAATATACTCTCTTATTGCACTCCTATAAATAAGCACATATCTGAGATTTTTTTTAAATTATGATCTTATCTGGTTTGGCCTAAAGAGTCAAAGTCCCTGGCCGAAAATAGAAATCGCGACAAAAGTTCAATATGACCTGCCAGCCCTGTTTCTTAATGAATAATCTACAGTGATAAAAAGGTTTTCACTTGTAAAAATTGCTACAAAAGTATATGAGATGTTTGATAAATGATGACATGTGTTGCTTTATTATCGATATTATATTTATGTAATAAAGCTCTTAATAATGTTTATTTGCTTAAGAAAAAATCTTATTCAACGCAAAGGCTATTTTCCACTCTTTCTCTAAAAATCCTCTTTATGAAATGCTATAGTCCATTGTAGACTTGTCCAATTATATAAACCGCTTGTTTTCCTCACAGTCATTCCTTTTCGAGCTGACAAGTTAATTTTTACATTTAATTTCGTGGTTGCACGTGGTTTAAAATATGTCTGAAGTGCCGTTTAAATGAGAACTTGTTTTTAATTTGTACAGTTTTATCTTGTTATTCGTACGTAAATTTAGTATAAGAAATTCAGTATCTTTATGCTGGGGTAAGGTATTTAATAGTTTGCGTTTTTATATTCAAGATATACCGACCACGTGTTTGTACGGTCCTCGAAATTGTGTTTGGCGATCAGCTTTATCTTGTCAGTCGTTGTACATTTAGTATACAGTATATAATTTGAGTTTTTAGATTCAAGATACACCAACCACTTGTTTGTATGATTAAAGAAATGGTGTTCCCTGAATGACATAACTATAAAATATTAAAAGTGAACTATTTAACAAAGCTTAAATACTAGAATAATTGTATTTTTGCTTTTAATTGGAATTATTGTCTATATCATTGTTCGCTTTCCGTTTTTATAAACAAGACTATTTTTATGGTTTTATATTACCACCACGTCTAAAAGACGTCGTGGGGAAGTTGCGCAAGTGTTTCAAGTTATGGACGCGGAACCGAGACAGAGGGCCGTTCGCGCGGAACCCGTAGTGACGGCACCGGAAATTGACCCAGAGGAATCGTCCGAGCCGGGAACAAGCGAGCAAGAAATCGAGAAAGGTTTGTTGAATATGTACGCACATGTACCTTTACAGACAAGGCAAAAAATCTGGAAAGGGGATATTGATTTGAGGTCCCTTTTGCCTAAATTCCGAGAATCAACCCAACAAAAAGTCCAAATAAGAAACGACGAGATAATTGTCTCTGATTCCGGCGTTATTTAAAATATTGAACGCATTGAAGTTTGGTCAGACGCCTTCTTGATATACATTGCTATATTTTTGTCGAGGCACGGAAACAAACATTTAGAACTTATTCAGTACATGAATAACATTCGTTCGGCAGCGTCCCGTTTCGCCGGTTGAGCCAACTACGATAATCAATTGAGATTGAAAATCGCACAAAATCCAAGCAGTCGTTGGGATATAATCGACCCTGAATTGTGGGTGCTACCTATGCATTCAATTTCACCTATGGCCACTGTCGAGGCTAAGCCATGTTTCGCATATAATAATAAAGGTTTCTGCTCTTATACCAATTGCTCATTCGCCCACACATGCCTAAAATGTGGCTTCCGGCATCCATCTATGCATTGCTCCTCTCAAGCGCCTCACGGTATCCAACGACCGGTGAGACCCACGTTAATGCAACAACCATTGCGTTTCCGGCCTCGTGGTTCATATGCTCTACACATTATCAGATCCTTTGATCCAGCTCAGCGATCCGTGTAACCTAGAAAGTATATAGGAGCTCGGCCGAACGCCTATTAATATTCAAAAGTTGGCCTTACAATTGGCTGAATATCCCAACCAACCTGATGCGGTTTATATTTTAAACGGGTTCAGTAATGGATTTTTGTTACATTATGAAGGACCCCGATTACCAATTAATTCTACAAACCTTGTATCAGCCCGCGTACACAGGGATGTTTTACATGAAAAGTTAACTAGTTAAAAACGCACAGGTCTATTAATTGGGCTTTTGAAGTACCGCCTATTTAAAAGTTACGTAAAAATCCTGTTGGTCTTGTTCCAAAGTCATCTGGCGGTTGGAGACTAATCACAAATTTATCCTTTCCATCTGGCGCAAGTGTAAATGACTTCATTAAGCCGGCTTTCAGCAGTGTAAAGTACGCAAAATTTGACAGTGCCATAGATAAAGTGCGTAATTTGGGTAACGGTGCCTTCATGGCCAAGGCGGACATTGCATCGGCGTTTGATTTATGTCCAGTGCGACCATCGGATTTTGATATTTTAGGTATAAAAACTGATACGGGTTATTGGATTCAGAAATCTCTTCTAAAGCCTGCACCATTAACATTGAACATCTCCTTGACGATTTTCTTATGGTAGGGAAAACAAAGCACGAGTGTTTCCTCATAATAAAAAAAATCAAATTAATAATGCGCGGTTTAAACATACCTTTAAATACAGAAAAATGTATCGGCCCCGAACAAGTAATAATTTACCTCGGCTTAGAAATTGACGCGCGTAATCAGTTAATTCGAATCCCAAAAGATAAGATTGAAAAGTCTCTTCAATCATTAGATTTACTTCTAAACACTAAGAAAATGAAACTGCGATCGCTACAGTCGATAGTGGGGCTACTTACCTTTATCGCCCGTGCTATTCCTGCCGGGCATTCAACAGAAGATTCTATGATGCGCTGTCACATGCAAAAAAGGCACACCTTCGTATTCGTATTTCCAACGGTTTAAAGGATGACGTTCGAATTTAGATACGATTCCTTCGCGAGCTTATTCAATAATAATGGCACGTGCTTATTCAATAAAGCCGATTGGCTCCATTTTGACGTCATGGAACTCTTTACCGACGCGAGTGGAAATAAAGACTTGGGATGCGGCTGTTACTTTCTAGGCGAATGGGCCTTTTTCCCGTGGCCAGTCACATTTGGTATTGCGCAAATTAAAAACGTTACATTTTTGGAATAAGTACCAATAATTTTATCTCTACATCTATGGGGTGCAAAACTAAGAAATAAAAAGATTAATATCAGGTCGGATAACAAGGCTCTAGTTGAGATAATAAATTAAAAAACGCCGTTCCCGGGTTTCTACTGCAACCGAAACTTAATCCAAGAATAACAGATAAGATCATAGTCTTAATAAGAAAATCAAACAAATGCGGTTATAATGGTGAATATGTGGTATATGGTTGGTTGATGTTGCACTAATTGTGCTTATGTATTTTCAAAATTATGGTGTTGATTCGATCGCCCAAATTGGCTTATGGTGAAAAGCCCGGTGATCATTTTTGGCTATAAGTAAATATTAAATAAATATCAAGTTCTTGGTAGATAACGCCGTTCCCGGGTCTCTACCGGAACCGAACTTAATCCCGGAAGAACATTGTGGTGGTTATCTATTTAATGATAGATGGTTGGTTGATGGTGCACTAAATGTGCCTATTCATTTTCAAAATTATTGTGTTGAAACGATCGCCCATATTGGCTTATGGTGAAAAGCCCGGTGATTATTTTTGGCTATAAGTAAATATTAAATAAATATCAAGTTCTTGGTAGATAACGCCGTTCTCAGGTCTCTACCGGAACCGGGACTTAATCCCGGAAGAACATTGTGGTGGTTATATATATATTTGTTACATGTTTGGCTGATGGTGCACTAAATGTGCTTATTCATTTACAAAGTATATTGCTCATGGTACAAATGTTTGGTGATCAATTTAGGCTATGCATAAAATTAAATACAAGTTCTTTTATGTATCTACTAGAACCGCAAACTTATCTTGGAAGAACCAAGTTGGTTATATAAAGGTATACTGTTGGCTGGCACAGGTAAACGTTTAAGGTTTTGAGCATCTGATATTAACTCCATATTTATCGGGTATAAAAAGTCGCATAAGGACCGTCTTGATAGTTGGTTCATCGATAATAAGGGATGCTTATCATAGGGCAGTAGGCAGTGCAGTCGGTAGTGATCTGGGCTTAAAGGACACGGTGATCAACATCACCTGGGACTTTAAAGGCGGCATGCGTCTGGAAGACTTACAAGAATCCATTAATTCTATATTGCTATTTAATCAGCAACCTGAACTTTTGATCATCCATTGTGGTGGTAATGAGATCGGTCCCCGTTCAATACTAGATATCTATAATCATTAAGTCGGCATAGTAGGCTACCTTCAGCAGCTTCTTCCTGGTAATTTAAAGTCTCTTTTTTCTTGCACAATAAATGGAGCAGATTCATATTTGAAACGGCATACACTCATATAGTTTATATTTTAATATCAACGCAAGAACGCACGAAACATAAATAAAACAATACAATACATGGTGTATGCGTGTTTAGTACTTTATTTCAAGAACACAATGTAATGTATCTACATGTTTTATACGAATGGAAACTCAATAATCTAATATCCAGGCAATATTTGATTATATATTCATTTTGTCCACTTTTTCATGTTGGTTCTCAATTAAGTTTCTGAAAATTTAAATTGTGTTATCCCCGGAGATATAAATACATTGATTTATTTATCTTAATGTGTTTTTTTATTAAAACAATTCATACACTTGTTACGTGAAATGTCAATAGCGTGTATACACCAAATTTTGCACATTTTTTGTTTTCTTAAAATTTCGAGTGCCAAATGCTGCGTCGTTTTAGTTGTGTTTCGTTTTATTAGTAAAAATAATAAGTAAAATAATAATAACACACGATAAGCATTTCGTTTTCGGTACGTTAAAAGACGAATATTGTATTTGAACGTGGGTTCTGAAGATGCCTTAAGAAGAACCTTAATTATTTTAACAAAATATTTTATAATTAAAGAAGATCAAACAATATCATATACAGTTTTAATTGCATTTGATTATTACATTTAATTATATTGAAATATTATTTTTATTTTATTTTCAAACCATTAAATGAATAAAAAATAGCAATCTGGTTTAAGTCTAATATCTTCCTATTGCTTTACAACGTGATGCTGACTTATAAAGAAGTGATTGTATGTACATTGTATCATTTCGTCTCAGATGTCATGTGGAAGCATTGTCAGGAACAGTTTACAGAGGAAATTTCGATCTTGTCAAGCTGAAGTCAGAGCCAGCCTAAGTAACCTTCGACCTTGGAGCAACGGATCTAAGTATGATAAACTTGTCTGTCGACTTTTTCCATGCGCATGAAATAAAACTCATTTCAAGAATGTAATATTGTTTCGAGTATGAACGTTTTATCATATTAAATCATGGATCACATATTTTCATCTTTGATAAGTTGAGGTCAGGGAGTCGTTTATTTGTGAAGTGCTTGTTGTCCTAAAAATGGATTGTTTCTCATAAAAACAATGCTATAAGGCGTCAGTATGAAACTTAAAAAGGGATAATTGAATTCTTAAAAAACGTATTGGGTGAATTTATTACAGTTCGAGGTACAGTGAATTCGGATATAACTCAGATTGCTTTCGTGGATTTTAAAACGGGTTCGAGTTTTCCACATATGATAAGCCACCAGTGCCGAATTATGCAGATGCTAAGCAATTTGCTGGCATCTTTGTAAATGCTTATTGTTACATGTCTGTAAATGGTGGCAATGTGGATAGTGTCTCCATTACAACATATATTTCATGCTATTTAAGATTGCAATACCTTGACATTTTGTGGTGAATTGCAGCTGTATGCATGGATTGCCTTTGGACTTTGGATTCCCTTACGATTTAATGATTTATGTTTTATTATATCAATATAAAGAAAAATTGTATAATATATCAGTGTGTGTAACTGTCGCATTTAAACAGAAACTAGAACACCCCAAAATACATGTAATATACTCATTTATACTGAAATCCATCGCGTGATAATGAATGGGGGTAGGCATAATCAAAGTGTAATTTATTGAGATAGAAACAGTAAAACTTCCTGAATTCATGCATTATGTATAAAATATATTGTATTAAATTAATATGTACATTATATAGATTCATCTCACTAAATATGACATAAATCGTAATTAAAGCTTCTTGTCACTGAACGATTTGTTTTCGTGTTTGCCATTTATCCAGATTTTGGCACATATTATTGGAGATAAAAGTCACAATTCGTTTTCTATGACACTTTGTTCATGCTGTGTCTACTAGCACAATCCTTTTGAGTATGTTATATAGTTAAATTGTCTAAATAAATGTATATCCCATTTACAAAAACTAAACATTTTGGATATAGGGTCATTCCATGGACAACGCCAACCAAAGGCAAGGGGTACAGAGTTAATGGGCCGGTAGAAAGTTTTTAAATTTTGCAATAATTTGTGATATACAATTTACAAAATGGAAACAATAAGATTCTCGAAACGTACCCATTAGGCTCCCACTACCTTAATACTTTGCTGACAAAGCAACTTAAATTATACACTTGAATGGCAACAGATATTTAAAGTGATTGCACTTGAATGTGTTTGTTTTGGTATTCTGTGTGTTTGTCATGCTATGCTGTCAGGGCCGGATTAAGCTGTTTTGGGGCCCAAGGCTGCACATGTTACGGGGCCCCCTTTCCTCTGGTCCCCTTATATTAATTGAAAATCATACTTGATACTGCAAATACAAAGATCAGAAAACTTGCATTTGTACACAGTTAACAGTTACATTATATATATATAGCAAAAAAATTATACAATGCCTAACTGCTTTATGAACTGAACTTAACATTCATGTTACATGTAACAGTTCCAGCCTATAAGTCTCTTCCATGATACTTCAGCTTGGCGGAGTCATTGATCAGCTATTTGACGTCTAGTTCTCGGAGGGCTTTACATTCAATAGACATGGCCCTAATGCTGTCAACTTTTCCTGACTAATAGTGTTTCAAAGACAGTTTTTACGTGTGTTTTCTTGACTCATAGTGTTCCAATGATAATTTTTTTACGCTTGCTTTCCTGACTTATAGTGTTTCAAAGATAGCTTTACGCGTGCTTTCCTGTCTCATAGTGTTCCAAAGATTTATTTTTTGCGCATTATAGCGTTCAAAATGACCTCTCACATTGACAGTTATTAACTTGAATTATTAAGTATATTCGTTCAGCGATGGCAACGTTGGAAAAGTTGTCTGTAGTTGACCTCCATCTTACGTCAGCAGTTCACTCAAGTGGGTGATGGTTCTGTCTTGGTCCGCTTCTAAGGTGGCTTTGAACTGAAAGAACTCGTCAACAAAGACGCCTCAATGTCTTCTTGATAAGACTTGATAAGATGCGTTGCACATTTCCGTAGATCATCCAAGGTGAGAGACTCAAACTCTTTGATGAAAGCAAACAGTTTGTGACGACCAGAATAAGCGCTCAACCGCGTGCGAAGTTCAACAGAGAGTCAATCAACTATGCTGTAGAATGTGTGGCGAAAAAGCGATAGAAATATTATAAAAAATATTTCTATTTAACCTGTTATTCGTGTATGTGATGCGAGTTGTAAAATATTCAGAAACAGCGAGATATCGTTGTGACTCGTGTCAGTAATCCGATAGTCAGTGAAATATCCTATCGGTTAGTGAGGTATTTTGTCCGTAGACTTATCGAGGAATGGTGCGTGAACAAAATTGTGCAGGTTATAAACATAGGTTACATTGAACTTGAAAACCATGACACGGTATTAGCAACATAAGGAAGCCAGTGAGTTGCTCCGCTACTATTGTATATACATTAGAGGCCCGATAACACAAAGAAGCAATGCTATTGTACATATTGTAGAGGTGCATCCAGATCATCCATAGCATAGTTAATCAAAGCGAACTAAAAGGTCCAGATGTTGATATGACCAAACGGGCAAGTCGTATAATAAACAAAGAAACTAATTGTTCTGAATGAATATACAACACAGAAAGAAAATTGAAAGCATAGTCAATCAAATCGAACAAAACGGTTACAATTGTATATACATCGGGACATGGTAAAACCACACAGCAAATCTTCTACTATCCCGATACAGAGTCGTTTAATGGCGTAATAAAGAAAGATATTACATTGGGAAACTGGCCTGTCGTAAGGGGCCCCTTAAAAATCGGGGACCAAAGGCTGCAGCCTTGTTAGCCTAGTGATTAAACTGGCACTGTATGCTGTATGTTCTTAGAAATGTATGGTCGTTAGATTGTAACTGTTAAAGATTTAGATACTGGTCTTTGTACGAATATCAATAGGTCTTACGAGTAGAACAATAATATACCACAGGTAACGTCAGCATCAACAACATGCTATGGATTAGCTTTCGTAGAAGAATACTACAGTGGATATGTTTCGGTAAATTTGTGACATAATCCGTTTAGGTGTATTCGCAGTTACGTGGTAGATTCGTAAAACGTTTCGTTCTTAGTGACAAAAATGGCGAGCCGTGTTCATACCACACCGCTATTTAAGGAAATATTGTGCATAAAGTATTATCAGCAGTACTTTCTTTCATATGTACGATGTCCCCGCCTGAGGATATGAGGACATGCGCAAGCTATGATTTACGTATTCCACGGAGAATATGTTTGTGATCGATTGTGCAGAAATCATAGATTGACATTAAGTTTTGTAGTCGCGTATTTGGACATAAAATTCACTAATCTGCACGAAGCATCATACAGATTAAAAATTGTAAGAGTCAATATGCTTGCATTATGTTAAACTATTTATGTTTACTCAATACAGTTACAGTGTTACAGTTTTTAACCGATGATCGTTTATACGTCAGCAACACAATGGAGATATCAACATAACGTTTTGTTCGACGGCGCAAAAAGCAAATTGAAAATGAACGTTTTTTACACGTGGGGTATGCTAACTTATTTACTCCATCTATTGCTAAGGGGAGGCGGAAAACTACAACAGGCGAGGCATGGTCAGGGGTGATAACCCCAAAAAAGGGTTAGGGTAAGGACTAGGGTTAGGGGTCGGGTTAGGGTAGGACGTCTACGAAACAATATTAACCAGACGTGTTATTAAGTCATTAATTTTGATTTATTAGTTTACTATAAGAATAGGTTTCGGTGTACCATTTTCTGACGATACTAGCTTTTTCTGAAGGACAACAGACAATAGGGTATGTTTAAGTCAAGGACAATGATTCACTTCGTATCAGCAAGCAATGAAAAGATTTAAAGCAATATTATTTAGCCTTACTATGCATGTTTCGCAGATTTGTGAGAATGCAACTATAAAAACATATATTTTAGGTAATCAAGATAAACGAATTTCTTGTTATTGTAACAATTATGGCTCCGTTATTCGTAATAAGTATATCATTTATATTAGTGTATGTACAAACGCAAAAATATATTTAATACATTTGAACTTATTAATACTTATCAATTACAATATTCATACAGTTGAATATTGGATCTACTGAAGACAGATGGTATTGTTTCCGTTTTGCTGCATGTGTCGTCTGTCAACAAATGCTTTTGCAACTACTTAACCAATCTCTAAATTGTCGGGTTGAATTGTGGAGCAGACATGGCTAAGAGGAGACTTTACTTCAACGTTCAAGCCTTTTAAGTGCAATACACACTTTCCTTTTAAGGGGCCTTTTCACATATTATTTTGTTGTTTTGAAGTTTGTTATTAAATGCTTTATATCGATAAATATAAACTTTGGGTCTAAAAAGTTTCTGTAAAAAATCAAATATAAAAATTAAAAACAAAGTAACCCTTAACACACTAGAACCACTAGTGGGCTAGAACCACTGACTCCTGGAGTCCTGAAGTAAAAGTCTACCATTTAGAACACTCGGTTATTCGTACTCATACAATGAAAAATGTATTTTATACTTTATATAAACAATCCTCGTAGTTTCACAAAATATAACGAGAACGAAAGAACTCTCAAAATTATTCAATCGTTTCGCGTTGCAACGCTTTATAATTTTCAGGTTTTTATATCGTCAAAATATGCATATCATGGCTATTTTAGACCATGGTTAATATTCAGTATTACTGTTTCCTCACACATATCATAACTAAAACGAAACTTTGGGAAATCTATTTTCAATTTTGTCAATTTACCAAAACGTGAAAAGTCCCATTTAACTATTCTATTTAAATCTTTACTTTTACAGATAATCCAATATTTTTCCTAGATTACCGGACTGACTTTGTCCTGAAATAACATTTGCGGTAATGGAAATATTTTAGATTTATAGTGTTGTAGTGCAAACAAAGTATTGTGTTTAATTTCTTCTAGCTAATAGATGTATTTGTGAATAAGATGCTTAATGGAGTGCATCACAGTACGAACGCTCTGATAATTAAAATGATGAGCAACAATCGGCGTCATTAGAGAAACGTTATAACAGGACACTTGCCTCAGCACTAAGGATTCGCCCAATTTAGAGTTTAAATTTGAAATTTTGCCATTTGCATTTCCATATTTTGTTAGGACTCAAATCGTTATCTTTTGGTACATTTACATATTAGTATTTAAACACATTCAACAAAGTATTTGATTTCCGAAACAGTTTGCATGTTTAATATATCAATATGTAAACGTTATGACTAATACAATTTCCCATTTCAAAGTACTAATCGGAAGCAAAATAAAAATAGTAAGACCATTTTTATGTTAAACACATAACAAATCTAAACACTCCGTCAACTCTTATATGTTCACGAACCATACTCAGTAAACATGTGCATAGCTATGTTTGCTTGTTTCTGTAAGGAGGACGTCGTAGTGAACACTGTGTGTTTCAATTGATCATAGAGCAAATACCAGCACATTATGTACGACCTGATAAGATTGTTTATTTAATATATATACGGATAACGCGAGAGAATGTGATATTATCGAGTATCTATTAAATTTCATGTATTATCATTTATTGTTTGTTTCATTTGTTATCATTCAAAACATTAATCATTAGGAATAAAATGTATAAATAGCAGGGTTTCGTATTTTCCAGTTTGTTTTCGACCGCTGGGAGTGACGTGACTCAGTGTCACCAATATCATTCATAAGCGGCGATACAGGTCAACCTGTATTATTCTATCAGTGTGAACCAGTGTTATATATTATGGTCAGGCTTTGCAATGTAGTTATTTATTGCATTACTGTAAATTAGCACATACTTTGGGGAAAATATTAAAACATGATCTGATATCAGGACATTGACTTTCACACATCACAACATAATGATTAATCTGATATGGTTATGGCTGAAAAGTGTAAGTCCATGAATGTCGCAGTTATATATGGCGTTTTGAACCCAATTAGTTATTCAAAATCTACCAAACCAATCTAAATCAACCTTTAGTTGTAAGACAAATCGGGCAAGAAAATGTGAGTGCAGCATTTGATGGTGTCAAAAGAGAAGAAAGCAGGGAGATAACAATGTTGTTAAGACCTTAGAACATTTTTATTGTATAAAATGTCAACCGTTTGGTTTCTAATTTGTTTAGAAACTAATTAAAGCACGTACAAAAACTAGACCATATATAAGTGTGATCCATGGAAAACCTTGTCTGCCTCATGTTATCTATTGATATATCGGTTGTTTCATTAAAATAATGTGTGTTTAAATCATATGATATGTGCTTATTATATTATGCTGTGTGGTTACCGTATAATGCTGTGTATTTGTGATTGTATGCCGTGTGTGTGTGATGGTAAGCTTCGTGTTTGTGATGATATGATGTGTGTTTGTAATGATATGATGTGTGTTTGTGATGATAGTCTGTGTGTTTGTCATGGTATGCTGTGTATTTGTCATGGTATATTGTGTGTTTGTCACGGTTTGCTGTGGGTTTGTGATGGTATGCTGTGTGTTTCATTTAAATGATGTGGAATTAAATCAGTTGATATAATATTATGCTTATAATAATATGCTGTGTGTTTGCAATATTATGCGGTGTGCGTTTGTGATGGTATACTGTGTTTTGTGACGGTATCCTGTTTTTCTGTCATGGTATGTGGTGTGTGTGTAGTGATGATATGTTGCCTGTTTGTGATGGTTTGCTGTATGTGTCATTTAATGCTGAGTGTTTGTCATGGTATGTGGTGTGTTTGTGTTGATATTCTGTGTATTTGTCATGGTTAGCTGTGTATGTGTCATGGTATGCTGCTGTTTGTTTGCCATGCTACGCTATTTTTCATTATGGAGAATGCAAACAACACACTGTTAGACAATCTCGCAGTATAGTAAAACAAATGCACGGCATACCATGAGAAACACACAGCATAGCATGACAAACATACAGCATACCATGACAAACACATACAATGCCAAGACAAACACTCAGCCTCAAATGACACATACAGCAAACCATCACAAACACGCAGCATATCGTCACTAACACACAACATAATATCACAATTTATTCTCTGAAAACATAAATTCAAGTGCAACTACCCTCTGTATTGATCAATTGTTATTTATTTATTACATGCATGACCCTTATTAAGAGATGGCCAGTTGTTATCGGCATGGCGAATGGTTGTCGGAGAGCAATATGGGTATATCTATGATAATAAGCGGTGATCACAATCCTATTTGACCGGCGATTAAGATAAAATAAAGAAAGAAAGTCGTCCGATTATATATATGTAATTACTGCTGTCATAATTCAAATTTAATGTACCGGTATATATATATATATATATATATATATATATATATATATATATATATATATATATATATATATATATATATATATATATATATATATATATATATATATATATATATATATATATATATATATATATATATATATATATATATATACAAATATATATCTAATGTAATATTAGTAAATTTAAATGCAATATTAATTTCATTTTAAAGTTTTTGATCTGCTTTAATTGTAATAGGTTTTGTTCAAATAATGAAGTATTTTGTTGAAGCATCGTCCGAACCAACGTTTATTCAAATACAATATGCTTCTTATAATGCACTAACAACGGAATATTTACCGCGAGTTACTTATTATGTTTGCACATAACCCGCATTACACTAAAACGCCGAGGCATTTGACACTCGAAATTATCAGATGGCAAAAATGTGATGTATACACGTTACTGACATACCACGTAACAAGTGTATGAATTGTTTGAATTGAATAAGCATTTAGATGTATACATCAATTTTTGTATGTCTCTAGGGATAACACAATTTAAATTCTAATGTAATTGACAAACATCATGAAAAAGCCGCCAAAATAAATATCAAATCAAATATTGCCTGAATATTCAATTATTGTGTTTCTCTAAAATATATTAGTTTAACAATCAGTTTTTGTTTCCATGCATACTCCATGCATTGATCCATTGCATTCTGTTCTTGGAATGAAATACTAACCACGCATATTTTATTCTTTAATTTGTATTGTGCGTGTTTGCGTTGTAATTTAAATATATTGTGCATGCCATTCAAAATATAAAACTGCTCCATTAAGTGTGCAACAACAAAGACATTATTATTACGTCACACATGAAATGATTCTTACGGAAAGCCATTTGAGAAAAAGGTATTTA
Organism: Dreissena polymorpha; assembly: GCF_020536995.1. Lineage (NCBI taxonomy): Eukaryota > Metazoa > Mollusca > Bivalvia > Myida > Dreissenidae > Dreissena > Dreissena polymorpha. The sequence goes on from NC_068356.1 coordinate 90,935,833, forward strand.
TTAAGAGCAATAGTACACAAATAAAATATCGAAGATAAAGCGTCCCACACGCCATCATTTAACAAAAATAGTATATACTGCTATAGCAATTTATCGCAACTTATCGTTATAGGTTTTCCATTATGGCTTGCGGGAATGGGAATTGTTTAGAAAAACCATATCAAATCATGTTTCCTTGTTTTTTTTGCCCAGGTATGTGCTTATTTACATGAGTACAATATATGATAACATTGCAAAGCCTCACCGACCCGACCATAATATATTGCAATTGTTGGACTGATTAATAAAGCATGCTGGCCTGTAGTACCGCTTATGAATGATAGGCAAGGTCAGGTTGACAGTACATGTAAACACATACTTTACGTATTATCTGACATTTTCACAAGATAAGTATTGATGCAAAGCATCAAAGGGCGTCGGGAATTTCAGTGTAAAAGGCACTCAATGAAGTTACATGAAACGATTTTTTCCACTGTAAATATTAATATATTGGCCGAATATTTTAAACAAAATAGAAAAAGATACTGGTATAACCAATATCTATGACTTTGTGTTATAACCCCGAAATAACCATATCTATGATATTGTGTTATAACCCCCAAATAACCATTATCTATGATTTTGTGTTGTAACCCCCAAATATTTCATAGTTCATTTTATTTACATTGGTTTCCATTTTTTGTACTGGCATCCGTGTTCAGTTGTTATGAATGGAACAGAACTGTGTAGGTTTTAAAAAATCTGCTTCATCTTGTAAGCGTAATTTCATATTTTCTCAACTTCAAGAGGAGATGATTCTGAACTTATTCTTACGTTGCTCATTTACGATAGGGGTTGAGTACTCATTGATATGAAAACACTGTAAAAGTTTTAATGTGTTTACGAACCTCCCCCCCCCCCTCTCTCACATATATTTCATGGGCATAATAAAACATAAAAAAAGGTAACAATAAAACAGCATATGTAATTAAACTAAAATGTCTACATCAAAACAAAAAGTTATCATAGATCACAAATACAATTTGATTCTACTGGGGCTCGAACCTTGGGTCTCTCACATGTGAAGCGAGCGAGTAACCACTACACTACGGAACCGCTTACAAAATCACCTTCTAACTAAGATATTAATAAGTGACTGTAGTGTAACGGTTATCAATATTGCAATGAACCGTGTAATCGATGTCGTCTTGTAAAATTTAAGAAAATACGCGTTAACCAAAACTCGAACAGCAAAAGTCTGCGCTATTGTTAGAAAAAAACACAAAATAAATATATTTTGATTATGTTTTGTTTTTATACAAAACCAGAAAGTTTCATCGGTTCGCGTATTTGCCCAGTCCCTGTGATCTTTTATTATTGCCAAGTACCTGTGATCAGTTATTAATTAAAAGAATCAGCTTTGCATTATTGGCAAAAAATGTTGAAGCAAATGTAATATGCACAAATGCAGTACTTATTTTCACTAATTTACACAAAAAATCAACACTCTGCAAGATATTCTGACAACAAAAATATATAGGTATCCGTAAAATAACTTCTCCTCCCATAAGCGAAACAAAAACAACGTATTACATACTTGTCGCCGCACTTCAATGCGACGCCAATAAATTTAAAGTGAATTTGAAGGTTATAATGTTTTATCAATATGCATGTAAGTATAATAAAGGGATAAAACGACATTGGTGACACTGAGTCACGCCAATCCTAGCGGTCGGAAACAAACTGTACAACCCGAAAACCTGTATTAATACATGTTTAGTTGCACACTTTTATTCCGACGTATCATCATGTTAAAAGTATAGATTGCATAGCGTGGAGAACTTACAAAGTACGATGTGTTAAATTTTAGTACCAGGGGGTAAAACGTTGTTTTCGATATCTTATCATTTAATCAGTGCCCAATGTTTTGCTATGAATGGACACACGTTCAAGTAACTAGAACAAAAATGCCGATAAATGCATTTAAATAAATACTAGATGTTGTTACAGTCTCTCGCATTTTTTATTCTTAAATTGTTACGTGTAATATGTCAGAACAGTCTCCGCACTACAAAAACAACTGTAGACTAAACTTGCCCCTAATTTTATCTATCAATTGAACAATCTTATCAAGTCTTAAATAGTGTGCTTGTATTTGCTCTCCGATCAATTTCATCTTAATATTTTTTTAACTTTAAATCTGAGCATATTTTTAATACAACATCCTCTTTTAAGTTACAAAACAAGCAAACATGGCTATGCTCATGCTAACTGGGTATGTCCCATGTACATGTAAGAGTTGATTGCGTGTTTATAGTTAGATGTGCTACCTGTGTAACATAAGAATGGTCTTAATATTTTTATTTTGCTTTCTTTTAGTTTTTTGAACTAGGATATTGTATAAGTCTGAACATTTATATTGATATATTAAACATACAAACTGTTTCCATTTTTTTTGTTGAATATGTTTAAATACGAATATGTTAATGTACTGAAATATACATATTTTAATCCTAACGAACAATGAAAATGCAAATGGCAAAATTGTAACTCTTAGTTGGACGAATCCTTAGTGCTAAGACACGTGTTTTTTGTAATTTAGCTTCTCTAATGACGGCGCTTTTTGTTCACCATTTTTATTATACGAGTGGTCTTTCGTGGATACACTCCATTTAGCATCTTACAAATATATCTCTTAGCTAGGAGAAAGCAAACACAATAATCTGTTTGTACTTCAACACTATCAACCTTAAATATTTCCATTACCGCAAATGTAATTTCAGGAAAGTCAGTCCGGTCCTAAAGAGAAGATATTTGTTTATCTGTAAAAGTTAAGCAAGTTAAATATTATATTTAAAGGAAAGTGTGCGTTATACTGAACATTCTTTAACATTTTAGTAATGTCGTTTCTTAGACTATTTCTGCTCCGCAATCAAACCCGATAATTAAGGGATTATTAAGTTGTTGCAAAAGCAATTGCTGCAAAACGACATATGCAGCAAACCGTAAATCATACCATCTTATGTTAGTGGGTCACGTATTTAAGTGTATGAAAATTGTATTTGATAAATTTTATATGTTCAAATGCATTAAATATAGTGTTGCGTTTTTATAAACACTAATACAAGTGATATACATATTAAGAAAAGACGGAGCCATAAATGTAACCATTACAAGAAATTCGTTAATTTTAATTACTTGAAATATTTTTTTTTATAGTTGGGTTCACACAAGTTTTGGACCAATGCATAGTTAGAATATTGCTTAAATCTTTCAATTGCTTGCTCATACAAAATGAATCATTGTCCTTTACTTAACTATACCATATTGTCTCTTTTCCTTCTGAAAAGCTAGTATCGTAAAAAATGGTATACCGAACAAACATCTTAAAGTAAAGTTATCAATAAAAATGAATGAAATCATAACAGGTTTGGTTAATATTGTTTCGTACACGTCTTAACAATTTATCGAGTAGATGGAGATAATTTTACCGAAGTGAAAAAAAGACAATGTTCGATTTGCTTTTTTGCGCTGTCGAACAAAACTTTTGTTGCTTAAGTATTAACAATAATCGATACAACACTGTAACAATATAAATATGCTGAGTTTACATAAATAGTTTGACAAAATGCCCCCATATTTACTCTTAAACATTTGAATCTGTATTATGTTTTATGCTGATTTAATTTAGTGAATTTCATGTCCCGATACGCGACTACGGAACTGTATTTCAATCTATGATTTCTGCACAATAAAAACCACACACACTCTCAGCGGAATACATTATTCATAGCTTGCGCATAGCCTCTGGCGGGGTAATCGTAGATCGGAAAGATAGTGCTGCTAATAATAACGTTTCCCTTAGGCATAAAATCGCCTCAAATAGCGGCGTGGTATGAACCCGGGTCGTCATTATTGTCGCTGAGAACGAAACGTCTTAAAAATCTACCACGTAACTGGGATTACAACTAAACGAATTATGTCCGCGTATATCACTAATTTAATTTAACATATCTACTTAAGCCTTCTTCTACGTTAGCGTTTCATACGCGTGTTGATGTTGCTGACGTAACATGTGGTTCATTACTTTTGTACTGGTGCGATTTATTAATATGTTTGTGCAGAACATATTTTGGTCGCCGAAAAGCCTGTGTAAACTTCCGTTTGTATTCTAGGACAACATTTTACGCAGATGCATCCAAACCGATTTGTTCAGAGCATGTCGCATATGTATCTTTGACCCAAATATATTAAATTTTACTCCAATTTAACAAAAAAAGTGAACGGAATGCAAACGATTCAAAAATGCATGCCACTGTGTTCCAATACGGAATATCTATTCAAACCTGTATTGTCGACTTTCCGAAGATAACATGTGCACAAAAGCGTGACTCTGGTACCTGGCTGATAATGCGTTGTCATATCAATTTTCTTCCTATTCCTTACTCATATATAGAAAACATATTTAAATTCATAACACAAAAACCATAAAACATAACGTGTTAAATTGTGCATGCAAGCCAGACTTCAGCATAATAGGTAACATATAACATATCGTTTGAATACAGTGCAGAATACTATTTGCATTGAAATATAAATAGAACACATATATTTGTTTAAAAAAACTCAATATAAACAACACCGTTTAGAATAATAGTGTTTCAAAAACGACAACAGATGATTCAACTGAATCGAACCGGTTTAAATATCGTTGATTTACGTTGCATGGAAACATTCGCTTTGTATTCGTCATCACTCTGAATTAAGAAAAGCAGACAATTTTCTCCTATAAAAATAATGATATGGGGTAGTAGATCATGACTTGACACAAAGTTTTGGACCGAACTTTTTTGTAGTCGTTGTGAAATATGATTTTCAGAAGCGAAACAGTTTGGTTTGACAGGAAACTCATACTTTTATAACTACTTATAGTTGTTTAATTGTTTGGATATAGAAGCATGTTGGCATGTGGACATATTGGCATAGCAACCAGTTAATTCCATGTTAAGAACAAGCTTGACTTGTTACTGAAAATCAAATGAGCCACGCCATGCGTTTTTTGTTTTTAAATTTGCGACCAGCATAGCTTCAGACTAGAATTAGTATTTACACAGTCTAGTCACGAGGTACTCTGTTCGCGTGCGAAGCCATGAAACCGTGTTGTACTTTATAACGTGCAGCGTAGCTTCTAATCAGAAGGCTCGATTGCGCAGGCTAGAATAAAGCTTCGCTGGCCGCTTAATTGACAAGCCTCCGTTGTCTTTGACTCTGATAAAATATCGATAATGAAACGAAAATGCTCATTTGAAAAGCAGTATAATGTCTTTGTCTGAGAAGAATGTAATGCCGAGATGATATAGAACAGTATGTTACAAATTTATAACTTTAACTAATACTTTTGTATTAATATAACAATTCTTTTAAGTATAACTTTTAAAATAAATTGTGCATGCGTTGCAAATTACATAAGAACTTTATAATATTTTATTCTTGTCATGTATGCTGTAGTATTCATTTATTTCGAGGCACTGACATGTCACGCTTTTATATGCTATAGATATGGACGTAACATTCTGCCAAGTTGTATTCGTATGTCATCATATCTTTGTTTCATTCTATACCTAAATGTCCGCATGCTATTAGAAGGCCTCTCTCATGCTGGTGCTGCTAAGATTGTCTGTGCCTCTATTTTATTTGGTGACACAAGCATGCATTTTCAAAATTCAGTTTTTGTTATATAGTGCAGATGTAGTTCAAGAAATTCAAGAAAGTTTTAAGTCTCAACAGAATTCTCAAAGTGGTTAATACAAATTTAACAGATATACTGCGCTGCTCTTGAAAAAATACTTTAAAGCACTTACAATGAATATTTAAAACACGGGTGAACTAGGTACACATGCAATTTGTTGTTTGATTATGGTTAAATTAGACTCGAATACCTGTTTCTAAACTATAATGGACAATTACGATTATTAAATAAAAGTTCAACCATTTTGCATAAATACATTAAATTCAATACTTAATGATAAGCAATTTATGTGTTTCTGTTGTTTAAGGCATTGTCTTTTTTAAGGGTCAGGGCCGAACATTGAACAAAGTATTTTAATGATTTACTCTTTCCAATTACAAGCAATTGTTTGCATCATATGTTGTGACCATTTCAAGACAATTCATCGTTGCCGAGTGAAAAACAACACAACGCAAACCCAATATCTCCGGACAGACACAACCTTGAGATGCCTTGTTCGAAAATTTTATTAAATTCTGTGACAAATATGTAACAACATACAATTGAGGTTTCGTGTTACAATTTGTCTTTTGAGAAAGAATAATAACGGTAGACATGTCTGTATTTCTTAAGAACTTAACATTTAATACGCTGATAATATATTTCTATATTGAAATTTCATCGGTTAAACGCAATGAGAGTGAAGAAATACTAATGTACTATCATCGGGGTCAAAATAAAAGTTTTCATAAAAAGTGATATCCCATAGAGGTATTGCGAATTTCAATTTGAAAAACATACATCGGTTCATACATCAAATGCTATTTGTCAATTACATCGTTTATAACGAGGTAATGAATGGAGTAATAAATGTTCACATATTTCCATTAAAACGTTATATCAGCAAACATCGAACATAACAGGTAAGTTATATATAATCATGTACAGAAAACCGAAATGTATTTCAATACATACTTCTACAAACGCAAGAAAAACGTTTTGTTATCGACCCTTAATAGAATTTCACTGTGAAATCATCCATAATGCAAGGCGTAGCGGACATTACTTTCAAAATATGTAACTATCGACTTGCTCTAGGCAAAAATGAAACACTTATTTGTTTTCGGAATTTAGAGGGACCACAAACAGAACAGAGACGCTTGATATGAAACCATACCTCCTAATCATAAAGCCCTGTAAAAAGTGATTCAAGAGTCATAGAATTCCTGCTTCAACAAATTGAAAACAGCTATGGATGCCGTGGTTGTTATAATCGAGATTGGAGATGAAACGTTAAGTTGGTTCAGTGCATATTTATTAATTGTTAAGCTATAAACGTAAAGAATATTTATTACTTCGTTAACCCTTATACGTGTTATTTGTTATATTCACTGATACTCCATATTTGTGCCGATTACTGCACATGTCATTTTGCCGCAAAACAATGTTTTCTGTTTATCTGTATAAAAAATCAAATTAAAATATCTTAAAAATTGTTCAAATGTTAATTATAGAAATGTAAACTCGGTTGAAATTTTTAGTGTAACGTAACACGCGGCTTTTAACCCGAACCATGTTTTTGCAATCTGCGCTCCAAAAAGTAACTGTAGCTAAAATCATTATGTTGTGATGTGTTTAAGTCAATGTCCTGAACTGAATATGAAAATGGCCACTTGCCGTAACTTTAATACAAGCTGATTGTAACAAAATATCAATTCTGATGATATGTCTGGAGTTTCGTCATGAAGGAACTGGATCATTTACCATAATGTGCACGGTAACTTGATTACATGTTTTGTCAATGATTGTTGGTACTTTTTTTCAAGACTAGTAATCTGGAGACGGTAATAATTTAGTACGGTCGATGACCTCTATAACATAAGGTAAAATAATTTTAATAACACGATTACTAACAAGATTACTCGATAAGATTCACTTTTTTCCGAATCTTCTGTTTGATGAATACATATAAGCAACTGATTGTGTCTGCGAGAAATATGCAGTGATCTTAAGAAAAGATAATGCAGTTTTCGATGTTTTTAATAATGAACATATTGTATCAATGCAACGTACTGTTGACCACGCGGATAATTATTAGTTAAATGTGTGTATTTACGTGGTATGTGACTTAAGAAATCAGTTGGGAATGTGGTGTATTAGACAATAAAATGCAATTGTCGATATGTTGATACAATACATCAAACAACGAGGTTCATACCTGAGACATCAAAGTGAATGCCAACAACTTTTATGTTCGTCAGTATTACATCCAACTGCATTTCCTATTTAAAAATACAAACAGGTGTCATTCTTTACCAACATAAACTGAGACTAAACAAACGTGCTAAGAACGGTTACGGAAATACGTTTAAATGAGAAAAACGATCGCGTAAAGAAGACCAAATTTATAATTATCGTTATAGCAAAGAACCTATTCGTGTCACTTAACCACACTAAAACGTTTGTTTTGCGGTATATAATCACTTGTGTCAATAATATCAGTAATCGTACGAAACCTTCTTTCAATTATTCCATGATTACAAGTTATTGTCTTATTTTGTTTATTGACATGTATTCTATTCAGAGAAGGCCAAACCATAACGTTGCAGCTAATTGTAACAGAACTTTATAAGCAGTATGCTAAGAGACGTCAATAATAACCTTATGTGACTGGAGATCACGATACATTGCATTCACACATGAAAACGATTCCTAGAAAGTGCCATTAAGCAAAATGTATGATACAATTTCATTCAAATAATATTCTTAACACGCCTGTTGTCCGTGTGCATGAGACTAGTTATCACGCCCGTCACTTTGGTGTTTCATGTGATAAACATACAAATGAATGTATCTTTTGATACGTTTAATGTAATGCAAGTTAATTAATGTTAGCAGACATGCATTCAGCTTATTGATACCACAAATGTTAAAAAATCAGAAACATTACCAGACAAAATGTTCTTGTTAACCTACGACAGTCTTATTGTAGACCAGCTCTTACTAGAACACTTTACAGCTCTTACTAGTACACTTTAATCCAGAGTTAACAACCCAATATTAAACATCAATAATTGTTGTTATTTTCTGGTTAACGGACTTCTGTTTGTATTTTTGTTTTTAATGTAACGAGGTTTGAAGATAGAAATAAACAGTACAATTATGGCGTTTTTTCCACAAAGTATGTCTTCCATGAATCAACATACAATCTAAATTTTCTGCAATATTTGCTGTATATCTTTATTTTTCATTATCACATAACATGATACCTTACTGGAACATATTTTTAAAAGTTTTAGCTTAATTGTGAATATGGAGCTTATTTTATACCATTCTTGTCACAACATTTTATTTGCATTTATTTAGTGGTATTATTCATTAATTAATGTATTTATTTAAAGCATGTACACATCTCATACACTTTGGTGAAAATATGTCTATGGTCATATGACCATACAATATAAGAATGGGATTGTTTTTTAACTGAAAATTATGTCATTCGCGTTGGGAAATGATTAAACCATAATTACACATAAACATCAAGTTTACATTAATCCTCAATGCTTTGACAAGTGTTTCGTGATTTCACTCCTCTAAATGTCATCAGCATTTTAATATATCAGAGTGTTCCCATAGGAATGCAGTTCATTTAGCATCTATTTCACAAAATATCTTCTCACGCGAGAAGCTTAGCACTATAATTTATTTCCAGTGAGACACCTCACCCATTTTAAATAAAGCAAATGCATTTCCGAGCAAAGTCATTACAATTGTAAATGTTAGATTTCAGCGAAGGATTTAAGTAACAGTTTTAATTAGAAGAGCGTTCTATTATTTTTACATTGTAAACATATTCACCGAGAACCAAGATTTTCAATTGTAGTCCTTAGAACATTCATTTGCCAGGTTTTAAAACCTTGAAAAATGCATAATCGAAGTTTCAAGATAAACGCGATACAGGGCAGAATTGTAATAAAATAGCATTGTAAATTGAACTGTCCGAACATTTACTGTCATTAATTGTTGACAAAATATGTATGTCCGAAAACGTAAGGTCACAAAAAGAAATAATTTTGTCTAACAATGGGGCGTCCAAAAATTTAGAGAGTCCGAACTTTAAGCAATTACGTTATGTGTTCGTTACTTGTATTGTACAAGAGATTCAGTTTCCTTTTCTTGTTAATAAACATGTAATATAGCATATGATATTCATACATGTCGTTTCCTTGCTGCTAAACACTCGATGCAGAGCATTTATTTTATATACTGTCTGTATTTGTTACTTATCATTCGATACAGTGTGTAGTATTTAATTCAGACATTGCCTTTGCTTGTTGCTAAACATTCGATGCAGCTCGTGATATTCATTAATTAATGGTCGATATTTGATTTCCTCAAAATGTATGGTATATTTGCCAATAAATTATATTTAGCCATGCGATTTGCACCAGAAATAGATTTCTATAGAGCTAGTGTATTTGCCAACTATCCGAAGGGAAGCAGGGACAAACAAGAACACGTTGGGGTTAAATATTATTCTGCTTTATACCTTCAAAGAAGCCAAACATTATTTTTCTTGTTGCAGTCTACTTGTTTAACAACAGCAAACGTCGTAATTAGGTTTCATTTGTTCATTTTTTGTAACAAATAAATGCTGATTAAGATTGGTTAATTTTGATAACTTAAGATGCTGACTCAATCCAGGTTTAAACAATTACCAATACCACAAACAATTTCGACGTCATAAACATACATGTGAGTGTGTGATTAATATTTAGTCGTAATTATTACCGTTAGCAATTTTAAAAGAAACCAAAAAGTACTTTAGTGCATTTTCACACATTTGCTTCAATGATACGTTATTTCAATAATGACTGTAATAAAACTATTTATGCTCAAACAATACTTTTTGCAGCTGCCAATAATGAGTTACTACTGTCACTGTAACGGTTTATTGCTTTATTAATAACCGTTATTTATTAATAACTGTTACACTACAGGCACTATGTGGCTGGGAATGAGATTTTGACCCATTTGGCGCTGTCGTCGTTTCCGTAATGACTTTAACTTGTGATGACCGTTTCGCGTACTTTGTCAACACACTTCTTGAGGTAAAAACAATAATTTTGAAGAATAACCTAAACCATGGTAATTAAGTTTAGGGAAAAATACTTACTGTATTTTCTTATGGCTATATATGGTTTAAATTAACCTCAGCTCAACATTGAATCAATAAGTAGGGCACAGTTCGACATTGTTCATTTTCTGATAAACTTCCTGCTTTTTTAAAGGTAAGTTTGTCTTACTTTTTGAGTTGTTTTTCTTCAACAAATTGCAAATTTGTTGGTAAACTGAATCTCTTCCATCAATCACTGTGTGTGTATGAGCCGTTGTGGCCTTGTGGGTGTCACAATGGAGATTTTAGACGACATTGCTATGTCAAGTTTGGGCACTTTTTTTGACTGTTTTTCTTAAACTGATAAAGTGTTTTATTCCAGACTTAACATGTCATTTTTCATCAAGGAATAACAAAAATACAATTTTATTGATATGCATGAATTTTTAGTACATAATATCAACAATGTGTATCTTATGTTTTTTTTAACAGTCTGTCATCCATAAGTAAACATATTAAGCATGTTAAGTATGTTTAGGGAATATAATGTATTCATTTTTGTTGCTTCTGCAAACTAAGTCAGATATATGAAAATCTGTTTTATGATTCATGATGAAAAACGCACTTATAGTGATCTCACTATAAAATTTTCTGTCCTCTATAATAAATAAATTGTATTGTATGCCTGGTATGTGTTCTAAAAATAAAATCACAATTACTGTTCATATTGACATCAAGATATGTGATGTAAAATATGAAGTCATATTATGTATACATGTATATTATTTTTACCGGTTAACAAAAATTAAGAAGTGTAACGTTCAATCTATGATGATATGTGCCATTAAATATGTCTTGCTGATTGCAATAATTTTGTTAAAAATCTTGTTTTTGAACATCTACATATGAAATGAGTTATTTTTTTTTCTATCTACACTTATACTAAGTTTAATTATATATTAACTATAAATATATTGTTGATAACACATAGCATGTATATGCAATTGAAAATATACTGTTTCCATAACAACTGTAAAGTAACTTATATAAATTTGTCTAATTAATTTTTTCAATTGTTGAATAAACTAGAATTGCTAATTTAAAAAAATGTCTGGCAGTATAGATGCACAACACAAATTGTATCATGAGCCGTCATTTATTTTAGTTTCAAATGTGTAGCTATACAACCTGTTCAATTTCTGAATACACACCTATTTCAAGAAAATGTGCAAACATTTTTTTAATTATAAACATATTTATGATTTTCCATATCTGTCTAGGGCATTTTTTTATTTTGCTGTTATGATTTTGTCTTTAATTCTTTTAAATGGTAATGAATATGAAAAAAGAACATTTTTATTTCCATGGAAACCACGAGTATTTATGATTTATCATACTACAATTAATTCTGTATTTTGTAATCAATTATGTTCATCGACATTTGCGAATCATAAAGTTATTATCAGCACGAACTGATCAAAATAACATGTACTGATATTTATTGAATAAAGACGTCATATAACAATTTAGACATGCATCAATACATGTAACTAAAAAGTGCAACATTCTAATGTGATCTGACGTCACATAGATATGTAATATTTATTTTCCGAAGCAAATGCATGGGCACAAATGACGCTAAAAATATTTCAAGTAACAATATGTTTGTTGTTAATTGGGGATCAAGGATGATGATAATTTATTGGTTCACTATACGTACTTATTAATGAGTAATATTTTATTCATCGCCATTTTGCTTTTTATATTTACGCTGGAGTGAAGTACTTTTGACAATATTTTCTTTTAGGTCGTCATATATTTAAAGCACAGTATGTCTTGAAGAAAGTAGCATAAATTGCATTGGAATGATACGATGTCTATATAATTCAATATAAATACATCAATAACACGTTGTTAAGGCGAAACTTTAAGCAGATTGATACAGCTATACAGCAATACGTCTGTAAATTGTTTAAATAATATAGACATCCGACAGATTAAATCATTTTATTTATGTCGCCAGGGAATAAAAATATTTAAATTTCTCAAAACGAAATTGACAATTAGCATGCGAGGACTGATTAAATAAATATATAAATACTTTGACAATAAAGTTAGGTGTTTTATTTCACAAAAAAAGCTTTCTTTGCACTGCATATAAAGCATGTAAATCCTTTGCATTGCGTTCTTGCAATGTCATACTAAACACGCATATTGTTTTCTTTAAGTCTCAATAACGCTCAAAATTAACGAAAATTTCGTAAAGTATTTCGTAAAATAAAGTTTTCACCTAAACAATCAGTGTTCCTTATAGCAATAGCCACAATTTCAACGCTAGATGTGGTATGATTAAATAGATTTTTGTAAATACAAAATGCTCGTTTTTATTTTTTTGTGACCACAATAAATTCCATGCTAAATTCCTGCGAAGATATCTATTCATACGACACACGAACAATAAAATGATACCATGTTAAAACCATAATAAAAACGAGCATTTTTAATCCACAAACATCTATTTTACACGACCACATCTGGTGTTAAAATTTCGGCGATTGCCATAAGGAACAATGATTTTTAATTGTTTAGCTTTATTTTACGAAATATTGTACGAAATGTTCGTTGATTTTGAGTAGTAATGTTACTTTAACTTTTTTTATTCGCATGTTCGAGCGTTTTGAAATAAGCTGTTGATGATATGGTTGTCGCCTTTAAGATATTTATTGTATGCAAGTCCAAATAGTAAAAACTTTATTTTACTAGAAAAAGAGACTGTGAATGACCTTATTTATGAAATTGTTCTGATGTGTATTCATCTGAGAAAATGTATGCAGAACTATAGTGCATTTATATAGTATATTATTTATGATTTCATTTTGCACCAATTGCTAACTCGCTAGACACTTTCATTATCACACCTTCTTATGTCAATGATATACTAAAATACCTTGCAGTTGACACATCATCAGAACCATTCGGTATAAATAACCCCATTTAAATAAAATGTCGAGCCGAACTATACACTCCTTTATGTGACTCTCTTAATTTGTTTCTTAACAAATGTATAATACCCAGCCCTTGGAAGAAGCAAATGTCCAATGCAGTTTATAACAAGAGCACCGCCTTGCGGGTGCAGACCGCTCATCTATTTTCTTTTTAAAGGTGAAGGGACTCTCATTTTCAATCACAAAGGAGGGAGGGGTGGAGTGAAGAGGGGTGCATTGTGTGGGGGTGTGGACATTTATTACATTATGTTCCAAAAATGCAAAAAAAGGAAAAAAAAATCGGGCGGTGGGGGGTGGTGGGGGGTGGGGGTGGGGATTCTTGGGTGCGATGGTTGGAGGGTATTTCAAACATAAAATAATAAAAATAAATATTTGTGTTTTTTAACAGTTTCAAAAAAAAATTGGGGGGGGGGGGGGGGTGAGGTGGGGGTATAGTGTGAGGGTGTGGTGGTAATTTGTGAGATGATCTTAAAAAAAAAAAAATAGGGGGGGATTCGGGTGGGGGATGGGGGAGGGGGGGGGGGATTCTTGGGTGCGATGGTTGGACGGTATTTCAAACATAAAATAATCAAAATAAATAGTTTTGTTTTTTATTTTAACCGTTTAAAAAAAAAATTGGGGAGGGGGTGGGGGTGGGGGGGGTATAGTGTGAGGGTGTGGTGGTCATTTGTGAGATGATCTTATAAGAAAAAAAAAATAGGGGGGGATTCGGGGGGGGATTCGGGGGGGGGGGGATTCGGGGGGGGGGGGGGGAAGGGGGCACGGACGAGGGTTTGGGTGGAGTCTATTGTGGTATGTCAGGTAAGAGTAGTTTTGTCAAAGTATCAATCAAATCTAATCATAAATAAAGAAGTTATGGCAATTTTAGCAAAATTTAATAATTTGAACTTGAGAGTCAAGGTCATTCAAAGGTCAAGGTAAAATTCAACTTGCCAGGAACAGTAACCTCATGATAGCATGAAAGTATTTGAAGTTTGAAAGCAAAAGCCTTGATACTTAAGAAGTAAAGTGGATCGAAACACAAATTTAACCATATATTCAAAGTTACTAAGTCAAAAAAGGGCCATAATTTCGTAAAAATGACATCCAGAGTTATGCAACTTGTCCTTTTACTGTACCCTTATGACAGTTTGCGAGTGTTCCAAGTATGAAAGCAATATCTATGATACTTCAGGGGTAAAGTGGACCAAAACACAAAACTTTCAATTTTCTAAGTATAAAGGGCCTATAATTCCGTCCAAATGCCAGTCAGAGTTACATAACTTTGCCTGCACAGTCCCCTTACGATAGTTAATAAGTGTTGCAAGTATAAAAGCAATAGCTTTGATACTGTAGGGATAAAATGGACCTAAACACAAAACTTAACCAAAATTTTCAATTTTCTAAGTATAAAAAGGGCACATAATTCTGTCAAAATGCCAGTCAGAGTTACATAACTTTGCCTGCCCAGTCCCCTCATGATAGTAAGTAAGTGTACCAAGTTTGAATGCAATAGCATTGATACTTTCTAAAAAAAGTGGACCTAAACGCAAAACTTAACCAAAATTTTCAATTTTCTAAGTATAAAAAGGGCACATAATTCAGTCAAAATGCACGCCAGAGTTATCTAACTTTGCCTGCCCAGTCCCCTCATGATAGTAAGTAAGTGTACCAAGTTTGAATGCAATAGCATTGATACTTTCTGAGAAAAGTGGACCTAAACGCAAAACTTAACCGGACGCCAACGCCGACGCAGACGCCGACGCCAAGGTGATGACAATAGCTCATATTTTTTTTTCAAAAAATAGATGCGCTAAAAATGATCATTCAAAAGTAGTGAGCAATTACCGAGCAATTTCATGAGTACTTAACACGATGGAAAAGGTTTTGAAAAAATCGTTTAAAACATATGTACATTCACCTTGTTCGTAACAAGATACTGACCGAAATTCGGTCAGGCTTTTAACAAGATATATCAACCACCAACCAATTTACCAGTCCACCGGACACCATATCCAATACGCCACGGCGACGAACAACAAGGCTCGCACATAATGATCCATTTAAATTGAATTCACACATTACTTAGCTAATAGATTAATCAATATTAACTGGCATCCCTTGAAATCGATTGCACAAATATAAACATATTTTATACTCTAGGACCACTGTTCAACACATCATTTTGATGTGATATTACCTTTAAATCAATATATTAGCATTGAAAAATTGTTTAACACACATATTTTAGTGCGATTCATAATTTACTTGTCGGTTTGAAGAATCCTTTTCACATTTTTTGGTACAATTTTCTTTCGTAAGAATGTGTCAAAATAAGTTTCTCCTTTAAAATATTGGGACAGATCTAGTTTAATCCTTCATTAATTTACCCCCTCCCAACCAAATATAAAATAGATAAGAAACAAAAAACTTACTTAAAGAAAAACAACAAACAATAATACAGTGATAGTCCACACTTTGTAATATAACCTGCCATGGTTATCCATATCCTATCTAATATATTTATTTGAGCTCATGCATTGAACGCCTGAGGCTTGTTGAAACGGTACCGAGTCTTTTTGGGGACTAGAACCAGTATTTGGTGAACTTGAGCGAGATAAAAGGAACGCTCCTAATCGCGTTTGCTCCCGGCCGCTAGGCGTTCAGCGTATCCGCTACGACACGGCGACAGAAATAATTGTTTGCTATTCTTGAATAGTTAGTTTCAACTGCAAATGCAGCACTTCCCGTTTTGTTTTGCGTTAGATGTCTTAAGATAAGTTTTAGTTTTAATGGATTAGTATTTTATTTGTAGAACTATGAATGTCTGCACGTAAATCTTGTGACTGAAAAGTTCATTCTTACTCATGCAGTATTTGACAACAATATATTAGACTTTACCATAAAATCAATGCAAACATGTCTGCACAAATATCCACATTACTACTATATATTCTTAACATTAAAAGCAAAAACTTACCAATAACGAAATCAGACTAACTATAATGATTACATACAATATTCCAGAAAAGAAAACATAAATACACCTTATACACAAATTAAACAATTTGTAAATGTTCAATAAACACAAGAAACGAAGCAACATAAACATGAATCATACAAATCCACATCTTGAAATATGAACTGCTTAAAAAAAATTTATGTGTACATAAGCATGTTAAACGGATCAACAATCAACTTGAAAACCACCAACAGTTACCTGCCGTTTATTTTGACGGTGCAAAGGCGGTGAAACACATTATCTTAATCCTTTTGGTTTTTCTAATTACGTGTTTGTTTTGTTTTATTACTTTTTGTGTATCACTGTTTGACAATTGGTTCCTTGCCATAAACAAAGGACGGATTGTATAATGAAGGTTCTGCTCTCACTGGTGAAGCTGAAGTTTAACACTATGTGAATCTAAACTCTTACAGTTCTGGGACCGAATTTTGAAAGCCTTTGCAAACAGTTTGGATCCAGATGAGACGCCGCAGAACGTGGCGTCTCATCAATCAGGATCATAACTGTTTGCTTTTCTGATAGTATTCTTTGAAATAAATCGAACTTACGTGGCGTTATAGATTTGTGTGGTCAATTTTGCATAACTAAAATGACAGCTGATTCCTCATGGGTCATACACATAATGGCCAGGATCAATTAAAGTCTCCGAAAGCCATAACAGTCACGTGTAGACTGCTGCTGTGATTAATATATATTGACATTTATGGTCACTATGTGTACTTTATTCTGACGCAATATAAACTAGTACATTTGATATGATGCTAACAACAATGCGTCTTAACTTTTAACATTCATGTTTAGATCGATTACAACCAAGCTTAATTGTAGCAAACATAGGCAATGTGTTCGAATGGATAATACAGACAACCATAACAACATGCATGCATGGTGGAACAAAAATATACAGTCAAAACTGACCTAACGGCCACCTGAGAATAACGGTCAACTGTATACAACGGTCAGTCTGGAATTCCCCCGACGTAAATCACTCATTATTACACTGGAGAGTAACGCCCAATTGTCCATAACGGCCAATAGCAAATATATTTCACTCCGAAAGTCGTGTTTGAACTGAAAACAACGGTAACGCGTCAGTCGTTTTGAGTCGTGAAAATTAAAAACACAGCACATCATTTGTCCGTATATTTTGCGGATAAAGCATCTGATAGCAGTATTTGCCTTTGATATTATAAAAGCGGTCCGCTGCGAGTTAACAAATAATAGGGGGTTGGGTAGAATTTTCAGGGGATAATTATGGGAGGTATCTTCAAAATAAAATATGTTTGTTACATTCCACTAATTAAATGACCGCTACTTAGTCCGTTGTATTTATAAACCTTATGTATGGATTTGAAAATACCGAATCATTCTTTAAACGGGCTTTGTAGAGTACACACCACTTTTACAAGCCATAGGAACAATAAATCACGGAATAACATTGAGTGGTAACTGTGCGTTCCTCACATTAGAGGAGCGAGTCAAGTGTTTAAAACCGTTTAAATCTAGAAAAGCTCACGTGTAATAGCAATTGAGCTATGTGTTGGACGTATGCACGTGAAGAGTTGTTCGGACGTGACGTAAATGGCACGGGACAAGCTTTATTTACTGAATTAACGAGATGCGTGAGTAAACAAGTATACTAGCGTTGATAAAGTCTTTGGTTTATTTTAACACTATGACATTAAATCAATTTATATGATATTATTATGTATTATTGAATGTAAGTTAATTATGTTATAATACTTAGTTGTCGGCAATAAGCCTTTGTTTTACATTGTATGCAAACGGCTTGGTGGGGTAACGACGAAACAATACTACCAACTGACCAACCATCTGTTATTGAGTTATGATTATATTGGCGTAATATAAAATATCTGATATTAATTATTTTTGTTTTGTTATTAAGATTGGGTATCCAGTTTCAATCATCCCTTGATTGTATTTATTACATAACCTTTATTGTCTACGCCTATTAGAAATTAGTCAGGGCCGCACCATTACTTATTAGCAAATTGATGCAATGCAAACTTAAACAAACAAGTCATATGATTCCTCCACCCTTGACTTGAAATGAATCGCGATTGATGCATGTGCGTACAGCTTATGTCCTAGATATGTATGTGAAGTGTACACAGGCTGATCAAGAACGACAATCGCCACATAAACAGGAGTTGTAAGAAGCGATTATTTTCAAGGTGATATTCTATGTAAGCGGAACGTTTTTATCCTGATTAGCTTGTGTGAACTGCAAAGGCTAATATGGTTTGAAACTTTGCACACCGATGGTATCATGGGTGTATAAAATATTTTAATGTTTCTGTTTGGTTCACAATACGGTACTATACATGCTTCTGCCACGGTGGAACCTGACATTGACGTAAAACTCTCCCAAATCTTCCTGACTTACACGCGTCATTGTCGTATAAAAAGATCCCCTGATATAATGTTATAAAATGATTGCTGTTAAATACTATTAGAGTTATGTTATTATACGTCAAAAATACATTTCTCTCACAAAGCTCTAAATTATATTAAATGCAAACATTGAGAAAACGGATGCAAGCTGTCATATCAAATAGTGCAGGCATTGACAAATTAAAGCTTTCGGTCTAGCCTTACGTGCCAATTGAAAATTGTTCCTTTGAGTTTCAACTGAATAACCTTCTTTATTTGGATACACAAATGAAATCAATACATTGATGTTACGACTGTTAAAATATCAAAGAACGAGTACATGTATTTTCATTTTGACAAGGTATAAAAAAGACACTCAATTTAAACTGGCTTTATAAATAGTTTGTTTGAATAGTGTTAACACGTAATGTTACAAATAATGTTTATATGATCTATGATTTTATCATTGCGTTTTAGAAAGTGTTTATGTCATAGCACATTATATTATTTTAATACATTAGTATACTATACGTCATATTTAAAAAATCTGTACTGATTGGACACATTTAAGTATTGAGTTTTGAAATAAACTGAATAATTTTATAGAATGTACATGTTTTGTTTTAATTTGTTTTACTCCAAGCCGACTTTTTTCCCATTTAAACCGAATTTCGAATACGGCTTTTTCATCGGAGATTCGATAGAGCACTGTCATAAAAACATCTTCGAATTTTTTCGGAGTCACATAATTTTCTTTAAATTCTGTTTTATAATATCATGATTGACGATGATGGTTGCATGTTTGCGGATTGATGAACCCAGCTGAAGGCACACCATTTGATAAACCGTATCATAATTAAAGTGATACCACACGGCATGGAAAAAATCCAAATATGGTTAATTATTATGAATTTTTTTTTGGCGAAGGCCAATTCGAACAAGTACACATTTATTTAAATATTTATTTTAAAAAAAACTTTATATATTTAAATATCTATATATCTACATACCTACCTACCTACCTACCTGCCTTCCCGCCCACCCTCCCGCTCGCTGAAGGACAGAAGTTGTTCACTATTGCATAATCTTAGACGCATCTCAGTTTTCAGAATTATGTTATAGCTTTTTATATCGCAAGTTTGAAATGGACACAATCCATTCAAATTTATAAAAAGTGTGTCATAGCACAGGTCGAAATGTGTGTGCACTGTTTATCCTCATATTTATGATATAGATATAACTTAGACAAAATAACAACTATATGTCTCTTTTTTTTGCACTGGCAACCATCTTTTGAATTTAGTTCGACTTGCTAAATAATAACAAGCCTTGAATCATGTACATGTTGTATTTTGTGTATTTAATACTTAATCTATTTTCTTAAAATTATTGGGCAACGTATTTGCCGACATGACAGACTTTAAATGCATCATGGCTTCTTGAAAGCCGGAATTGAATCATTTCCTAGGCCTAATTGATCCACTGACGCCAATTTGTATTCTATGTTTTATTGGATTGCGTAGTTCAAGCTTTGAAAAAGCTAGTTGCCCTGCTTTTTAGCCTAACTGTAACTTTTTAAATTGAGTTTCCTGGCCTTAAATCTACTGGCAAACAGGCAACCACTGATCCTGTAAGTTATTCATGATGTACGATCTGACAATGTATTGAACGCATTCAGTTTGCAAGTCTGAAAACGTTAAAGGGACCTTTTCACGTTTTGGTAAATTGACAAAATTAAACGATTTTATAATTCGGAGAGTTCTGTTGTCGTCGTTATATTTTTCATACTACGAGGATTGCTTATATAAAGTATAAAATACATCTCTCATCGTATGAGTACGGATGGCCGAAAGGTCTAAACGATAGACTTTTATTCCAGGGAACAGTGGTTCGAGCCCAGGTGAGGGTAACCCTTGCGTATCTTTAATTGTATTATTTGTTTTTAATAGAGCTTTTAAGATCCAATGTTTACATTTATCAATATTAAGCATTTAATGACAAACTGTCAACAGATCCATATGAGATGTTTACTCAGAAATAACACAAGGTTAAAATTAAGAAATCATTGGTTGTCTATTTAATGTAAAAGTAATTTTGTTTATTTGCATTGTCAGCGAGGTAACTTTGAAGTAATTAACATTGTTTTCTTTCTTTTCAAATCATACATATAAAAGATAATTTAAGCTTCATTTCGGAAAAAAACATGGCTTATGCATCTGCATTAATTGCCATCCCAGTACCAGAGACTCTCTTTAAACGAAAAACACCACGAAATCAGAAAGTGTCGTCCTTGATTAGCTTGTGCGCATTGCACAGGCTAATCAGTGTGCACAGGCTAATCTGGGATACCATTTGTTTGACATGCATTAAGCCCCGTTTTACCTGAAAGCAGCCAATATGTACATAGTTCAATGACAAACTGGCCAATGTCGTCGACAAGCTGTTAAACACTATTGATTACATACAAACACTCACTGTCTGCAGTGTACCAGTTGTGAAGTATAGACAGACAGATTCAGTGGTTATCGTTGTTAGCGTATTTAAGAGCAGACTGACTTGCAACGCATATCACTAACCTTAGTTGTCCGAAAGCGAACAACTAAAATCGATCCATCAATTGTGAACTGCACTCGATTGTAAAAACGCTGGTAAAAGTTGCCGCTCGGTTACTTTTAAACCTTGGCAAATTCGCGGTTATTCAGGTTTAGTAAATACGTGTCGTGAATTTCTCGTAATGGCGATTAATTGCGTTAAATATGGTGGATCTTGGTCAAATCTATCACTCTGATTAATTGTTTGGGATCCTAACTATATGACGATAAAGTAGGTGTTTCCATAACATTTGTGTTAATAAACAAATAATTACAGTATACATATATTTTGATCCGTTATTTCAAACGATAATAGTAATGCATTACTGAAATTGTTTCTTAATTGAAATAATTCATAATGAGGTGCAAAGCGGTGTATATGAGGTGCAAAGCTATATAGTTTGACGATGTGACATGCATTAATGTGATGCACGAGACTTATATGAGCAAAATTACCAAACCGCGAATAGTGGAATTTAACCGCCGGTAATTTAAAAAAAATAAATCCATAATTCGCTTTATAATGACGTATATTTCGCGCCAATTGTCCAACTACGATTTCGTAAATCAACAAATTGGGTCAGTTCAGGTAAAAGCGAACCAATACTGTTAAGAACCTTTCAATTCAATTAATGGCGCTATTGCCCCTCTTTTCAAAAAGGAGATAAACATGCTGTATCAACCTATCGAGGTATTACATTAATACATGTTATAGCTAAAATATTTTCTTATACATTGCGCAATCGAATTACTCTTGATGCGAGAATGGTAATATATTTAATACATTGCAATTCTGATTTATAGATAATCGTAGTACGAGTTATTGCATTTTATTCTGAACACAACGATCCAGAACTTAAGTAATAACAAAGCGAAATTAAGTGCGTTTTTATTGATTATGAGAAGGCATTTGATACTGTAATACACGATGCTTTATGGATTAAAGTACACGCAAGAAAAAGTTGTAAATTGTTAAAGCTTATCAAGCAAATTTATCAGAATATTAAATCATGCGTTAAAAAATATAAAGATATGTAATATTCAGAGTTGTTTTTTATGTGAGTTAAAGGAGTGAAACAGGGTGAGCAATTATTACCTTTATTATTTATTTTATTTCTTAATGACATAGCTGATTGATATGTTTTGATATTACTGGTTAAGCTGAAAAGATTTACGTTTATTATCAATATTTCTGTTGCTATTTGCAGATGACATTGCATTATTCTAACTATCTATAATCCTAGCTGTCAATACCATGTAAATGGGGATTCGACATAATTATACACACAACTAAATTTGTATATTCGAAAAAGGAAAAGCAATTGTACATGTATGTGGAATTTCAAACAACATGGTATTGAAATGGTTGATGAATTTTGCTACTTAGTCATAAAGCCACACTGCTAAATGATCAACATGCTTTAAAAGCTTACGACAATTTATTGTCAACCTTTTACAAAGTGAAGGTGAATTCTAAAACAAAACGTTCTCTGTTTGACTTCGTAGTGGTACCAATTATTTTATATGCATCTGAAATATGGGGAAATTATAAAATTGATGAAGTTGAGAAACTTCATTTTAAATTTTGTAAGACTATTCTTGCAATGCCGCTGTCTAAGGCGAACTAGGCAGATTTCCACTTTCTACTACATGTTAAACAACGGGCACTTAGCTATTGGGTTGAAATCAAACACAATCCTGAATCTCTTATGGGCACTGTTTATAACGAACAATTTTATCTCAACAACGATTGTATTAGGAATAATAATATCAATAACTCATCTCTGTGGTGTGCATTTGTAAAAAATAGGAAAACAACAAGAACAACTTGGACACGAAATTGTATTCAATAATTTTCATTAGTCTAATGAAAAAAAAAGATTAAAAGACCAACGGATTCAAAATTGGCACGATACAATTTATAACCTACCGAAACTAGAATACTATTGAATGAATTCGCGTATGAAAAATATTTAGTTAACATTACTTCATTAAAATCACACACAGCATTTATTAAGAGTCAGAATAAGCGCCTATAAATTGGATAGAGAGATTTGTAGATATAATAACATACAGAGATCAACGCACACGTAAAATATGTAATGCAAATGCTGTTGAATCCGATGATCATTTCTTTCTTTCTTGCTCAATCTATATAGATCTCCGAACAAAATATTGTATTCGATTAAACTGGCCAAATGAAGTGAAATTTTAAAGCATACTCTCTTGTCAAAGTAATATAGGCATTAACAATGTTGCCCGAGTAATTAGCGATGCCATAAAACTCCGCGAGGAAACATTTCGAGCAGTTGGTGCTTCTTAAATACTTATTATATAACCCCGTTAACACAGGTCTTAAATATATATCTGGTTTCAACATCAGTTTTTGTTTACTAGCCGCGACTTGTAACAATAGCAAGGAAAACTGCGAAATTGCAAAGTGTTGCAAGACCAAACAACCAGAAAGCAATCCCGTCGACCATGTCGCTTATTTTCTTCCACGTTATTTGTTCTTCATCAATTAATTCTGATAGTTTCTTATTAACATCATTCTTATTTTCAGCTTCAGAGATTGTTTTCACCGTTTGTATTCTGGTCTCTTTTGATGTTTCTCTCATCTTGCTCATCCCAAAGGGCTCTTTTTTTCGCTTTCGACAATCGGCGCAAGTCCACAAGCGGTAAATACCAATAAGCCATTTCGGAACGGGAATTTCCGGATCCCTGCTGTAAGTACGAAGGTTAAGAATGACCACAGCAGTAATCATCGCACCAATAACCATATCTACGATAAGTTTGTATGAAACGATCGGAACGGGTTTCGATGTCCTGGGTAACATAGCGCTGACTATGGTCATGAAGACCGCGATAGAAAGAAGAACGGTAATACAGTATGCAACCCGCTCTCCAGACTCCGGTACTAAAAGGAAAACCAACAGATTCAGGACGCTCAGGAACAGAATACTAGTAGGTTATACCACATTCACAAAGACATAGGCCGGTCTTCTCCTGAGTTTGAAAATAAAACTCACTTGCGAATAATTCCCAAGCGGTTCTGACTTTGCTTTGGTGTCGACCAGCTCCCACATAGGGTTCTCTGAAAACGTAGTGTCAACTTGTACTTCTTCCGTCGCTGGTTGAATGAATACTTCACTAAGCGCGTACCCCGTTGCAGTAGATGAGAGCGTGCATGTCTGTGTATCAAAGGGGTAGATTTCGACGTCGACACTGCACGTAGACTTCACTAATGCTACCGGGATCCAAATAGCGGTTCCATCGGCATAATACCTTATGCGATTCAATGCCGTCCCAAGGCTCTCGACGTCGTCGAACGGCGACGTCAGGATAAGTGGCACCCACACGTCATCATAAGAAGTCATAATTTGAAACGTACATCCGTAATTCGCTGGGTTCCATGTCATACTTTCATCGTTCCATTTTTTTGCAAAACCAGCCATAACGCAGAACACTTCGCTGACTTCGGGACTTTAAGGTCGCCGTGGTGTAATGGATATGGTGTCCGCCTTGCGACCGGGAGGTCACGGGTTCGATCCCCACCGTGGGAGCGTTCTTTAGATCTCCCCCAAAGACACCAAGTACTGGTTCTAGGCCCAGGAAACGGACTCGAGAGCGTTTATATAAGCCTAAGGATTTCGACGCAATCGAGCTAAATAAATAGGTTTAAACTAACTAAGTCCCGTAACAAACTCTTCGTGTCATTTAAACTCGCCCCATTAACACAGCACATAATTGTAACACATAAAAACGGAGCAATACCTATTTTTCACATCATTCTGATGTTTTATGATATATTTTCAGTACATAGACCGCGTGCTTTAATTAAGTTTTTCTGGCGATAGTTTAAAGCAACGTTATAACATTCTGGTAATAAAGTCCTTTTCACCCTTGATTCATATAATAGACCACAAGCATTAGTATTTGGAAAGATTACTCCAATACAACTCTCAAATGTTAAATGTAGAAAGAGTTGTATTGGAGTAATCTTTCCAAATACTAATGCTTGTAAATAAATTATTATTAATAATTACGTGACCGAAGCTGTTTACATGTACATGCAAATTTATATCGTATTACATAGTATTCTTACAAATTAAACACGATCGAGATTAGTTCATATAAAGACAAATTATTAAATCATGGTATTTTAATCAACTATAACGAACGTTTGAGCAGAAAAAGTGGTGTTTACGATAAGATAAATTATTGATTCACTCTCTTTTAAAATATACTAGTCAGCTTTTGTTTGTACCTACCGCGCGTGCTCAAATATCGGAAAAACCCAGACTGCAGAGTTCCTAATAACAACTTTTTATAGGCAGACGGTAATTTAAAAGAACAGTCGGTTATTTAAAATACAGATGGCTACTTGTATTTAAAATCGAAGGTAATTTAAAAAACACGGGCTTACATGAATTTTTTTTTATCATAAACGTTATTATGATACGCAATGCCATTTATAACAAAGCACTGCGACCATTAAGACGAAACTTTTTTTCACGAACAACTTAAAATGAATAACGGTTCCGTTGGGTAAGCATTTTTTACGCCTTTCCACGATTTGCCAACACAGACCTGGTGCGAGGCAGCGGTACTTTCCATGTTGACATGCTGTATTCATTCAAAATGCCATTATACAACCGACTTATTCAAAATAAACATCCGGTTTACGCCGTTCACTAAATACCGAATGTGTCTGGGGTTCAGGATTCGATTAAATGTTGCCAACCAATGACAACGAGTATGTTTGATTCATTAATATCATACAGATTAGTCAAATACCTGCACGGATGCGCATCATTGAACGAATTCTTAAAGTTGCAATGTCGCAGATTCAACTGTGCAAATATTATATTCAAAAACGAATTGTACCTGTGGTATAATACCGTTTTGTTTTTTTTAAAAGGTTTGAAAAGTTTATTTTTTCCGCAGAGTTAGAATGTTTGAAGAATATGTTATTTTTCCAGCTGCATGGAGGCCAAAGCGATACAAGAAATACAGATATAAAATGTAGTCATCTGTTAACCATATGCCATAAAGGACTCACCCATTTTGGCTAATTTTATACCAAAACGTTGTCTCTATTTAAATAGGAATGATTTTTCTCGCAGCAAACTACCAACATGTCACTTTAAACGCCCCCGCCGGGTCGTAGTAACAATGCGATATTTGTTTGCTTTCATAAGATTATACCATTCAGTTCCGTACAATGACAGAAATACCACGCAGAGGTTGGCTGAAGCTTACCATTGGCCAAATAGCAATATTGTTTCTCCGTGTACTTACATTTATTCATTAATGTAATATTAAGATATAAAAAACTAAAAGTGTATGCAAATTATTTGTATTAAGACTTTCTCTGTACGTCATTGACCATCTGTGTATACTCCTTGTTGAAATATGTGTGTACTCAAGGGCTTAAAGGGGCCTTTTCACGTTTGGGTAAATTGACAAAATTAAAAAAAGTTGTTTGAGATTCGCATTTTTTTGTAGTTATGATATGTGTGAGGAAACATTAATACTGAACGTTTCCCAATGCTCTAAAATAGCCATTATATGCATCATTTGACGATTTTAAAACCCGAAAATTATAAAGCGTTGCAACGCGAAACGAATTTATAATTTGGAGAGTTCTGTTGTTGTCGTTATGATTTGTGAAACTACGAGGTTATATAAAGTATAAAATACATATGTCATTGTATCCGAAAGGATAGCCGCGTGGGCTAAGTAGTAGACTTTTTACTCCAGGACTCCAGGGGTCAGTGGTTCGAGCCCTGCTGAATGTTACCTTTTTTCTTTTTTAAATTTTATTCTTGATTTTTTACTGGAGCTTTTTATATCAGATGTTTACATTTATCAATATAAAGCATTTAATGAGAAACACGCCAAAATCGGTGAAAAGGCCCCTTTAAAGCCTTATGTATGTTGAAATAAACTCTATTACAGTATGAATAGAGAAGAATTTATGTCGCGATATATGACCCTATTGTTATGATTGCCATAATCGTAAATACAAGCTTTGGGTTATTAAGCTTGTATTTATTGTTAAGATCAATGTCTATTTATGGGCAACTTCAATAGACTACGTCGGCTGATTAATCTTAATCTTAATGTTAATCTGTATCCTGGCACATGCCTTTAAGTCAGCTCGATAACCAGGTAACCTAATATCCCAAAAGATATTAGGGTAGATGACAATGTGACCTCGAATATCCGTCAGTTGCTGTCCGCGCATGCGCACGCCTGTACTATTTTCTATTTATAAAATATACTTGTTTTCAATTTAAAAAATTACAACATACTTGTTAAGTACTGTTTGTTAAAAAATTTATTATTTAACAGCATAATTTCGTCATTGTGTATTGAATTAATAACGATTGACTCGATTTCTGTGTTGTTTAACAAGACGGAAGCTAGCCTTAGCGTTTTGCATGACGTGACGTCATAATGATTTTGCTGCGGCGTGTTTTTTTACATATTAAATATTTAAACACAAAATACTGGAAAACTATATATTTTAGAAACATTTCAACGAATGTTGTAAATGTGACAGGATAAATAGAATAATAGGTTGGTGACGTGGATGGAGAATGGTAATCTGGCTCGTCGGATCTTATCGGGTGAGCCGAATAACTTCCTCCGACTTGCCAGATAACCATTCTCCATCCACGTCACCAACCTATTATTTTCTATTTATATTAGAATCTAAATCTTAAATATATATCCTTAATTTCTTATGCATGAACAAAACTATATATATTTGTATTTCAGTCGACTTCGATAATATGTGCGAATTATTTTGTGAATTTAAAGTTTCAATTTAAAAACGACCTAATGCAAAGAACACGTGTTTGACATAAGTTTATATTTTGTCGCGGTACATAAAGTGTACGCCTTTGCAATGTAACATTTGTCTCCAAAGGAAAGTTCAAATTCTGTTCAAGATGTGACATTAAAATTACCACCTTTAGACTCGACATTATACTTTATTACAGATACTGTATAATTTTTACTATTTATGTTTTCGGTACAGGCCGTTTTGAATACATGTATACCATTTCACTATTAGATACAGTGATATTTAAGAAATAAAACCTATGTGAAATCAAGCCAGTATTTGTATAACACTTACCGTGCGTTAATATTGATATCGTCCTAAAAGATTGCTATTATTTTTAATTGCATAAACCCATTCGTGCCCAACTGTTTATGATCACCATCATCAGCAGCAGCGGCAACAGAGGCAGCATCCTTATCATCCATCTCATCATCATCATCATCATTATCGTCAGTATTACTTTAAGGACATAAAAGTGACGACTACAGTATGTGACGAACCTTATAATGGATGACATTTCTAAATGATATTCGCCGAGAAAAAAAAGGGACTTTCAAGAGGCTAAATGCGTCGAGATGTTTCGCTGAATTTGATATCTTAGAACTATATCGAGCGCATCTCAGCGATATAGAATATAACCCATAATAAGCATGTTTAACACCCCCCCCCCAAAAAAAAACATAGCCATCCGACTAGACTTCGGTAAAACCTTTCCCGCTGAAAAAAACCGCGAAAGAGCATCGTTAAAGTTTGTTACCACATTCCCCGACGTATAATGCGCTACAAGCATAAACCGCACGCGAAAAACAACCTTCGTAAAGGAACATTGTAACATACATTCCTAAGTGGATATGTACACAGCTTCTTTCATCAAGTATATCGATGTCACCGCTAAACTGTTGCATCGGCTATCAATCTCTTTCGTCTGATACACTGTTTTTTAACTTCTCACCTAGGCGACCCGGCTTCGATTCCCGTTTCTGGCGCACGCGTGTTTGGTTGGTGGTTACCATACCGGACAGGTTGGGTTTCCTCCGGGTACTCCGGTTTCCCCTCTCAGAACAATACCACCTGAAAATTAAAAATATTTCAGTGACAATAAACAGCTGAAAATTGCAGCTATCATTCAAAATTCGTTCCAACTTTCGTGAGTCTAACATCTGACTAGGTAGGAGTGCTGGGACACACTCCGGGTCCTCACGTAATGCAGCCTCAGGCGCGGAGGGACCTCATAAACATCGAAATACACACACACACACACACACACACTGTTTTTAACACTGAGATTAAATGTCGATATATATTATAATGTATGTATGTCTTTTCTTTATGATTGATTCATAATCCTGATAGGGTTTGTTGAATATCATAATACGGGTGTTAATTACAAGAGACGGGTTTCACCGTGGAGTGATGGAAAATGAGTTTTTGTAGTGACCAAAGTATCGCTTGAAGAATCTTTTTATTGAGATACTTAAAATTCATACAGTTAATTCAATCTAATTCACTGAATCGGACTGATCGTTCCAAAAGATGCCGTATTATAAAACACAAATTAAAGCAGCATCATTTATATGCAACGACCAATGTTACGGCATACTTTATTTTTAATAATTATCGATATACACCAGTACGACGATGGTTTATTATTAATAACATCATAAAAGCGCCGTATGAATGCTTTCGCGCTTCGGGATGTTACGGATTATTTCGGAAGTGCAATTAGAGCGCATTGTGTTGGTAAAATCGTTTCAAACATTAGCTTTCAAATAACGTGAATACAACACCAGCAAGTATTACAGGAGTTTACCTACACTTGTACAAAAACACAATAGAAGTTGTCATACTTTATATTGCAATTTCTTTGTTTGTGTTTAAAATGAACTTGTTACATTTACATTGATTTTTGGACCGTCCCTTGATGGATGACGACGCGCTGTCGTTATGATAAAAATTCAATAATGACGACTTCCTTTTCATTGTTGAACTTATAAAGAAAGAAGACATCATAATGTCCATAAAGCACGGAAGACCCAAAGTTCCACATAAGTCTTATGTTACCACCAAGCTATTTATATCCAGATTTGACTTCTTACCTCTAAGTGTCACATTGCAGTGCTTTTGTTCGTTCAAATTGGAGACAAATTAAATATTTTCCCCAAATTGAACCTCACAATTACCAATAGAAGGTTCCCACCACTCAACATTTAGTTCCTAGCCTGCTCTATAAGTTGAACCTTAGATAATATATATATGATATTAAAAACACTTATATTCTCCATTTAGAAGCATTTGTTAGCAAAACAACGTCACTTAAGGCCCGAAAGGAGTAGGAGCAGTAACAGCAGTAGCGATAGTAGTAATAGTAGTAGTAGTAGTAGTGGTTAGTAGTAGTAGTAGTAGCAGTAGTAGTAGTAGTAGTAGTAGTAGTAGAAGTAGTCGTAGTAGTAGTAGTAGTAGTAGTAGTAGTAGTAGTAGTAGTAGTAGTAGTAGTAGTAGTAGTAGTAGTACTACTACTACTAGTAGTAGTAGTAGTAGTAGTAGTAGTAGTAGTAGTAGTAGTAGTAGTAGTAGTAGTAGTAGTAGTAGTAGTAGTAGTAGTAGTAGTAGTAATAGTAGAAGTAGTAGTAGTAGTAGTAGTAGTAGTAGTAGTAGTAGTAGTAGTAGAAGTAGTAGTAGTAGTAGTAGTAGTAGTAGTAGTAGCAGCAGCAACAACAACAACAACAACAACAACAGCAGTAGTAGTAGTAGTAATAGTAGTACTTATAGTAGTATGTTATGTTATATAAGAGCATTGCCTTTAGGACGTTTTCATTGGCTGATTAATTTGAGGAAACAAGATAGTATTTGATTGGCTAACTAACTCGAGTTAGCTTAGTCGGGATCTCGAGATCTCGAAATTCTTTCCTCTGTTGTTTAATGCTCCCTTCTTTTATTTACTGCACCGCTCTTTTTTTAATTGCACTCCTCATTTATTTAGTTTTGCACTCCTTTTTTTTCTATCTCGTGGACACGACATAGTTAATTCGTGGCCACAAGTTACTAAGTCGTGGCCACGAGATAGAAAAAAGAGGAGTTAATGTCACCTCTATGCCGCCGTAGTTATATATTATAGCCAATGAAATTTGCCCTCAAAGTGTGAGATCAATCGTGATACATCGGCTATCTCCGGACTCTTCCGTAAGATGATTGATTCATGGAATATCGTCTGCTAATCCAGATTGAGTATGCGAACTCCGAGGTATGAAAACGATTTTATGGCACAAAATGCCACCTCTTCGTAGTGATAATTACCGGTAAGTTATTTTTAAAGCATGATGAACGACACAAATTCAGGCCAAAAAAGCTGTGTATGGCCATATATATCATTTGAAATGTGATCTTGACCTTTGAAATTTGCTCACGGGTGTCACACGCTACATTTCGTCCTATTAGTTTAAATGGATGGCGAGTTATTTCAAATTCCATCCACAGGTGGTTAGCGTGTGGCTATGATATTAATTAGTGAAAACATCATTTTGAATGATAAATAATCATATTATAACGAAAAATTAACTTTTCTGAAAAAAAATATTTCACTATCAAATATATATATAACAAGGTATGCAACTCAAAATCACCCCATAACGGGGTGCATCGCTTTGAACAGCCATATCTTCATCAATTGTGCAGCGATTTTCACGATCTCGGTCTTATTCAACGCAGAAATGAATTTCCTTTCTGGAAATGTATATGTCTTGCAATATTTTTACAAATGCTGGGTCAACTTTTAAGAAATAACACGATACACAACACGCATGACCCAGTTGACAGTGATCATGTATTCTTTATGAATGAAATCTCCAGTTGTAAAGACACACCTCCGCATTGGACCAATGAAATCACTCGTATGTTTAAAATGTCAGTTAGTTGAAATGTATGTAAACAAAGGTTTCAAACGGCGCTGGACAGTTAGTCTTGATGCAGAATGTAACGACAAGAACGGTAATAATGTTTTTTCATACGTTTTATTGAATTATGGTATCGAACTACATGAACTTTGTAGGGAAGTTGCCCTTTACTCCGTGAAGATTTCAGTCTTAAAGACAGCATGATCACTGTCAACTGGGTCATGCGTGTTGTGTATCGTGTTATTTCTTAAAAGTTGACCCAGCATTTGTAAAAATATTGCAAGACATATACATTTCCAGAAAGGAAATTCATTTCTGCGTTGAATAAGACCGAGATCGTGAAAATCGCTGCAAAATTGATGAAGATATGGCTGTTCAAAGCGATGCACCCCGTTTTGGGCTGATTTTGAGTTGCATACCTTGTTATATATATATTTGATAGTGAAATATTTTTTTTCAGAAAAGTTAATTTTTCGTTATAATATGATTATTTATCATTCAAAATGATGTTTTCACTAATTAATATCATAGCCACACGCTAACCACCTGTGATTCCATCAAGATATGGAAAAGTTGTGAACGAAACAGGAATTTTTAAACTGTTATAAAGCCAAATTTAATATGTAATCTTTGAAAACCTTGACCTTTGAGGTAGGGAAAAGGGTGTTACAAGCGACACGTCGGCTTATAATGGTGGACTGTAATCCTTATATTAATGTCATTTACAAGCTTACAACGTATAGATTGAAAATTTAGTTTGTCAAAAAGTGCACAATAACCTTCGGGAATATATAGTGCTTATTGTAGAATGTGCTTATGATGTCATTCTATGTTACAACATAGAGATAAACTGTTATTGTAAATGGCAAGGCTGAAACATTCTCAGCTGTAAAAAATCAAAGCGCTGAAGGCACTGAAGTTGTTCGCTATTGCATAATTTAAGACGCAACTAATTTTTCAAAAATAGTTGCAAGTATGAAATCAACACAAGCCATTCACATTTATAAAGATTGTGTCTTAACGCACGGGTCGAGATGTGTGTGTGCATTTTTTATCATCCTATTTATTATAAAGAAATAACTTAGACACAATAACAACAACATGGTCCTTTTTGACGTTCAGAAAGCATAGTAAGTATGATGGAAATGTAATGAGAACTGAATATAACGACAATTTGTAATCAACATCAATATACAAATTCAAAATATACAATAATATAATTAATGAAAATAAACAATAAAATAAACCTGCGAGCAATACCTTTTTCTCACGAATTAGGTAGTCATAAAGACAGCCCTGTTGACCCGTACTTTGTTATTTATGCATTACTGGTTACCCTGGCAATGCACACGGTGTCAACAAATCTGACCAAAATATGGGTATATAGCTTTAAAACGCTGTTTCGGCGTAGCTGTTTTACCCAGCTTTTCACCTTAAATGACTTTTACATAACGCCAGCAGACACGCATGCATATATTCAAATATTTCAAAGGCTTATTCGAGAAAAACGTCTGAACTGTGGCTACATCACTGTGTCTGGGTTCAGCGCAAAGGATGAATCAATATTCACTGTAAGGAATTCCGGGCTACCCTCTTTATGTTAAAATGACATAAATTGTGGCCCAGTTACAATTCCGCGTTATAATCCATCTCGCAGAATTTCAGGGTCAGTACTCGTTCTTTAAATCTTCCGGGGAATATATAATTAACCATCGATAAACCAGTTTGATTTTAAGTTTAGAAAACAAACAAATAGTATAGGGTCACGGTAAGAGGAAAATCGTTTAATTATCCAACCACAAATGGTTGCCTTACTCGGCCAGTACGTCTGGAAATCGTTCTTAAACGTGTGCCCTTATTTACAAGTTTGCTATTTTGAATACAATTTTGTATCGAAAAGCATTGTGTGTCATTTACAATTCGCAATGAGATTTTTAATGACCCTCGTCATGCGAAAATGGTTCTTACTTCATATGCGCCTATCATATGTATAGCCCACTCAGCCTGCGCATCTCTCAGTCTGGTTAGAAGATACATAATGAGACCATAACACATTTGGTTATTTTACAGCAAACAACATCGCCAGAAGACTGCGCAAATGCACAGGTTGGGCTTAAGATACGCTGACCGAAACGCATAAAACCCATTTTCGCATTACGCGGCTTTGAAATTGTGATTTAAATGTGTCGAAAGAAAATTTCGTGTAAATCAATAGTTAAACTTTTGTTTTTAATTTAATTATTCAGAAACGTAAATTGCAAACTATATTTCAAATTCAGCATTTACGCCGACTAAGATTTAAAAATATATTTCTTGTTATATTTAGTTGTTTTTTATATTCGGTTTTAGCGATTATAAAGCATTTGTGTTGTTGGCTATAATATATCTGTAGTAATTGGTGAGAGACGAAAATTGCAAACTTTATTTCAAAGTGTAGCGATTATATAGCATTTTTTGTTGTTGTCTATTGTATACCTGTAGTAATTGGTGAACTCATGTTCACTGTTTTATTAATTGAGAACTGTAAATGTAAATAAAACATAACCTTCATTATTAGCGCCGCTATCTGTTGAGAACAAAAGAATGTTTCCCAGGCATATCAAATTTAACCCCGATGTAGCATCATGCACTATGCACGAGGTTACACAACATCCCACTATACTTGTTTATCAACATCTATTAATAGCCTTAGACGGCAAATGCGGTGGTTATTGTTCTTAGCGTATTTAAGAGCAGACCGATTTTCAACGCGCAGTATTTATCGTAGTTGTCCGCAAGCGAAAAACTAAAAACCTAACGTATAAATGACGATAGTTGTGTGTATGATACGTATTATGGCAACTGACTAATCTTTGTTATCTTTAAATAATAATTCTAGTCAACAGTCAACAAATAATGTTATTTGTCAATTACAAATATATATCATTTTGTACTTCATATTTGATTACCTAACCATCACGCCCAAGGCTTGAGACAATTGTCAATACAGTTTAGCAAACGTGCACACTTTTGAAATTATTATTGTCCTTATTTGGGTTAAAATGTTCATACTGAGACAGCATCATAGTCCTTCAGGCATCATTTTACGAGTTAATCTTTAATCATGAAAGTGCGCCTGTGGAAGCTTCAGACAAAAGCGTCCCTTTAACAATTTGATGTGTTTGAGATTTTTTTTTAACTTCGTGTTGGTTCTAATAACATATTGCTCATATGTGCAGATTAAAAAGATGTTAAAACTGCAAGATAATAAGAAAATACATACATATAGACGCAATATGCGAAGCAAAATGTCAATGCTACAATATCCTGATAGATGTGTTGGTGCTTTTTAACTTTATCAATTATGGCTTAATGATAATATACTGTCATATTGAAAGTGTGACCTTTGTAGTCAAGAGAGAAAATTAACAGAAAACCGTTTATCAAAGACATGTATTAGTCGCTAAATTTTGATTTTGTTTTCGCAACAAAAAAGCGATGCTACGCAATTTGTATCGTGTTCCCACTAAAATAAAGGGGTGTTGTTCTTAATTGGAAAAAAAAGAATTAAATAATTATAACCACTTGCATTGGTTGCAAAAAGGCAATCCTGAAAATACCACATTCCCATATTGCAATTCTTATATGTTCTGGTTTTCAAATAGACGAAAGACGTCGTTCGTATATTTGTGTATGACTATTGACGGATATTAAAAAGGTGTGCTGATAATAATGAGCATGAGGCGCTAACCAAACCACCAAGTAACTAGGATATTACTGGTCGCAAGGTTTCTCATTACATTTCTATGCTTGCACCAATATTTATGAAAACGATAGGGCTTGAGAACAGATTTAAACGATGTTTTAACGTTCGGAGCGTGATTCATGATCAAATGGTTAAATATGAGAAGGTTTCACGATACGTGGTTCAAAATATGCCTTTTAGTGTGTTCAAAGGTATTTAACTATAAAAGATTTTTAAGAAATAGGTCAACGCCTCATGAGTTCCATTTGTTCTTATTGAAATATATTCCTGCATTAATACGTTGGAATAATCATAAGAAAAAACATTTTACAAGAAAGTCTCATTTACATGTCGCAAACATATGTAACTTATTGAGTGTTTAAATTTGATCAAGTAATTTATTATTGAACCCCACATGGCATACTAACAAACCAGTCATAACAATCTTTAAAATAAATGTGTTTACCAAGTTTTATAAAGGTCGGGTTATACATATATTCGTAAGAGTGTTCATCGGCAATTTCTTTGATTAAACCAAATAACATTGTGCTTGAGCCTACATGACCCGTTTTAAGGGATATTCGGACTAATTTGTTGATAAAAGTTTATGAGAACTTGGCTAAAATGAGAGGGCTTTAGTTTTTTCCCAAGTTTTTTTTTCTTTTTTACGTTGACCTTGTGATATATGTGTTGAATCACCGTAACCGAGTTGCGAAATCGGCAGTTATATCATTGTAACAATTATTGTGTCCATGTTAATATATCAAGTATTGTGTCATGAAGAGTATATAAAAGCATTCTCTAAAATGTGAGAGAGTGACTTAGTTTCGGACCTTGTGCGAATCTATTTGCGAAACTCAAATAATTACTGACAAAATTGGATGGAAATCTGGAAATAAATGCTTAAAAGTATCAAGCATATGTTGACAAATGCATGCATACATTTCAAACTTGGATATCATTTGGACAAATGTTCTAACCAACATAAATGAAGATTGGGCAACACAAAAACGAAAAAGAAAGCTCACCATGAGCAGCTGTGCTAAGGAGAACTAAAACATGGCGAGTTACGACTTCCATTTTTTTATTATTTATAATCATAAATGATAATTATTTTATAAGCTTACAATATAGATATTATGTTTTAAGCATTAAACAATTCACCACTATGGGAACTTAGATTAACCTGCTTTTAATAGAAATTCAATTTTGTTTGAAAAAATACAATTATTGTATTTGTGTATTTTCGACAGTCATCTAGTAAAATAAACTTTCATTAACAGTATATTCGTATTAATACATTTCTCTTGAACGCCTCAAGTGTCGTAAAACAACATTCGTTTTTAAATACATGATTGGACGTTTTTACTAATGAAAGTACGATTTTCTTTCTTTGATTTTATCATTCTATCAATAGAATATAATCAACAATCTATACATTAACTTGTATTCGGGATTGCCTCTTTAGTGTTCTTGAATCCTTCTTTAATTAAATATAGATTTATGACATTCTGAAACAATCATGTTTCCCGTCAAATGGTAGACAATATGTCTGAGGGCAAAATGAGTTGTTCTTGAATCGCAGAACAAGCGATTTTCCAGTTTACATTCATTCGCCTTTATGATCGACAACGTATGGCTTCCGAATGAATGTATTTCTATCGTATGCATGTATCGCTTTTCAATGAATGTATCGCTTCCGAATAAATGTATCGCTTTAAAATGAATGTATCGTTTCCGAATAAATGTATTGCGTCTGAATGAATGTTCCATCACAAGATTTAGGTTTGTGAAAAAAACAGTCGATATACACAATAATCTGTGCTCAACGATCGATACTTATAAAAGTGTATTACTTTAATCAAATTGGCAATAGGGAGGCGGAAAACGACAACGGGCGAGGCATGGTATGGTATTGCGCAAGGGGGAGGGGGGTTAGAGGGTAAGGGTTAGGGTTAGTGTAAGGGGTCGGGTTAGGGTTTGGGTTAGCCTAAACCCCACCCTAACCCTAACCCGACCCCTAACCCTAACCCTTACCCTAACCCTTTTTTGGGGTTATCACCCCTGAACATGCCTCGCCCGTTGTAGTTTTCCGCCTCCCTATGATTTCAAAGGATGGACTGCAGACCGTATTGTATATTTCGTTAGCATACTAGTGTATGATGCCTCATTTTCTAGTGATTATATAGCGCTATATATATTTTTTATAAGAGTCCTTGTATTTTACAAATTTTTAGTGTGTTTGTTTCAGGCTAAATCTTGTTATAATAGCATGCTAAAATCAATACATTCACATATCAAAATATAATGGCCTTGATCAACTACAAAACAGTTGCGTTATTTAGAATATCATGAATAAAAAACCAATGTTACAATAATTGTATCATAGCATTGATTACTTGTTTTGTTAAAATTTCCTTTTTACGTTTCAGACCTTGCTTCAAAGGGGATAATCATCTCAACAAGAGCAAACAGTTTCTACTCTCGTATCGTATCTCACCGAGATACAGTCAAACACAGTGATTAAATGACAACGATGGGTCAATATTGATTATATTGGAGAATATGCTTTATTCTTTAAGTATCATTACATTGAACTTGACTTGGTCAAGCCCATTATTTTTAAGATATGCACTCACATAAAAATCGTTGCGATATTTTTATTAAAATATTAAAAAAAGGTCAAGTCTGTAAGTTTACGAATTTCCGTAAAGTTCTTGATTGGGGAACAACAATAATCACAAACGGGAACTTTAATTATATTTCTTCGACCAAATAAGACACGTTGCGCCCTTAAAACAACCACGGTGTTTGCTTTTTGGAAATAAATATGATGTGTCTGTGATATTCAATACATGGCAGAGACTTGATTATGCTTGTCCAACGAAATCTTAGAGATGTTCCAAATATGCTCGAATATTCCAACAAACCTCAAGTAACAAGAAAATGACAACAAACGATTACTAATCAAACAGCTCTTTAATGTATTTTGTACAAAGTAGAATTATTGATTTTAAGTATACAATGTCATAACAAAATATAATTATAAATTCCTCTGCTGACAGCGGTAGTAATTACATAGAACAAGAACTCTATATTTTATATTTCATTTAACGTTATGCCGGCTGTTTAACTAGCAATTTTACACTTAATATGCAATACGACCATTTACGATGATCCCGCTTACCTACAAAATCATGTCCAAGTTTACATCATTACCACAAAGTTTCGAATGTACGTAAATGGCACAATAAATTCAATACAAATAAATGCAAAAGTTAAGAACAAGACAATTTTACAACTAAAACAGCGTGATCAAACCCTGAAAACAACATGCGTGTCAAACACATTCACATCATTTATATTAGGTATTCGCGACTTAATACCTTATCTAGCATTGATATGTTTACATGATAAAATCCTCATAACATTATTCAATGTTCTAAAACAGTTTTGAAACAAAACGACAGCTGTTAACGCTGATAAGATGGTCCTATGTTCATGTATGGTCAAATACCCTTTTGATATATTATATTATACATATCAAAAGACCGCGTTTGTATGTTTGGGGGAAAACGCTTGGTCAAAGGCAGAACACTAGGTTCAAAAAGATGTTAAATAAATAGATAAAATATCACAATTAAAGTGATACCATGAAGACTTTAATGTTTTACATAATTAAGTAATTAAACATATGAAACATGTATACAAACATAATAACGAACAAATTAAAGTAAAATAAAATTCAAAGTAAATGACGATTTCAAAGAAAAGGTCTCATTATTCTCCAACCATTTGTTAATGAATTGTTGTGTATGTGGGTTTAAGACAACGCTCAAACACCGGTCAGTTTTGTGGCTATTTTAATATTACACTGATACAGCGATAGGCATGCAGCAATACAACATGGTAGGCGGGGCTTATCATGACTGACGTGATCATTATACATAACATGAATGTCAAACGGAAATAACAAAAGACAAACTACATGTTTGTATGCTAGGATGAACATTAAACGTAACATATAGTTCGTTCCGAAATTCAATCAAAAGTCAGTTAAATTAGCATTGTAATCGTTGGACTAACTTCTTACCTTATCTTCTTAAATTTGACAAACATTTTTCGTTGTTAATTAACAATAAATGAACGTTATATATTTATATTAAACATTGTTTGTGTCTCATTTAACTATAATTTTATATTATGTATGGAAAATGAGAGCATTATAAAGTATAAAGCCTTTAAAAATCTGATGAAGTGTAGGTAATCAAGTAAATGTGAAATTTAGAATATATCATGTGAATTATATTCGGTATAGTATTATATGTTTCCATCTTAAATGAACATTATGATTACATGCCGTTTAAATACTCTTGCTGAAGCGATAAGACTCAATTTATACCAGTTAACGCTTACATTCGCAATTTGTATTAAACCAGTCAATGTATTAACATAACATGGTTCGTAATTGTAAACATATACATAATGCGAATGTTTAAATCTAATGAATATTAACACGATATACGTGTAATGTGCTCGAATGGAATAACATTTGAAATCGTTGATGACATATGCAGATGCTAGGAATTTTCAACCTTAAAATGCGGATATATATCAATGTCACGAGATATGTAGGCGCAATCTAATATTCTTGTTTGGTGTCGAATTTTAGATGGACCGGAAACTAAACGTTTCACAGAGACACTCTATGTGAAATCATTCAAATGAGTCATAAATCTCTGCCAAAATGACACAAATGCCAAAGTGGGATTGTTTTAACAATTGCCAATAATGCATATGCACTGTTTGTTATCAGAGCAAGATGGAAGATTCAAACTTTTTGCTGGAACATATTCTACGCATGAAGAATTATTCAGAAGATAGTTGTCTGAATATCTAGTGTGCACAAATGCTATTTGATAACTTAATTCACTTGATTTGTTTTAGTTTTACATTGCATCTTAATAAAATAAAAAATAAACATTTGTGAGTCGTCTCATAAATTCTGTATTTGCAAATAATCAAAACGTTATAGATCCACCTATAAGACGATAGCAAAATCATAATTTTTGATGACATTTTCTCAATTGACATTTGCTAAATTATTACAGATAGTGTTTTTGACCATCTACATTATACATAAAACAGTGTTATTATGAGAAACAATGTTTTGATTTAAAAATATCATGGTAATTCGTGTAACTGGAATTCTCAGAATGTTAGTTGCAGATGGGTGTGAAGGTCAATTTGTTTTGAATGCTATATCATTATAAACAAAATTATGTATTACTTTCAATTTACACTATCCCTATGTTAAACACAAATAAACAGTGCGATTGTTTATCAACTGATAAGTCAATTAATGATTGCTCTTTAAGAAAAAAGTCTGCTGCAATCAGTATTCTATGTCAGGACCAGTTCCTAGGATTTGCAAATACATACGTTTTCAATTAAATTAAGGTAAAACAAAAATGTGTTATACATATTTGACATATATGTTTTTTACTAGAATACAAATGCGCAATCAATCTTATATGTTTGCAATTACAATAATTATCTATTTAGATTTAGTTAATGATGGCACAACGGTGGGTACGTTAACAATACATATTGAAGCCAAATATTGAAATACGTTGTTTATCATAAAAATATAGGTTTTCAAAAAAATAAAAATGTCAACAATAATTAGATAACATATTATTTTAAAATTAAATTTAAATATTAACCAGCTGGTTTTAATATTTCTAACGTTTAATCAGAATGCAATAACTAAAAATTATCGTTCAAAACCATTCCGTTACGGTTATCAAGGACGTCCATACTCTCAAATTTTCCCAGATTCTATTAGTGTGCTTCTACCTAAATAATGTGTACAGTGGTTTTCCTCGCTTCATTGGGAAGAGGCCCTAGCCTATGGATTTTGGGAAGAAATTGCTCATTTTGGGAAGAATTCTCGCTAAAATTACTGCTTTGGGAAATGAAAAAGCTGGTGTAAGTTAGGATTTTTGGGAAAACTGCACATGATTTTAAAGAAAAGATTTTAAAGAAATTTTCAATTGGGAAGGGGCCTTTAATAGGCCCCTGTTATATGAGGCTGAAAACCCCCTTGTGTATTACACAAAGCAATCTGCAAACATTTCAATTGTATGTTCTCAATCAAAACTATTATGCTTTATAACAATTTGCTATTATATAAAGTGTGTGAACTTTTTGCATACTGTTCAGATAGGAAAAACAGGACAGATTTAACTTTCTCTAAATCTACCACATCCTTACCAGTGCGTGCATAAATAAGATTACTTAAAATATATTCGCAAATGTTCTCGGCGTATTGATAAAAGAGTATGCACTTTTGCTAAGAAAAAAAAGTATCTGCCGGAATTAAGGCGAAAATACTTGCACTAGTTCCTTGCTACGGGGTCCATATGGAACATTTTAGCTTCGTCGAATGGAAAGTGCAGATAATGACACGTTAATGAGGGTATTTTGTGTGGTAATTGACATAAAAAAGCTTTTGGGAATGTG
Source organism: Dreissena polymorpha (assembly GCF_020536995.1). NCBI lineage: Eukaryota > Metazoa > Mollusca > Bivalvia > Myida > Dreissenidae > Dreissena > Dreissena polymorpha. The sequence continues at coordinate 90,978,639 of NC_068356.1, forward strand.
ATGTATTCAACGAAAGCAGTATGTGGATTATCATGATGATGTATTGATATAATACATCAAACAACAGAATTCATTCCTTACAAATTAGCATGGATGCCAACTTCTGTGAAGCTGATCGGCATGACTTTCCACTGCATTTGCAAATGCATCATACAACGTAGATAATTCAAAGTATAAGTAAAACAAATGAACTGAGGCTAAAACGTGAAATATAACAACCGAACGTTACGAAATAATTTGTATTTCGATGGATTGACATTGGTCAACGTTTAAATGTTCAAATCGCAGTGTGTAATATTTAAAAGTCAGCCATAGGTATCCTGTATACAACCTTTATTTAATGATTAAATTACACGATTTAGCCAAATTGTGATTTATTGTACGTAAACAATTCAGAGAAAATTAGGCGTGTTACATGTATATTGGACAAACACACAACAATGGATCAAATTTCTAAATTAAATTGAGCTTTGGAAAATAGGATTAAAACATAATATTATTTTAGAAGAAGGGAATATCTCAATGTAATACTTCAGATTTTTAAGTGTCATTCAACATGATAGAAAAATTAAACGATGAAACGCCAACAATTTCTGAAGAGGAAATTTAGCGTTCTTATCCAATACTTTTATAACAGGCTAACAGCGGTATAAATAATATTTGCCAACAATGGAAACGCAACCTTAGCATGGTCAATGCAAAGCAATGAAGTGTTAACTTCTTTTAATGTACAACATTCTGTAAGTGGAAAATATTGCATGTACTGGCACATTCCTAAACCTCTATATTCAAGGGGCCTTTTTACGTTTGGGTAAATTGACAAAATTGAAAAAAAAAAGTTGTTTCAGATTCGCAAATTTGCGTTTTAGTTATGATATTTGTGAGGAAACAGTATTACTGAACATTTACCATGCTCTAAAATAGCCATTATATGCATTTGAAAATTATAAAGTGTTGCAGCGCGAAACGAATGAATAATTTGGGGAGTTCTGTTGTTGTCGTTATATTTTGTGAAACTTCGAGGATTGCTTATATAGAGTATAAAATACATCCACCTTTGTATCAGGAAGAATGACCGAGTTGTCTAAGTGGTAGACTTTTTACTCAAGGACTCCCTGGGTCAGTGGTTCGAACCCTGCTGAAGGTTACTTTTTTTCTTTTTTTAAATTTTATTCTTATTTTTTTACTGGAGATTTTAAGATCCAATGTTAACATTTATCAGTATAAAGCATTTTATGGCAAACTTCAAAACCTGTCAAAATCTGTGAAAAGGCCACTTTCAGGTCTAAGACAGAAATGTTGTTTAGTTTCTCTACCACGTATTAAATTCGATTCTCTTTCTTCTATTATCGTGATAGTGTTAACTAATATGTGCAAGTGTCTGAAATGTAAAACAATAACATATACTATTTCAACTGTGGCTTTATTTGTTCATAAAGTTGTGTTCGATTTTTATGAGTTGATGATTTTTACCAGGAAATTAAAACACTTACGTAGCTTAAAGATTGTTTTAACGGTGTGGAAACATTTCAGCACGAGCGGTTCAAACAGCCTTTTAAATAACTCATCATTGACATTATTAAGGCACATATTGTTTTGAATATGCAGTCATTGCACAGTGAGTTTAATACTTAAACAACTAGTAAATTTCACAATGACTGTTTGCGGTTTTAAGAATTTTTATTTCTAAAAGCTATCAGCGAGATACGTGGTTTTGAAGACTTAAGAAAACAAACTTTATTTTCTTATAAAACTTCAATTAACTAACAAAGCTCACTTACAGGTGAAACATATATTCTCATTCCAATGTTTATCAATGTTTCCGAGATGCATTGAACCCATATAATCTCAATGAAACAGCCGATATTTTAATAGTTAACATGAGACAGACATGTTCCATAGTGATCACTGGACCAAGTATGTCGGTTCCATAAGTGTATATATTATCGATAAGAGTGTTTTTTAAGGCCGGGGAAACATGAACCATGTTTCTTGATTAAGAAGAGTTTGACAAATGAACATTGCAAGCCTCCTACGATCAAAACTTGAACATAACCTGAAAAAAAGAAAGACTATTTTCATGTTCATTGACCGTAATAAGGCATCACCCATTATGTTTATGTTTAGTCTGTGCATTTGTGCTTCGTCGGATTTGTTGGTAATATGTAACTTTACTATTAAGCATTAAACTTAATAGTGATGATTTGATTCTTCTTATATATATATATTTAAAACATTAGACAAACGAATATTTTGCACAAAAACACGTGATTTCAAAGAACTTCGTGTAGTACTATATTTATCCACAACCTTTACATTTTTTTGTAGGACGGTCCACCAGCTCAAGTTTTAATTGTTAACCCATAAAGCGTATAGTATGTGGAAAAATTAACATGCTCCGTGAATGTCGGTATATCATGCATGGCATCGACATGTATCTGAATATCAGGCGTTGTTTCAAATGTTTAGCCATAAATAAAGGCCATACCTGAATATCATGCACTGCATTTACTGATAAGCAACATATAAAATAAAGTTAACAATATTGTGCTCTGTTTCGAAAGTTAAGCAACACATAGGGGGCATTGCTAAATATTATGCAAGCCTTAAACGCTTAGCAATACGACTTTGAAATATCGGAATATTATGAACTGTATCACATTTAAAGCAAAAGAAACAGGAAATATAAAGGCATGCCCTTTAATGCAAAATGTACGAGGCTCACAAACGTATGCAACGTTTTATCATTTAATAAATACTGCTTTGAAATGTAGACCTACGATCATCACCGTTGTATGTACTCACTTTAATGCGTAATTTTTAACATCATTGTTTGATGTATAAAAGGAACACATCAATACGATTCATTTAAGACAACTTACTTCAAATAAAACACATTCCTCTTTGATTTTTACGGTTAAACACCACCTAAGTACATTAATTCACGTGTAATTATCCGTTATTTTATTGGTAATAAACTAATATGTAACACATAATCCTCGTATTAACGGATTATAACAAGTATGCGCATCGTTAATCCCATCAACACATTATTTAATCATTCTTAACAGTGTTTCATATTTCATAGACAGCATCAGCTTCTTATTTTTCTTCATTAAACATGATATTCAAAACAGATGTGAATCTATCTTATCTAGTAATCATGTTAGTAATCAAATTATACGTTAACAGAACAGGATGTTTTAGAGGAATGAAGGTATTTTTATTAACTAATCTGCAAATACTCCATCAGCAAAACGACGCACTATTTAACACAACTCATGTGCACATTATAGTAAATGGTCTTGTACGTACATGACGAAACTTCAGAGACATAATCGGGATTGACATTTTTATAATACTCATCTTTTATTTAATATAAGGCATGTAGCTTTTGCCTATACAGTTAAGGACATTACATTCAAAACAACACAAAGTACAGTTAATGATTAATGCTTGGGTAAATGCTTTGGTACGGTCAATTTAAAGCAATTAGGCTTAAACCGGCTAAAAGGCGCGTCAAACCTCACTCTTTACCAGTTACTCGCATAATATGTTAATTGCATTGTCTTTTACACGTAAACACAAGTATGAGAGTCAACGAGTTTTAATGTGCATACATACTTAGACAAAGAGGTTTATATACAGCAACAGGTGCCGCATTTCTTTTAAAGCGAGATTATATATATATTTATATGTGTTAAATTGTAATATATTGATAAAATATGGTACAATAACACAAAATAGGCAAGAACAAGTATACACAAAAAGCAGCAAATACTTATTAGCACCCCGAGCCGAGTGTGACAAAGATATTTCGTACATATGTTCCTACAATAACCGTTTTTCGACACATGTTCTTCTTAACTTTAATTTTAATTTATATTGAAATATATGTTTAATATGTTTTTTACATATTTTATATAAACTTATAAGTATTTGACAAAATCGTATAATCTCGCTTTAACCTTAATGCTACGTGAAAATAACACACATGTATATTACATAACTAATAATTTAATAGGTACTGAACTGAACTTTATTTTTAATCTTAGTCCTCAAACAAACACGACATACATAGCTAGTTTCAATTTGTTAAAGCTGTACTCCTTCGACATTTCCATTATTTTTGACAGGTCTTTATGATTGCGAGAAAGTGAACCTACAGTGTGTGGTCCTTTTATAGCGAGATTATACGATTTTGTCAAATATTTATTAATTTATACAAAATGTGTAAAAGAACTTATGAAACATATATTTCAATATAAAATAAAATAAAAGTTAAAGTGATATTATGGACATCTAACAGTTTATAGGTGTCTATCGCAACCGTTGTTTATTTTTGGTGTTTTCACTTCATATACATGTACACTTATATTTGTTAATGCAGCATCAACATACTAAAACAATATCCCGGAAAGAGAAAAATAATGCATTTGAATATCAACCGTACTTTCGTTTGACAACTGGTCATGCATAAACGATGTGAACCTAAATTAAGTGCAGATTCGTTCATACGACACAAAGACACAATTTTGTTTTAAGGATCATTTCGCCTTACGGGACTGGGTGGGTCACGTAAGATATCAAATGTAAAATATATTTTTATAAACAACTGGTAGCAAGATGAGTTGCGGATAACTGGTCAGTAACCACCTTTTAACTAACACTTTTGACCTGTTAATTCTTTTTAGCTCCATTCAACAGTGAAAATTGCCCATAATATCACTTTAAGAAGAGCATGTGCCGAAAAATGCAAAATAAGCCAGATATTTAATTCTGAAATCGAAAATGTCTGTACATTCGAATTTGCCAGCATGTAAATCATGCATGTACGATGTGATTCTAAATTTAGTTTAACGGTTCATTTTAAATTCCTACAATGATATCTATTCGAACGAGACACGAGCACTAACTAAATAACGAATGCTTCGGTTATTGTAGGAAAACATGTACGAAATATCTTCGTCACAATCGGCTCGGGGCGCTAATTTGTCTTTGCTGCGTTTTATGAAATTCGTCTCCAATGTATAATTTGTCTTGCCTGCTTTGTGTGATTGTAATATATTTTATCAATATATTACCATTTAACACATATTTAAGTTTTGCCAACCTACCAGTGTTTTAAATTGTGTCACAATAAGTCGATATTTCCATATTCTGCAAGTTATATCTGCTAGCCGTTAAATCAAAGAACAAGAACATGTGTAATTCCGTTCGGGACTTTCACAAAGAGAACGTGTGCCGTTTGCACAAATATGTATAATATATATTAAATTCCGGTTTGTTGGATATGCAATGAAATAATTGCCATGTTATGTCCGATGTATGCTGATTAACTGTTTCATTATCTAGTAAAATTTAATGGATTAATTAAACACATATCATGGTATCATTACATCGCAAACAGTGAGTTTGTTTGCACCATTATATCATTGTATGCACAAAAATACGTTTGAAATTTTGCTGGATCCTCGGTATCCTAAATCGATATTCGCAATATTTATATGGATTACTACTTTCTCTGATCATTGCTAATTTGATACTGAAGCATTATTCTAATTTTTACTTAAATCTCATGGCTTGTACTTTGGAATTGTAGAAATTGCATACGGACTCTATAAGCAGCGTATTCAATATTATTTTCTTTAGAAACACATGCGTATCCTAAGTTATTATTCTTTCTCGGAAGAAAAAGTGTTACACGATACCGTCGATTGTATGTTATGACAGATTGGTCACAGACGTTAATATAATTGTCGCTAGAATCTGTCTGTACAGGGATATTTGTTTTTTTATTAATATTTTCAATTGACAACGGCGGTTTACCTTGAATTAGTCACACCAGATTGGAACAACGCTTGTTATTTAGAAAACGCATAACATTTAAAATTCATAGTTTATTGTTCAACTCTGATCGTCTTGAAAGGGGATGTCCCAAATGTCAAAAACAATACGTGTTTTATGCAAAATGGACTCCTGATTGATATTTCTTGCATATACACTGTACATTGTTTTCCATTATAATATTTACACACATTTTACTGACACTTAAAGCGTTTTATTATCCAAATAAATATCAACATGTTGCACGTGTGTAATTGTATTTCACTCTTCTTATACATATTTCTTACAGCCTGTATAAATTTGTGTTATACGACCGATATACATTTGTGTTGTATTTTCAATAATGAGGATTGAGTTAACAGTTAAAACTGGCTTGAATTATTTTACCCATAGTTATTTAAACCTGTATGTGTATACATGTATACATATATACCTTTAAGCATTATATTTAATATTAAATATGTATTAGTTTTTAGCTTTTATTAATATTAAAAGAGTAAGATGGTGTTCTGATTGCAAATGTGGATATACAATATACAAACGAACAACATATCAACCAAACAAAAATGTATTTCAATACAAGATTGACATATACAAAGACATGCGTTTGTTTATATTGAGGTTTATTATTTATTATAATTCTGTGTACTATCGCGCAATATACGTTAAGGTAAAAAAATATTTTTCATAGTAGTCATTTAATATTTAAGAATATATATGTATATAGAGCAATAACTGCCCTACGTTTTTGTCTACAAAAAAAATATATTTTTCACAATATGAATGTAGCAAAGCAACTGGTATAAGATCTTATGAAGAATCGATGAACAAGAATATAACCAATTTCACACTATCACGGATAAAGCAAACGGAGCGATGTTACCAATAATGGTCGGAAATGCTATGTAAATAATATTATTCACCAGACAAAATTGTGGTCCTGTAGCTAGCAGTACGCTCAAAGGTTTTGTTATGGTGCATTAGATTTGGCAGCGACGAGGCGCGTCTCTTTGCTGGGGTAAATGTGATTCCTTTATAGAGAGCGCGAGGTTGGCTAACACGCGCATTGTAATGGAAACTATGGATGAAATCGCCATTATTTAAAGATGGTGTTCTGATTGCGACATGGAATGGAAATAGCACATTAACAATAATGTTTGAATGCATAGGCATGTCGTGCGTTTTAGTGAGTCTTTAAAAAGGATTTACCGTGCCAATATTTGCAAACAGTATATGTATATGCATTCAATGGAAAGTATTAATAAACAAATTAAAAAAAATACAAGAAAGCACTGCGTTGTACTAGCTTTACTCTGCAAAAGAAAATAAGAAATATTAATATTTGCATAGTGTGAAAAATAACCATTCGTTTTATTTGTTCAACAAATGTTCAACTATTTTATTTTAACTTTAAAACATAATTAAATTCGAGTTATTGATTAATTTGTCTTCTTAGATATGAATTCCAAAAAACATAATACAATTTTGTATTTGATATGAATAAAAAATCATCGTTTGGCGGAATGTGGCGCCTGATAAAAGTCGCAGCACATTTATCACTCGTGCTTATTTTATTTCCGTATTACACTTCCGTAGCACAGTTGCTACCCACCAAACAGGATGTCGTTCTACAAATAGTCATGCCACATCAGACCAGTGCTGCCAACAAATACGAAACAACGCATGCAAACGCAAAACAAACCATAAAGCATGGCCGCGAAACTGCCTACAACAATCTGCGGAGACGTTTTGCTATAAACACCTGGCTTAATTTCACGGACTCAAATTCGCCAAAGGAGATTCTAAATCTTTTCTGCAAGGAGATATTCGCGAAACACGTCAACGCAATTCTGAATCTCAATTATGGAACAGATTCGGCGTCTTCGAATAACTATATTATGAACTTAGCGGAGAACCTTGGATATCCGGTCATCAGCTGGGATCCACACTACCCAGGGGCCTTGGAGGTAAAATATATTATTTCAAAATATTGCTTATTGACCAGTCGGCGTTTTTTTTTCGATGTTTGTTACAAGACACAGCGTCGACATTAACAATGCAAGTTATTACGTTTCGGTTGACGCTCCGAACAATTACTGGAAAGGATTTAGATCGGCTTAAGATTAACATATACGGGTTGGCAAATTGCCCATATTCAGTTCATTTTAAATCTTAAAATGCATTTGTCTAAAACAAATAACATACATAGCAAAACATACTTACAATGTAAGTATACATGGCATTTTCAAACAAATATGTTCAAAGTTATTCAACACACATAATTTATTTACAAGTTTCAAACGTTCAAAGTTTGAAAATTAGTATAATTAATATACTTTTCTATATAACGTATATATATGTAAAACATATTATATATAGTAAGTTAATGTATTTCCTAAATATATAAGTATTGATACACGTTTTATACAAACACTGACAATTTAAATTTATTTAGGCAATAAACTCTTCTTAGACATGAAGCGTATACTGCATTTAAAATGTACACATTTGGGTTATAATCCGGATATCTCCAAACTGTTGGACCGGCGTCATTCGAAAATGAAGCGTATGCTCGCGACCAGCCTGCGCAATCATGCAGTCTGATCAGCTACACTCTCTGTTCCGTGGCTCATATGCGAACAGGGTAGCTGCTGACCCGAGAATGCGAAAGCGAATGCTGGTTGAAATATTTGCTGACAACATATGACATAAGACCTATTTTGCTTGATGCGGCCCATTTGCATCTGTATCTCAGACACAGATAAATCTTCATCTCAAGATTAAACTCACTGTCTACGATGATCACAACCCTCCATCTAAAAACATCACATATTACAAGTTTATATATCTAAGCTAGTATTTACGGTGTTCTTGTCAAATCATTTTTTTTTTGCTTCCGAAACTACTCAAATAAGATTTCCTGATTTCACTAATTCCATGAACATCCGTATAACGATCTGGCAATCTTATTACAAGTTCCTAAATTGCGTGTTAAGTCACGAGAAACTATCCCTTAAGAATCGTTTAATGTAAGCAGAGTGCATTCTTTTCCAAAATCGAAAGCAAGACCAATAACCACCGAATACTTGCACGCAACATCAACTAACAACCATTGCATTCAAACCGAGTCTATTACATTGAACCATATATGTGTCGTGGTGTAAGAATTATCATTATAACAAATGATGTGTAGATCAATTCATGCACTCACACGACTGAATACATGTTTTGCCCTGGAGTAATAATAGAAAGCATTGCTTTTACATATGTATGTTGTAGTTTGAATCTGCACTTTATTCCAAATAAATGATATATTTTAACTAATTTGCTGACGTAAGATTTGTAATCTTAAAACACGTTACATATTTAATATGTGCACAAATTTAAATATTACTTTCTTTCTTTGAGTTCACAATTGAGAAAAATAGTAATTCCCCTTCTCTAACATATAGTTAGCTCGGGGGTTTCGTAACGCTTGTGTGCTCTTATCGGCTTTTGGCGTTTCGAACAAATTATTTTGAATGAAAACAATTGATTGGAACACAGTATACCGTATTTGTGAATGCTACATAAAATATAATCTCATTATATAAAACATGTAAAAATGAGCATAATGGTGTATGTTTTGTCAATTTTTAATTGAACAATGTGTTGTTGTTATTTTGAGACTAGTATTGTGTTTACTGAAATGTTATTTACACTAGAAAAACAAATCCACACATTAATTATACATTCGAATCAACAATCAAAAGAAACACGAAGGTCAATAGTTTAAAATGTAACTGTTAAATATTCTGATCATTTTTGTTGTAAAATTTAAATGTCTCATAATAATTGCTTACATTAGCATCACCAATACGATAATGAAACGTTAAAAGAAGGTAAATTGAACAATTTAGGAGATAATTCGTTAAGAAGTCGTATTCTCAGTTACGTCCTATATTTGATTGACGTTCCTTTCTCAGTACCAATACCTGAGACCCTCGTTTTCATTTATTTATTTAACATTCTAGGTCAAACGCATATAACAATATCACAATACATAAAAGCATAAAAACATAGCTGTAGTTATCTAATAATACATAAATATTTAAATAACTTCAAATCTATATATATTATAACAGTTATAAAAATTCGTTATCAATTGTAATGCAATATTTGACTTATGGATAACCCATTAAGCTGAAAGCTTTTTTCCAATGGGGTCCATTAAAAGTACCATGTTTAGGCATTTGTTTGTCTTAGAGGAAGATACAAATCAGTTTCAATATATTGTATGTGTGTTTTTGAATACATGACCTACGGCTTTTCACAACAATGATGTTAGTATTCTGTTGAGAATAATGTTCGTGATTGTTTATGCAGAAATCACCGATTGTAACCTTATTAAGGTGTCACGTTAAGGGACATTATATTGAGCAATCAACAAGAAGAATATTGATATTAACATATTTACGATACAGTATGTTGATATGAGTCGTGTTATGAGAAAACTGGCTATAATGCATGTTCGTAAAGTGTCGTCCTAGATTAGCCTGTGCAGTCCGCACAGGCTAATCAGGGACGACACTTTCCGCCTAAATTAGATTTTTGCTAAGGAGAGACTTCATTTAAACGAAAAATGTCATAAAAGCGGAAAGTGTCGTCACTGATTAGCCTGTGCGAACTGCACAAGCTAATCTGTGACGACACTTTACGCACCAAAAATTGTGCCCGGTTTTCTTAGAACACGACACATATGATTGCAAACTATTAACATTCACTGAGCGAACAGTTTTGAACCAATTAATTGAACACGACTATGTTGGAAACATGATACGAACACAATATTGTGTCCAACCCGAATTGGTATTATCATTGATAATTGAATTTTTTTTTTTTATTAAAATGACTTTTATTTATGTCAGTTTTATCATAATTTCATGCCACTCGTTTTTAAGAAAAATATTTCAAACGTTAATTTTTGTACGAGAGTGTAAAGGGAAATTTGAAATTATAGTTATAAGTGTTTACTGATGTAGTCTGTTTACTCGATTTATTCCAAAGGAATCGCAATCTTTCGCGTTAACAGAAAAAATATTGAACAAGCTGTAATAAATTTACTGATTATTTATTTATTTATTGTCCCGGTATTGCCCATTACGACTCGATATCGTTCCGCCGAATATATATAAGACATTTGTATCATTAAGTATGTCTGCCAATTATAATCGTTTCCCAATAAAATATCGGATTCATGAAAATATGATGTCCGGGAAACTATTCCCGTATATTGTATTTATTTATCTTTCGTAAAACATTGATGCCACATAGGCAATATTTTGAAGGCATTATTTATTGATAAAACGTCGTGTATAAAGCATGTGAGATGCCAGATTTATTTAGACGTGAAGCATGATAAGTGATGTGTATGTATTGTTCAAAATTAAAAACAGACAGTATATGTCGGTTAAACCACAACAAATAAAACCCAAAATATTCCTTACTAATTACTTATACAATAAACAATGCAATGTAAATGCCTTTGAAATTTTAACAGCAAAAACACTACATTTTTCCCTTTCGAAACATCTATTTTAATTGAAATGCAAGTAACTGCATATCATCTTTTAAAAAATAAGTTAAATCAATGTATATGTTTATGCTTTTATACCAAAATATGTATCATAGACGAACTTATAAGAGCATTCACATCTGCCAGCGATACATATCTGTGTTCATGTATATTTGTATATACATGTATATACAATTTATCTCCGCAAAAAATATAAGCCTAAAGCTTAAGTTAAAAAAGAATAACTTGAATATTGATAACCAAGAAGAAAGAAAACGATATGAGCTCGCATCAAACCATGCTATATTATTCTTTTTTAAAGAAGGACACACACTAGGATCATTTAAATAATATAGGAAAATGCCGAAAATAATTTAATCCTCTCAGATGTTTATTGATTTAAAATAAGGTTTGCATACAAACATTCGCGTGACAAGAAGGGTTATTATCTTAACTCTACGTTAAGGAAAACCCCATAATCTTTATTAAGTGTCAAATATAGTAATCATTTCTTAGCAAATATTGTCATGGGAGATACAATCTTGGTTAGTGTCGGCCGATCGGTGCTTACTTGAGATAATTGTATTGATTATTGCTGGTTTGGGAAATTCGTGAGAATGTCTTATTTAACATAGCATTTTGCTTGCCTTTGAATACACAATAGGCATCCCGTTACCGCGGGAATAAACGTCAAACACGCAGTCAATATTTCATTTATTTAAAGTATGATTATTTATGTACACATTCATTACATTCAATTTTAAATGAATTCAGTGTACATTATGTGATAAATATTTATTACAATTATGTGTACAATTGATCGTATGTGTAAAGAAAGTGAATTCAAATGTATACAAGAACATATTTTTTTTTTTAAACGACTACCATCAATTATCATAAGGTATAAAAATTTACGTGTTTTTGTGTGTGTTAAAATCACAGTGATGACTCAGTTAAGACATTGGTATATTAATGTTTTTATAATAACAAAAATCTCTTTAATAAATTTGAATGCATTTGATTACATACTTAATATGTGATATAATAAAGAATATTTTTACAGATGTGCTCATTTCCGTTAGAAAGTTGTCGTTATACAAACACGTATACACATAAACATCCTGCACTATTTTGTTCAGTAACTGTCTGAAAGAAAAAAAAACAAACAACAATAATGAGTAAGACTTTAAGTAAAACGCCTACTTTGATGTAAAATTCATAAAGAATTAGCTAGTATCTTCCCGAAATAGGTAGACTGCCTTCATCCTAAATTACATTTGCCTGAACGGAAATGGTTTACGTGTTGTACCGAAAAAAATTATTGCGTTAACTTCATCATGTTTGAAGATATTGTGTGAATAAGATGCTAAATTAAGAATAAGAACATTCTAAGGAATTAAAATGGTGAACGACTTTCACCGTCATTCGGGGAACAAAGTAACACAACCCTTTTCGAAGCACTAAGGAATCGTTCAATTTGATGTATTATTCGCAATTTTGTCATTTGTATTTGCCTTGTTCCTTATTGTCGGAACCGTTATCAATTAGTAATTGATAGTGAAAACAAATAGTAATGTTATGGAAAATTAATGTAATTATTTGTAATAACCGAATGGTTCAATGGCCGTTTGTCAATTTATTTGATTCCGTTAGGCGAAGCATGTTCTTATATAGCTTCTTTTTATTTCTTTAATGCAGGAACTTAACTGTAGTCAGACGTTTAGTTTACAAGAGTGTTTGGGTGTATTAAAACAGAACGCAAATAGCAACAAATTATTTGAAACCTGTTAAGGTTTTTCAAGGAATAGATATCCGGATTGAGAGAAAACTGTTTAGTTCACTGTATTGTGTATAGTCCTGGGACTGTTAGTCAAGTTTTCCTGAACAAAAAAGTAATTTTAAAAATTAACAGGACGTAAACAAATATTGTTGTTATTTAATTGTATTAATAGTCATTCATTTTTTTATATTTATTTGAACGTTTCACATTTAAACATTACTCAATGATATTTATTGATATTATAGCACAAAGTGCTTTTACCCCTTAAAGTTAAAAGTTAGACAACTTGACACACTGGTGCATGGTAGAAAACAATACTAAATCAAAGTACTGACAGTACTGGTGTGACGATGCTTTTGAGAGGATGGATATAAAAGCATCAAGTTAAGTTTATCTACATCACCACAATCACCACAATTGTGTATGTTGGTACGAAAAAAAAAATTTGGTACAAAAAATTTGCGAAAAAAATTTGGGTATGAAAACAAATTTGGGTACGAAAAAATATTTGGGAACCAATAAATTGGGACCGAAAAATGTTTGGGTACGAACAAAAAATTGGGGATGAAAAAACAATTGGGTACGAAAAAAAAATTGGGTACGAAAAAAAATTGGGTACGAAAAATTTTAGGTACGGAAAAAAAAATGGGGGAATGGGAAAATAGTACCTGTGGGGAACTTGACCCACACTCGCACATTTTCGGCCCGATCCGTCAAACATCAGATAAGTTCCTCGAAGGCAATAGTATGAATACACATTTCGGAAGCGGTAATGCGGTCCTACCTACGCGCGTCAAAATGTAAGCGAAATATGTGCACAAGTCTGTCAGGAATGATTGAATTAATGAAGAAAATCGTGTATTGATGTAAGTTTTTTGAAGAAATGTGCAGAAAATATATTAAACAAGAGCTGTGTTTGTGAATCACAATGCCCCCTGCTGCGCAGCTTTGAACCCATATATTTTACCTTTCACCACTCAAAATGTGCAGCTCCATGACATACACATGCATGCCGAATATGGAGTTGCTATCTTCAATATTGCAAAATTTGACCTTTGACCTTGAAGGATGACCTTGACCTTTCACCAATCAATATGTGCAGCTCTATGAGATACGCATGCACGCCAATATTGAAAAAGTTATGGCCAATGTTAAAGTTTTGGGACAGACAGACAGACGCTTTATATTTGACATTTGACCTTGAAAGATGACCTTCACCTTTCACAACTGAAAATGTGCAGCTCCATGAGATGCACATGTATGCCAAATATCAAGTTGCCATGTTCAATATTAAAAAAGTTATGGCCATTAAAGTTTTCGGACGGACGGACAGACTGACACACTGACTGACTGACTGTTCAACTGATATAGGCCACCCTACCGGGAGCATAAAAAGCTATGGCGATATTTTTCTCAGCCACATAATTGTTAATAGTTTGATATCACAAAATGAAAGTGAAAGTAGAACTGTCAAAAATGACAACCTGTCAACGTGTTGTTTTTGCTGGCACGAGAGGGCGATTACACTTAATGTGTTCACATTTTGACCATAGGCTTTGTCAATGACCTTTATAGTATGGGTAGCTTTGATATTATTTATTTCTATCATGTAACTGCATGATTGTGTATATGTTTACAATACACAAAGCATAAATAATGATATAAATATACTGATTGAGCTTATAATAATATGAAAACTATAGCCAGGTCAATTAAGGACTTAAAATACAATTTTGTGTCCTGATTTCATGAAGAAATTACCATGCATGTCCTAGATTTCAACATTGACACATTGGTAGCATTACCGTTACCGGTAAACTGTTACCAGGCTTAAAAAATTAGTTTTTATTGAACTATCTAAGGAAATCTAAATCAGGCACTGATTTTTCTTGTTTTAATACAGTCAAAGAACAGTTGTGGCCTCTGGGTAATGACCAATTTTTGCTTACTTGTCACACCCTTTAAACTTTCCACACATCTATAATAGCAAATCTGGATTTAGGCGATCTTCAATGGTACATTTAAACTTTAGCTCTGTTACAAGAGTGCTGGTAAAGTCCAGTCACATATTTAAATCTAGGCCATGTCAAAATCAAAGTGTCAAAGACAAATGAAAGATGCGTTCATTAATTATTGTCCAGTTGTTTACTACTGCTGTAAGTTTTTATATAATATGACTGATGAACATCATGTTAGAGAAAATTCACATTATCATTGTATATCAGGTTTAGCAACCTTTTAGATAACAAAGTATGCTAGTTTTCAATGTCGCTTCTGGGGATCGAACCCGTAGGGCTTTTAGGAAGATTCTGAAATTTTCGATCCCTCGAGAGCAACAAAACGAAAAATTAAGTCAAATATTGCCGACTCGGTTTTTTGAGTCGGTTCATGACGGATAATGGAGCTTGATTGGTCATTGTCGGCTCTGGTACTACTTACATGTACCCCGGGTACTCTTAAGTATATTTACATGTACCCTGGATACTCTAAGTATACTTACATGTACCCCAGGTACGGTAAATAAACGTAATTGTACTCGGTCCATATTAGACTGTACCCGAGTTGTATTCGCGCCCAAAATCCGATGTCGTAAAACGCGCAACCGATTTATCTTAAACACACTTCTCTTCAAAAAACACTGCATCAACATGCTTTTTGAGTATTTGTTCCGATAATATAGAGGCCATTCTTCAGAAAATTGACAAAAATGTGTATATATAATTATTACAAAAAAAATTGTCGACAACGACTGATTTAGGGTTAAGTTTTCCGTGTACATTTTAGTATATTTGCCGTACCCGGGATACATGTAAGTATACTTAAGAGTACCCGGGGTACATGTACGTAGAACCCTAGCCGACAATGAACAATCGAGCGATACTGGAAGGTGCAACATCTCTCACGCCCCCTAGCATCGCCTTTAGCAGTATTCAATTCTCAACAGGAAAGTGCTGGAGTCATTGATCCCGAGGGACAAGAAAAACAATTGATTAATGTTCGAAATAAATAATTTGATTAATGCCAATTCTGTTATTTGAGCCAGGTCACAGGTAAAGCGCAGTCAAATCAGTATCCAATTAAATTATTTGTTATTGTCAGTTAAAAACACTTTTAAGCAAACAGCTTTCAAGCGACTGCTGGTTGATCTAGATCCAAACTGGCCACAATCGCCTTAACCCTTTGCATGCTTGGAAATTTGTCGTCTGCTAAAATGTCGTCTGTTGAATTTGTAAAATAAGCATTTTCTTCATTTTTTATTTAAAGAATACTATCAGAATAGCAAACAGTTTGGATCCAGATGAGACGCCACGTTCTGTGGCGTCTCATCTGGAACCAAACTGTTTGCAAAGGCCTTTAAAATTCGGTCACGCACTGAAAGGGTTAATGTCTCTTTTACTGTGATACAGCTCATTTAACTTCAAAATGATAAAAAGTACAAACACTAAGAAAGAGTACTAACCAGTAAAAGTTTGAAACCAATGTTGAATCTCAGGACAGCTTGGTGATCTGCAAATCCCCGATGAAATGTTGATATCGGGTATCATAGTCATTCAATAAGTCGCAAAATGCTCGAATACAATTTATAAAGCACAATGTGACTTATATTGATAACCAAAAATACCAGTAATCAGTATGCCAGTTTTGCCGTGTCAAGCTGTTACGATCCAGAGACCAGAAAGTCCTTCATTCACATCGAGTATATATCCTTCGAATTCCAACTATTGTTGTCATAAGCGGAGATTTAGTGAATAAATAATTCATATATCCTAAATGACAGCTTCTAAATAGCGAAACAAGCCAATGTATGCAGTAAGAAAGTTTTTGATCGAAACTCTCATTAAGGCGGCCATTGTTGAATGTTGAAACACGAACGACAACTCTGCTAGGAGAATGTTATCAATGCTAGGATCCTACGCAGTGGCGTATGCCCAAGGGAAGTAACTGAAAAATCGAGTTATCTCAATCGGACTGGCTCGGTCTTTTACATAGATGGCCATTGTGTAAATTTTTTAGGTTATTATCAAACCTTGAACGCTGCTGTTCCAGCATCGTCAAAAAGTCGTCAATTGAACCAAAAGTTAGCGACTTCAAATTTATTAACTGGCAAGGTTTTTATTTATATAGTTTATTCCGGACCGCTGGGACTGACGGTATTCACTGTCACTTGATGTCAACTAATCATATAATTTTTATGAACAGGTTGTTTAAAACGTGTTACTTTCAGTCAATTTTAATAATAACCTAAATGAATGTATACATTTATCTAAGTGAATGTTAACATTTGTCCTATAATAAATGTAATAAATGTAATTAATGTTTAAAAATATCAATGTACGTAACTTGAAGCTACCAATGTTTCATAAGCGGCATTACAAGCCAACAGGCTTTATTTGAGTCGTGTTCTGAGAAAACTGGGCATAATGCATGTGCGTAAAGTGTCGTCCCAGATTAGCCTGTGGAGTCCACACAGGCTAATCAGGGACGACACTTTCCGCTTAAATATGATTTTTGCTAAGAAGAGACTTTATTTAAACGAAAAATGTCAAATAAGCGGAAAGTGTCGTCTCTGATAAGCCTGTGCGGACTGCGGACTAATCTATGGGTCATTAATAGAATCAATGACACAATTCAATAAATCTTTATGGTTTATATGCAGGGATAGGAAAGCTGATTTGTAAACTAATACAAATCAGATGAACTCAAAAATCGAACATTGAAACCATATGTAATAAGATATTTAATTTGTAGTGCATGTTTGTAGTGCATGTTTGTTTTCAATGTAGTGTCATTTAATAACTCGTGTAAATACGTTGCGATATACCTAAGTGTATTAATTCATCAGAATATTTCTATTATTCAAACGATTCTTACACTTTTTATATGATATATCAAAAGCCAAAACGCACAATATTTTACACATTTTACTTATCTCAATATGTCCATTTCTAAGTGATACAGCGTTTTCGTAAATAAATATAATATTTACATCTAATTAATTTATCGAAACCGAAGGGATATATTCTGTTGCAACTACATTATACTTTGTAAGAATCATAGCTTAATATAGTAAACGAATGTTTTTACGGTGCTTTGATCAGAATCTTCTTTATTTTAGCAAACCTTTTTTAAGAATCGCGGATCAAACCAAAAAAACTTTACACATAATTTAAGATATTAAATTATGTACTTGAGTATACTTATATGATCGTTATTTTTCATACTATTGAACATGTACATAGGTATATTAATTTAGATTCGATTTTCAATACACATCTGCTGACCGTGCGATTATTATAAAAACAGGTTGCAATCTTTTTAGAGTCCAATATCTTAGTTTGGCTATACAACATAATACTCGACTGTCCAAATGTGATTTTACTGAAATTGCATCATCCACGCGTGTTTAATGATACTTTATTCAAGTTATATTTATCTTCAATGATATTACGACATTTTTTCGCTTTTGTTCACATTTGTAATAAATACATCTTAGTCACCAGTCTCATGGGGTTATATAAACTCTTATTATCATACCTAAAAGCTTTTCCTCAAACAATTAGCGGCAACAATATCATCCGGTCACTTCTAAATCCGGAAACGCATGTATAAAAATAACGATGATTTTTTTCACTTGTACTTGTAATTCAATTAATGTTTTTTTTTATTAATTGTATCGCCATAATCTGTTACGTGATCCAATGCAAATATTTCGGCGATACTCTTTTTCATGGCCCTGGTATCATTAAATAACTGTATAACTACTATCTTTTTGAAGCATTAATTTTTGTAATATTTATTTCTATTTTCGGTATAATGGTTTACAGTTTACCTCGGTTAATTTTTTATCCTATGTTGTGGGTTTTTATCTTGTATGATGCAGTAGAAAATGCGATGCAAAGTACTAAAAACGAGCATCGCAGCTGTTGGTATCAATTGTTTCCTTACATCCCTCCTTTGCCTATATAGCAAACAAACAAAAACTATGTTTTTTGGTACTAGCCGCAGGGACTCGCATACCGGCTGTCCATTTATTATTATACTTAACATAATAACCATCATCAAAACGTCAAACATACAGCACATAATACAATCTTTCTAACAGTCATCATGCAGTGACATTCTATGTAAATTTTGTTCAATACATATATCAATTATTCAATTTCATATATAATTTCCATAATATGAAATATTAACACATTATTTAAAAAAATAACATGTATACCGTGCGAGTTCCCAAAGCTGAATGACGAAAACTGACCACGTTTTAACCATGCACGAAAACCTCGTGCTTCTAGAGCGCCTCTAGCGGCAAATTCATACTGAAGGGAAAGTAATTTTCGACTCATTCAATAAATTTCAAACATCGAAACTTATATTAATGTTTCATGTTATATATCAATACATCAACAAGATTCATAATATTCACATTTCGTTGATCAAAAAACATTCCCAAAATACCACCCCATAACCCTCATTAACATGTAATTATAAGCACTTTACATTAAACGAAGCTAATATCTTTCACATGGACCCCGTACCTAGGAATTATTTCAAGTATGCTCAACAATCATACCATCACAAATTGTATGATCTTTTCCTAAAATAATTACTTCCTTTCATTATTATTAGGTTTTGTTTCAAGACAATATGACATGCAACATATATACTTCCATTTTTTCAAGTAATATTCTTACACTTTACCGTACTGAGGTGTAAAAGAGGTTTTCGAGATATCTAAATAATTACAAGTGTTTCCCTTTAACAAACTTGATACCATTTATTTAAATTTTTATCAAGCATAATGCTAAACGACTTCGTACATTCATACAGAAAATGAAAAGCCGTTTTGGTTGATTTTTTTATATATAATTCAAACAATATAGAATTTAATGCTAAGATTATATCATGTGAAGTACTTCGCTTCAATATTAGGTTGCGGGCAGGTTGGTATAGGTTGGTACAATCAACCAACAAATGTACCTCATTCTTGATCCCGATCTAATAAAAACCAGGAAACATATCCTTATTTGCGATTTGTTAAAGCTAGACTTCCTTGACATTAATGTCATATTTGCCATGGATTTATGACTGCGATATATGATTCCATAGCAAGTGGTTTTGTGAAATTAGCTTGGTAAACAATGCCGTCGATATTTCCAAAGCTTGCTCGAGCCTTTGTATAACATAAAAGAACATATGAATATTGAATTCAAGACCTTATCCAATACGGTATTCGCCGTGCACACGCATTAAATATAAATTTCAATTATGTGTGTATGTTATCATATCAATTAGCTGCTGTGTGTGATAAATGTCGAGCTGTTATTTTAACATCATCGACACATTTAAGTATTACTTCAGATGTAGTGATTTGATTTTTCTGTGTTGAATGTATGTATCCTTTTTCATACAAATTAACACTATTAAATGCGTTTAGTTGATCCCAATTATTTTAAATTGATATTCGAAATCGTTCAAAAGTACCCTCCATATCGATGAAAGTTGTATTACTTCACGAGCATTGCTTGTACTTAAGAAAAGTATGGGTTCTTATTGCAGGCTGTAATTTTATTTTTCTTAATAAACATACATACCAACAGTTACTGTAGTTTCTGATAAAAAAAAACAACTCGATCGCGTGAATTGTTTGTTATGACAGAAAAGTCATATCACGGGAGTTCTGTCTTCTCTAGCAAACTTTTTTACGTGAAATACACTTTTGAAATTTTCTGTACTAAAAGTGTTCGGAAAATGAATGCAAAGTCGTAATATGTAACTATCAATTTATCTGAATATGTTTAAATAATATTTATCGGAATCACTGAACTGTATTTGAGAGGTTATGTTCGTATTTTTCACTCAAAGTTGTAGTACCTTCTTTTAAACTAATTAAATTGTTTGAATTTGCATGTTGTACCTCCATTTGTCATAAACAACGTTCAACATGAAAATGTTCGTCACATAGCTTTAATTAGCTGCTGGAAATTTAAGTACATGTATATTTATAGTTTTTTTCGCGAAGAATGAAAGTAGTTTACCAATGTATACTTCACTCGACCTAAAATGAAACTTTGTCTATATATGGCCAATATTCTGCTAATTATTAATTTATATTATTTTTTCCATATTCAGATTTGTTTAACATATTGTTAAGATAACATTTTCAAAATCATTCTCAGGAACAAACCATTTCTGCTAACGATGCCCCGTCCCGCGACTACTTCCTTTCTTATCGCAACTTCTCTTATTCGAACTCTACTTTTACACTTCCTTCCATTTCCTTCTCAACGTATTACATTTTTTGGTATATATACTACCCTGTTATATGATTTGTATTACTACATATATATTTTCTCCATTTCTAAACGGTATTCAAATACCAATAACTAAACTATACGTTTCATAATTTTGTGATTTTTATAAGTTGTAGTTACACGTTTGGTTGTTTACACCATATCAGCAGCGCTTCTAACAGACAGAAGAGAGACATAGCATAAGCCTTTTTTCTCAATTCTGTCAAATTGTATCCGACAGCCTTTTTATTAAGCAATACTGCAATTTCTTCCTGCCTTGTGTATTGTTCGAAAATAATATGTATGTTTGTATTGTATTGCTTATATGTACTTTCTTTTGAACTAAATAAATAGTGTTTAAACCAAAATCATTCTAATAGTTTGGCCATAACTATGGCATTAAAAGTGGTAATTGTATTGTTCTAAAAGTTGATCAAGTGTTTGGCCTCGGCCTAGTTTTGTAACAAACTTAACTCCTAGTTAAACCCGTCTTAGCTATTCCCAAGATGTTCAACTAAGCGATATCAAGATTTCGCCACAACTGTGTCTCCTTCATAAAAAACGATGAAGATAATTGACAATTGTCTTAGATTTTTTCGGGCTACATTGTGTTGACCCGCTTGGCTGGAAGTCGAACAAGTACATGTATATACTTAAAAACAGTTAAATTTGTGCGTGGGGTGCATTAGATAAGCAATTCAATGTGATTTTGTAAAGGAGATTGATGCCAGTCTTGCATCGCAATTGAAAAGTTAATTAATTAAATATCGATTTTGTTGATTATGTTACATTTAAATTTAATATAAAATGTTATATCAAAATAATTACAACGATATTTTGTTATCAATATCTGAATATCTGCTCTCGAATATTTAGCATCAAGTAAAACGAGATGTGTTAAACCATTTATGTCTAGTGAACTCTCCCATCTTTCTAAATTAGATAAATTTATTTACAAAATTAAGGATGTCTTGTATATTTATTTCTATATTTAGAATATTTCTTACAGAAATTCCTTTATGCAAACAGCGCAGATCCTGATTAGACGCCGCATCATGCGGCGTCTAATCTGGGTCTACGCTGTTTGCCAAGGCATTTTTTCTAGACGCTAGGTATAAACGGGTTAATATCATGCAATAATGTTTCAAATGTGGAAATGTCGGCATGTCAGTCACTGTATCGACTTTGTAGCAACACGTGAGGAAATATATGAATATAATGCGCTGTATCAAATGTTTAGCAATAACTGTAAGGAAATTTAAATCTTGCCTTTTACAGCAAACAAAAAATCAAACGAAATACACTTATAGTAAGCTAGTTATTATATCTCTCACACTAATGTTAAAACACAAAAAAATTAAAAAAGACATAAATCTTTAAATATAACTTAAGAGATTATGCTCTACTGCATAAGCGACTTATTCCGAATATTTCGCATACTAATGCGTATCAGTGTATATCACTTTATTTGCAGGTTACATATTAATATTAGAATTGATTAACTTTGTTGGTAAACTAATTTTAACAAAAACATGACTTGTTTCATATGTTTCCAGACAAAATGATTTATACAGTATAAAACATATACGTCATTTGATATAAATTGCAATTATCGTCTACTTGATGTCTTTAAGACACATAAAGGTGTGCTTCGGTTTCGCTAACTAATTGTTGTTTTCACCAAATGTTTACAATAAGTAAAGCATCATACAATTTGCAACAAAAATTGACCTAATACTGCGATTGAAAAACAAGCGTCTCAGTTCTGCTCATTAAACGGTGTGCAGACTATAACTCGCCACCATACATTTTGCTTTTTTACTTGTAAACTCAAATGTCCCATAACAAATGTAATTACTGTGTATGTAGTTGCGCTGATGTAAAATGTCGAGGTGTCGTACTGACAATAAACAATATTGTTAAGCTTCTTCGTGTGAAAAGATATTTCGTGAAATGGATGTTAAATGAACTTCATCCTCTCGGGAACTCTCTGGTATATTGAACATGGTGACAACAATCGCCGTCATTAGTGGAACGAAATTACAGAACATTTGTCGCAGCACACAGGATTCGTTCACATTAATTTGCAATTTATTTATTTTTTATTTTGTGTGTGTGTAATGGTCGTCACCTTTATCTGTCAGCACAGTTTATAGCTTGTAATTCATTAATGCAATGAAGGTTTTAATATGATAACTGGTATTTAAGTTGGTACATACTGCACATTAACATTTTATAGTTTGCAGTGTCACTAACAGGTACGTTGTATTAAATATAAGGGCAAACCTGTGGTATTTTACGTATTATACTGTTTGTATTTGATTTATTTTTATAACGGTACTAAGCGCTTACAATTGGTTGGTCTCAGATATGTGTTTTAGGCGTACAATATTTGTTTGTATCGTTCAATACAAAATGGTGTGGAATGAAGTACCTACCAGTTTCATATAATCTTAAAATATTGTTTGTCATCAATACTTTCACGAAACATGTTTTTAAGCGGCCATTGAACTTTTTTTCCGTTTTATTGTAGGCAAATAATACATCAGTAAAAAAAAACAAAAAACTATTTTATTCTATCCAATTGCAAATTAAGGTTTGTGGTCGAGTGCATATACAATGAATCTCTATACATTGTATAAGGATTGGCATTTTTCATTACAATTGGCGAGTATTGCAGTAAACACAAATATCTATTGGCATATACAGTTGAAAGCATAGCATTTAACAAAACACAGTAGCACAGATAATGATTAAAGCTAGTGTTAGCGCATTTGTATGGGAAATGAAAGCATTGCTGTTTAACCAGATTAAAACTCCGTCTAGATATGACAATATCACAGCCATGTGAACGGATATTATACAAAACAAATTTAAACAAACGTATATTATTTAGCTAAATGTCTATGTTCGTTTGTATACATACACGCACACGAAATTGTAAAAACATGTCAGGCGCAGTTATTCGATAAAACGTAACTAACCGTAAAAATAAAACAGCATATACATATAGCGTAAACAATAAATAAGTCTTTACTAAGCCAACACATTGAGTTCATTTTCAATCTCGATATATATTAACAAACAAGCCATCCATCGCTATTTTCAATTTGATAAAGAATGACTTTTTTGACATATGTATCAATTTTGACTGGGATTTATGCTTGCGAGAAATGATTCCATATCGACAGTCTCTGTGAATTAACAGTGTGCGGTACATCTAATTCCGACCACGAAACGGTATTTAATTTTGCGTAAGCTGGGTTCCCACTGCCGATCAGATCAACTCGATCAAGCCCGACCAAGCGGTCGGGTACTGGTCTGGTTCGGTCGGCATGAGTGATCGGGGGCGGTCGGGTAGGTCGGCATTGGTCGGGCCTCCTACTCGATATTTTTTGACATGTCAAAAAATTTCGAGTAGCGGTCGAGTAGGAATTTGATCGAGAAGAGCTCGGCAAGTGGTCGTGTATTAGTCGAGTACAAGATCGAGTTGATCGTGAAGCAATCATGTGGCGATCGGATTGACATCTTTAACACGATCTCTACCCGATCCGCTCGACCTCTACCCGAGTTATTTTAGAGCGCAACACGATCCACTCGACCTCTATTCGATTTTATGTATAGATTAACTAGACTGCTACCCGACGGCTACTCGACCGTACACGATCACTTCTCGATTGCTATTTGACCATACACGACCTCATGTCACTTAAACAAAATTCACATGCAAACGTCGTTCTTGTCTCTCATAACCTTCTTAGAATCGTACGAGTCAACATCCAAAGATGCAAATAAATTGCAAAAGGCCACTGATACTGCTAAAACTAGTAAAAAAAACATGATGATTGAAGTGATTAGTGAACGACAATGTTTGACGGTTTTATTTTCAAAGTTTCAATAAACGACCGCTCGTGACTTTGTACGACTGTAGTACGACCATCACGATCTGGTCGAGTGAAGATCTGGTGGCGATCGAGCTAAGGTCTTCTTGGTCGAGCAGAGATCGTATAGGGCTCGCGTATTGGTCGAGATGATCGAGCGGAAATCGGAAAGATGGTTGAGTGGACGTCGTGAATGAGTCGTGTTGGGGTCGTGTGTTATTGACAAGAGGTCAAGAAGAAGTCGTGTTTACCCTTTTTAGTCGAGCTTGGTCGGGTTTGGTCGGGAAATTTTGGTGATCGGGGTTATCGAGTTGATCGGATCGGCGGTGGGAACCCACCTTTAGATGAAGTCAATATTTAGCTAGTTTTACAGCTGTATCCTCTAATTCGTTGCATCATGGGCCCTTTTAATGTATAATTATGTGCGGGATAGTAACAAAAACACTGTGTTGCGTGTTCACGTTTTTGCACTGAAATACATGACGGTGCATTTTATATGTTTTAAAATAAGTTAGCTGTTTTCTTGAATATATGTTGATTAACCGTTTTCATATAATTTTAGCGTAAATTTATCCATTCGATATAACTAATGATATTATTGAATCGTAAACATTGCATGTGTTGTTGACATCATAAAAGTCTATGAAAATTGACCGAATAAAATGTGTTTGAGTTTTAATATGATCTCTTTAATTGATATAAGTAATATGAATATGGAATATTACCTCTGTTGAAATGTGTTAATTTCCTTTGCTGAAATGTGTTTCACAATAACAAAACATTAAATTAACTGAACTCGCTTTGCTTGTTACTTAAAGAAGTCAAATATGGACTATTTGCAGCGTGCTTACATTTATTATCTTTTGAAAGTCACGCTTTCCCATGATTGTTCAACATTCTGAGAAGAGAACGTTTAAAGCAACATTACTACTCAAAATCAACGAAAATTTCGTGCAGTATTTCGTAAAATAAAGCTAAACAATTAAAAATAATTGTTCTTTATGGCTTTTGCCGAAATTTCAACACCAGATGAGGTCTGGTAAAATAGATGTTTGTGGATACAAAATGCTCGTTTTTATTATGGTTTTAACATGGTAACATTTTAGTGTTCGTGTGTCGTATGAATAGATATATTCGCAGGATATCAGCATGGAATTTATTGTGGTCACAAATAAATAAAAACGAGCATTTTGTATCTACAAAAATCTATACAATCATACCACATCTAGCGTTGAAATTGTGGCTATTTCTATTTGGAACACTGATTGTTTAGGTGTAAACTTTATTTTACGAAAAACTTTACGACATTTTCGTTGATTTTGAGCGTTATAGAGACTTTAACGTGAGACCAAATTGTATGCTGTACTGATTGGTCACAAAAGATAATAGAATTGTAGAAAAAAAGATCGCGCTGCTGTCTTTTTTGGACACTTCAATGTGTGTGTTGTAATTTGCACTTGACAACGACGGTTTGCCTTGTAGTTGTCACAACTCATGATTAAAGGAAATTGCTTATCGTTTTAAAAGAGAATATTATGTAAATACCTCGTTCGGCTATTACCGTCATTAACTGAGATTTCCTAAGAGTAAGAAGCACGAAATCGATAATCAGTTAAGATTGAAATGCATGTTTAATACATCTCGATTTATTTATAGCTTATCCACAATATACGCCATATTTTAAAACTACTAAAATAATTCAAAACAACGAAAAATCAATAAAGAAGGTGTTTGTGTCAATATAAAGAAGTGAAACTCCAGCTGCTGGAGCAGTATTGAATTTTCATTAAAAGCAATTAGTTGGTCCTTTATTTAAGGCAAGTGACCGATTGCCCAAACAGTACAAAACAGCACAATACAGCACAATACAAACCAACATAAACACAAAATATGAATAAAGCTGGGGTCACCGCCTTGGAACGGTCAATGCAAAGCATTGGGGGTTTAAACCTGGTTATAGAGCGCTCAACCTCACACTTGGCCCAGCAATATTCATAATACATTTAAGTGTAAATAAAATTTAACGTCATAGCATTGTAACTCAAATTAAACAATAATAAAAGGGAATTAAAACGCATTCAATAAAATTTAAGTCGTATTTTACACTTGTAATAGATATTCATTACATCATGCGTTGAAGTTGTTGTTTTGAAGATTACCGCTATAAATGTGTGTTCCTGTAACTATTTTGAGGAAGGCGTTGACGGAAGGAATGAAAATTTTATTTAAATGACATTGCACTTTTTAGGATACAAACATACATTCACTAACGCATGCTTGTGCCGCAAACTAAAGAAAAGCGAATTTAGACTTCAATTGCACCAGCAGAAGGGAATCTTTTATATAACATTAGTTATGACAATGAACCAATTGTAAATCAGTATGTCTCAAAACTCAAGCATCAAACACATTGCACACATACAAAACACACACTCACACGTACACACAAATATGCAAATGTGGGTTCACTGCTTTGGAAGGGTAAAATGCAAATTATTAAGCATTTAAATCGGTGTTACGGACCTCAAATTATCCCTCAGTTATCTCTATAGTCATTCGTATTGATCACATTTTAAGCAATTATACGCGTTTTAATTTGATTAAATGCAATGTCTTAAAACGAAGAATAAATCAAACATTACATATATACTGAAAATGACATTGCAAAAATATGAACATATTCGAATAGGAGTAACGATGTGTGGTATAAAGTCAGGCTAGATTTGTTGGTCTCATTAACGAACAGGGTAGCTCATGACCAGACTAGGTGATTGCGCGTACCTGCCTGGAATTACGCCAGCCATATACAACATAATACCTCTAGCGTTTTAGCGATCTTATTGCACGTTCCAAAACTGTGTGTTAAGTCATGATTTGCCATCCGGTACAAATGTTCCACTAAAGCTGAATGTCTTCCTTTCCAAAATAAGAAAACGAGACCGGTTTTCACCGAATATTTGCACACACAGTAAACTCATAATAAATTAGTTTCGAACTGCTTTGATTAAGTTGAATCATAATTTGTCAAATAAAAGGATTAGCATTATAAGAAATGATGTTTATATCTAAGTATGCAAAAATAAATATGTGTTTATTTACAAATGAAAGGTTAGTCTTTTGGAATTGTTTTGAAAATTAGAGTAGAATTGAACATGTTTTGTCATGAATTAAACATGCTTCGTAAAATTGAGGACGAGCAATAAACAGATTGTCAAAGTGCGAAATGAAGGTCAAAGTGCGAAATGAAGCGAATTGCAATGTGAATAGCGTGAAGTTAGCTATGCATGTGGTGTTATTGTTAGACTAGGAGTGTTTTTTATTTAAACTAGATGGACAAAACCACACTCATAGCATACACCGTTGCACACAATACCACCTGATGTGATTGTACAGTGATAGGCAATCTACACACATGGTTCGCTTATTGTTTAGATGGTAACTGTTTGAATAGTAATATTAGGTATTTGGAAAACAGTCGGTCGGAAATAATGCACCACAGGTTACATGAGCAACACCAATACGTTAAATATACGTTATCTGACGAATTTGAAGATGGCTACAGTGGATAAGCACTGACATAACTCGTTTAAATAAATTGCCAGTCTAGTCGTCGAGTTAGTAGATCTTTATTACTCAGTAAACATATAAAGAAACAGATTCATAATGCACCGCTTATTTAGGAAATTTTATTTCAACGAACAATGTAAATATCAGAATCACTAGGTCAAGTATTTACGATTACAGCGCCTGAGGCTATTTCAAGCTATAATATCTGCATTGTCAGTTAATTACGCGTCTAGGTAATGTTTATCATTAAAATTGCAGACAGTGTGATAATAGCTTCTTGCTTTTAAAACGCTGCATTCTTCATTTTGCAATTGATATCCAACATTTTCCGCGTTGCTGTAATGTATTCCAACCAGTATACATGTGTGTTTAGTTAAAATAGTAATTGACATTCTTCTGTCTCTGTTACACTTAACTATCGGTTTCTGGAAACGTGTGTTTTCATTGGATTTTTCATACAAGTTTTATGTAAATTAATTGAATTTTCAATTGATAAATTATATTATCACATGCCATACCCTGTTTCCCATGAAATCTAACCATTACATATATTTTTATTTTACAAATGTGTAATTGGCTTAGTTTTCATTTATTGACCAATGGCATTTTTTTTATTGTGCTGAAATGACGTTGCAACGTCATATGCCGTCACAAATTGTGAACAACATTCGGGGTTTTTCAGTATGCTTGCGTAAATATTTATTTAACTTGCTCATTTAAAAGCATGTGATAAAAAGATCTGACACTCGCCAAAGGCTCGTTACTAACAAAATTCCTGACCTCGTTGAATAAAATATGGTATGATATGACAACTCGTGCCAGCTCCTATTCTTATGTTTTAAAAATACTTCGCGGTTTAAATATTGGTCGTCTGAATACCGTGTGAAAGTGTGGTTTGACAAAGTTCAGTGTTGTATATAATTTTTATTTCATTGTCAAGTGACCGAGTTAAAATTCATTTTGGCTCGATGTATTGAAAAACAATAAAATGTACATTGAAAAGCGGCCAATAATAAACTGTGGTGATATTCTGGATATGCCTCTATGTTAAAACATAATTTTAAAACTAAAAATAGCCATTTTTAAATTAAAACTCCATAAACTTACAGAAAAAAAGAGCAAAAGAGATTTTAATTGTCACGTTCATACATGGCTAAAGAATGTATTCGGAAACATTTTCGGTGCCTTGCTTCTTTTGAAATTCAGCTACCGCAATGATAACAAACAACATGTTTATAACTTAAATGGTTTACTTATACCTTGAATTAATATGTAATAAACCAGCAATAGGTCTTCATTCTCGATCAAATATCTTCCTTATGCGCAGGATAATATACTGATATCCTTTCAACCGCGATGTTTATCCTGGAGATGAACTATCAATAATAATAAAGTTATTAAATACTTTATAAACAAGTGCGCGATTGTATACGATCGACACGGTGCAGTGTATGTGCTTTTTTGGTCATATATAATGTTTTCTCAGCAGTTTTCATGAAAAGGTGGACTAAAAAACCAACATAGTTTCCTTTGAATGCACACCAGGATGCTTCTAACAGGCAATCGCAATATATGCATCAAACATCGAAAATTTAGCCACATGATCATAACTGATGAGCACAGTACCCCACGTTCAGTAACTGGTGTTTATGCAAAAGTCAGGGTACACAAAATTGGGAGACAGAATTAAATACTCATGTTGAGGTTTGCTGATTGTTTATTGATTATGCGTGTCTATAATTTGTTGAGTCACGCTTAATGTACGGTGGCATAGAGGGGACGTGGGCAATATTGTGTTCAATGAACGTGCGGAGCTTTTTCTTGCATTTGCGCACACATTCTTTCATATGCTCACGAGTTGCTTTCGCGTGCGCATAAAATAGTGAACACGTGCGCTCGCATGTAAAATATTTACCTTATATTTTAGTAAATAATAACCCGAATAAACAATGTTTATTGAAACATGAAAATACAAAGTTTGCTTCATGCTAGGTATTTACCAGTTACGAACGGTGGGTTCTGTTCTCACCAGTTATGTCAATTGGGTTATTTTTCGATTTTTTATGTATATATTGCGATTGCTTGCTTGTTGAATCCTGGTGTTCATGCAATGCAAACTATGATGATTGTTGAGTGCCACTTTCCATGAAAAAACATATTACCTATATACCTGGATATAAGTAGATCATCCTGCGCGTAAAGATAATGTCGAATACCTGTAGTAAATGTACAAACCTTTCAAAAGTTCGCTCGAAAACATCGACAAATCAGCCGCTGGCCGTCATTGCAAATACTATTTTTCTCACTCCAAACCAGTTACTTGCGTACGATCCACCCCTTAATATTGACTCTGTTTGCAGCGTATCCAATTTGATGTTCGTTAAGAACACATGCATTTACACAGAAGATCAAGAGTAACACACAAATGTCCATTGTATGCATTGGCTGATTTGTCACACAATTTTACGAACATGTCGAACAAGGAATCGTAAGACTAGGTATGTACTGTGATATGTGGTTCGTTTTTTAGTTATTTTAAATCGATAACGCCGGTTTTTCTTGTATTTATCACATCAGATGGTAAAAGGAACGGTCTTGTCCTTTCACAAAGAGCATAGTATCAAAGTACCTTTGCCATCGTCCGGATGTGCGTTCTTATAAAATAATATCAAAATAAATATGTGTTTTATAAACGTATACTTACTGTTTCACGTTTGATATCAGAAAAAAACTATTTAAAAAACATCGACAATATAATCTTCTCAAACAAAGAATTTACACTGCATTTTAAATGTACAGTCTGGTCAGGAGCTACACTTTCTTGTAAAACGTCAGGCAAGGTTTCGTGGTCTCATAACAGGATAGGTCCAGAACAGACTACGCGATTGCATATGCTTATCAGCATAAGACATAAGACCCATTAACACGTGGCTTGGCTTATTTGAATCTTGACATCAAGAACCGATAAATTTTCTTCTCAACATCAAATGTACAGGCTACTCCATCAAGGCAAGTATCTCAACTTTAAACCAGTATTAATGGTTTTCTTGTCAAATCGAAATGCTTCGTTTCCGAAAATACTCAAATCAGATTTCCTTACGACACTAATTCCCTGAACATCCGTATAACGTTCTAGCAATCGTATTATAAGTTTCAAAACTGCGTGTTAAGTCATGATTTACTGTCCCTTAAGAATCTGTGTGTAGAAGCCGAATGCCTTCCGTTCCAAAGTCAAAATCAAGACCAATATTCACTGAATATTATCACGCAACGCCAACTCACACCATACGATTTGAACGATTTCGATAATGTTGAACGATGTGTTTTGTAGAGTATACGCATTCGATTGATATTAAAAAAACATTGCTAATAACATATATCCCGTGAAGTTTTATTCATCACTATAATCAAAATACATGATATATTTTAACTTATATCCTTAAGTAAGGCTAGGATAAAGTACGAAAAATGTTACAAACCAGGAATTTTAGTATTTTTGTAATGAATTATAATCTGGTTTTTTAGTTTAAAGTTCAGGTTTGCAAATTGGAACAAAAGTGATTTTTCTTGTATAAGGTGTAGTAAGCCAGTTGGCGCTGTCGTGTGCTGCTGTGCTCGATTCTGCTTTGTGAGGTCGACAAGACCGATTTGAATACAAAACATAGATTTGTCACTGTATGACGTGATTGTTTTGTAACGCATTTATCATAAAATTATACTCTCGTGATATTGAAAAATCGTGTAAAGTTTAGTAAATGTTAAGATGTTATGTCGCGGTTCAATGCATGATGTATAATTGTGTACGAGTGAAGGGCAAATAACCAAGGGGAGAACGAAGCAAATTGCCAGAGACAAATGGATGTGCAAATTACAACATTTTAATTTCTGGAATATAAATACGTGATTGTTGCGTTTGTTTTTATAGTTTAACAAAAAAAGTGAATGTATGGGGAGTTTTATATACTCTAGATAATAATAACCATAAAGTATACACTGTAACGAAAATTACATATATGTAAGTTTCACTGCAATTAAAATTCCACAGAAACGAGTGGTTTGATAATGTTGTTAAATCAAAATATTAATAACTCGTACAATTGTCAACATAATAAACCACAGGTTACATCAGTAACATCAACACGCTATAAATGTGTAAAAAGAAGAAACTTGAAACTTGCTAATTTGATGAAACGCCTATTTATATAATTATATTCAATGGCGTTGTACAAACATATAAATATAACAGGCTACGATATTAAAACACAGGAAAAATAAAATATTATGTAATAAATTGATATAACTAGGGATAAGAAATAATTATAATGATATTATTAGCGTGTTTTGGCAACATAAAGATACTGTTGTTCATTAACTGAAAGAATACGAGAAAGGATATTTCTGCACACTGGCTGTCGGATCCCACAGCTACCGGAGCTTATTTTGGATATACCCAGACATAATTCACTTAGGTGTATTCCCATTTACGTCGTAGACCTTTGTTGCTCAGTAACAATAACTGCAACGCTGGTCTATACTGCACCGCTATTTAAGCAATTTATGTCTAACAGAAACGTGGTTATCAGCATCAATAACTTGAGAGTGTAAGATTACAGCGTCTGAGGCTATTCACAATCTATGATCACGTATTCCGCTGAGAATATGCTTGTAAATGTTAATGCAGAAATCACAGATTGAAAATTGTCATAAAGTCACGTTAAGGGAAATGACATATAGTAACCCACACGAAGAATATAGAGCTTCAAATGTTAACTAGTCAATACGATGACATGATGGAAAACAATTAATGTTAACTGGAAATATACTTTTTAACTTGTATTTTATGCTTGAAGACATTGTTTGCAAAAAGCGTTACACGATCACACGTTGTACAAGCATAATTTCTATAAAGATACATTCCTATATACGTGTGTTTGTGATTAAAACTAAAAGGGTTTAATATATGTAAGAAATAACTCAAGTTTATGTCGATCATTTTTATATAAAAAATTATATTACATTAAAAAAAATTTTTTTTATTCTAACGTTTGTTCAAGAGAGTCAAGAGCAAATTATAAATATATTAAGTTTTTTACACACGAAGTTCCTTTCTCGATTTACTCCAGAGTAATCACCAGCTGTCGCATGCACAGAAGAACATTCATCAACAATCTTATTAATTTCACTGAAATTTGATTCATAAATTTACTTTCAGTAATGTTGGCGATAACAAATCTATTAAAACGATGTCTCCACAGTCAGTTTTAAGATTTCGGAAATGCGACTTTAGGTAAATATTTGTTTAAAGAATTATTGCGTATAAGGAGTGTCATGCAAAACCATATCACACAAATACGCATTTTGCTGGACCAAACAATCATCTGTATTTCTCAATGCGGCCCGTCACATTACGCCAGTTTTTATGCGACAG
The DNA here is from genome assembly GCF_020536995.1 of Dreissena polymorpha. Lineage (NCBI taxonomy): Eukaryota > Metazoa > Mollusca > Bivalvia > Myida > Dreissenidae > Dreissena > Dreissena polymorpha. Next base: position 91,012,990 of record NC_068356.1, read on the forward strand.
TTTTAACATTCACTTAGTCTTCCAATCGGAATTAAAGGTGTACTCTTTATGAAAATGAAAACCTGAAAATATGATCGAATATTGTATAGCAATTGTTACCGTCATAAACAATGAGGTAGCATATGTTATGCATGGTATGCACTAGTTATTTATATAAAAAAACGTCGGTTATGAGCAGTTTATGCTTACAGGTATATTTAAATTTAAAACATAATAATTTCTTTTAATTAACGTTTTGTAATTTTGAAACACTGAGTGAAATTGTGGTAGTAAAACACAACACATATAGCCAACAAAATATCTTAAATACGAATTACATTATATAAAAAAGTTAAATTAAAAAAACACACAGAAACAATTTCATTTGCTTTAACAATAATAGTGCAGATGCATTTTATTTATCAACAGCTAAAACTATACAGTTATACACCTTTTAGTCGTTTTTCATAGTTTTTCTTTGTATTTTTTGTAATCTCATTTATTGAAATGCAAGTAAATACATTTAACGTTAAAATTAAGTTTCTGAAATGAGGATTGGTATACATGCAATGTATACATGTACCATAATATGAAGAATAAACTCATATAATAAGCCTTACTTCTGCAAGCGATGACATTGAAGATATATGTCTGTTTTTGTAAGGCGAAAAATATTTCAAACATTTTATTCCTGACACAAAATCAATTTGATCATAAAATATCAGGAAAAATCATTGCAAAATCAAATGCAATAGACATTGTCCCTTAACTCGCATCACATCATGCAATGCGATTTATGTTATATTGATGAAGACATCATCATATTAGTTGAGCATTGTACACTATGGGACTTTGTCCAACATGTGTTCCAATCAAATGGTGTAGTGATGTTAAATTATGCTTGCAGACACAAACTCGCGTGACAAGAAGGATTATGATCTTAACGCTATATTGTCGCGTACTTAAATAATCGTGGGAGAAGCAAGTCTGATTAGCTTCGTCAGACCGGTGCAATATTGAGTATATGTCATTTATGATTTATGGTTTTGTGAATTGTCGACAATATTTTTACTAAGCATTATACATGTATTTGAATACACGTAAGGTTCCACTCTCCCACGTGGAAAACGTAAAACTCACTGTAAACATTGAAACTGTATCCATGTTTTAATATTAAAGCAATTTGGAACTTTATAATCAATGAAACACGTACTATAGTGGCATGATTTATTTTATTATTGTGCATAGACGTAACTAAAACGTTGGTGGCATAAGCTACAAAGTAATTAAAAACATATTGTTTTAATTCAAGATTTAAGTTAATAGTCATGAAATCCCAGAATATTGTCATCTGCATGTGATACACTTTTCTTAAAATATGCATTTATAGACTAACTAGTCTTTTATTATTATTTGAAACACGTTCTGCGTCAAAAAATACTCGAAGCAGATTTCCCGACAACACTAATTCCCTGAACATTTGTTTAAAATGGCTATATCGTATTAAAAGTTTCATATATGTGTGTAAAGCCATGGGCTATACAAACTTTATGGATGAAGACATTTTGCCTTTTCCGATCGAACAAGAAAGCCCGATATGCAACACTAAGTTGTATGCAACGACTACTGAGTTTAAGTGGATTTGAAGTGTTTGCATGCAATCCAGCAAATTAATTGTATCTGCACGAACAGCTATTGGTGTTAAGATCGTATTAGAAACTGCGTGCATGATTAATACTGTTACTTGTACGCACGCATAAATTATGTGTCCCAGAAGACTACTGGAAACGTTGTTGCTCACATAAAACCAGTTTTAATTGATTTTGTTGTTCTATGTAGTATGCAATACAGACTCAAGTGCTGAAGTTTTAATATATTTTATGAATTTGTAATTAAACTAACTTCCTTTAATATACTGATTGATTATGTATCTTAGTTTTTTTCTTGAATAACAAATATGTGCATATATTTCCTGCGAACGTTTCCTAATCGCAAATGCTTGCTCCTAAAATTTTACTTTCCCCAAATTACAACAATTTGACTATATGATAAAAACAATATGACAATTTGATAAACGCCCTTAGTTGGTTTGCCAATATAGTTCACATTATATTCATCTTACATTACCGTATATTGCCGTAAATCGCTCCGACGTCTGTTTTCGATTGTATATAATTTCTCTTGTCTCATGAGGTTAACATCTGCTTTATATTAGTAAGTATAATGCCAGCAATTTAACTAAGCAACTTTGATTGAATGTTCGCTTAACTTGCTATGTAAATAATGCACGTATTGATATTGTTATGGCTACTCGTTTTGATTTTTGCATTTATGCTTTAATTGCTACTTTGTCAATACCGAATTATTTTCGACAAAGTTCTAAAAGTAGGTGGCAACCACTGCTTAGAAGAGTCAACATGATTTACGCATGCAAAATTAATATAATTACGCGAGAATGAATATGTAACAATTATGTATCAGACTCTAATAAAGCAGTTACACGACTACACGGATGCATAATTGTATGCACGTTTAAACGTAGCTGCTTCGTTGCATAAGTTATACGACAAACTGAGATTTAAAACAATCACTTTCATTAATAAATTATGTTGTCTACCTGAGTGTCTTCTTCCTGGGATGACATTGACTCAACGTTCAATTCCATTACTAAATGTTCTGGATCACACTGAGAGTTAATAAAGCAAAAAGTGATAATTCGTGATTGCTTGAACGATCAATTTGACCACAATTGCCATAACGTGTGTATTTGGAATATTTATTCCAAGTACAATAATAAGTATTCAAAGTCAGACTTCAATGTAATTACAGATATTATGTGCTCAAAGTGATTTGATTTTGTTAATTCCTTTATAACAGATCCAACCATGGGCGATTGTTTCTTGCTTTAAGATACTGACAATATTCATGAAAGAAATGATTTGACAGAGAAACAGTTATTCTAACAGAGTTTAGCTACGGAAACGATAATTTTATCAAATCAGACTATAATCTTAACACACTAGCGCAAATTATTTTCTGTACTACAGTTCTCATGCCTCATTATCAATTACTTGCTAATATAATAAACCATACGTTTTATAATTTAATCGTCCACACATGTCGAACTATTCTGAACTGTATCAGATGGTTAGCAACACGTAGTTGAAATGTCTTAATATCATGCACTGTTTCGAATGTTTTTCAAGACGTGAAGGAAATTTAATTTAACTGAAAAAGTATCGACCCAAATACACGTTTAGTTTTAAATAAATTACATAATTCATGTATCTAGCATTAACGTTATTGAATCCCTTTAAAAAAATGCATAAAAAAACTCATTCACAAGTTTTACTTCACTGTTACACTAAAATATTCCATGAAGAACTGTTTTACTTTTTTTGAAATTACATTTGCGATATTGGAAATGTGTAAGGTGTCGAACTGCAGCAACATATATAGTGTTCATACGTCGTCATGTTGGAAGATAGTATGTGAAATGAACGCTAAATAAACAGCATCCTTCAGAGAACACTCTGGTATAATAACATGGTGATGCCACTCGCCGTCATAAGAAGATGAGATGACAACACACTTTTCGCAGCATAAACGATTCGTTCAACTTGATGTATTATTTGCAAATATGCATAAGACATTTCCCTTAGCGAATGGAATGTTTGAATTTCTTTACCAACTTTAATATACATCTGTCAGTTTAAAAACCACTCGCATGCTTTTATTGCATTGTCATATGAACACATATTTAATAAAGTATCTGCTATTTCAGAGTTTAAATGTAATACATTTACTGATTAAACATAACAATAGAAAAAAAAGTAATATAACGTTATGGGAGCGAAACGTCTATTGAGAGCACCTATAAACATTATATTTGACATTCTCGGCACGGTCTCAGACAGTTTGTTCGCAGAGGCTGGGTCGAGAGACGCACTGTCACGTCATGCTGTTTCTTCGCATTAACATATTGGAATCAATGGTTCTTTTCGCAGGCACTATACAATTATGATATTTCAACATTATATTCAAACTATATTATTTTAAAAAGAATTTCCATTGTTCTCAAAACAACACGTAGATTAACGCCAGCGCAATTATAGCAAAAACTAATCGTAGAAAGAAATAATGAATTTTCTCTTAAATAAATACTGATTGATATATCATACTTCAAACAAGCCGTTTTCACCTTTTCAATATTAAAGTTATATATTTTTATATGACATAAATTAACTTTGTTTTAACTTCAAAATTTCGGAGAAATTTCCAAAACAAATGGAAACATTCGAAAATTGGGTGTTATTATTTTTTTTGCAAACATGATTGATGACAATTTAGTTTCCGAGAATTTAAACTGTGTATCTCAAGGACGTCATAACTGAACTGATCAGTTCAGCAGAACTTTTCTAATAGTCATATTATTCATAAAGATTTTAAGGTATGAATTTAAGTGTATGCGCTAAAATGTAAATATTTATTTATCGCGGTGCAATAATTGTCAAAGAAACTAATAATGTTTTATTTATTGACAACGATTATAAAACATAACTTTAACTATTTATCTCCACCAGCAGTGCTTGTTTCATTAAACATAAATTATAAAATCACTTGTCTGTTAACCAAACTAATTAATATTGTTTATGTTTAACAATGTGTTGTAACACTTGATTGTATTGTTTTGGTAATTGTTGTACTTTTAAGTTGTAAATGTAACTGCTGACGATTCTAAAATAAAAAAATACTAGAGTAGGTTTAACTATTTTTTTACTGGTAATAATAAATTACTACTTCTAATAATGTTATTTCTATTATAAATAAGCTGATGTATATGTGCATACTACTACTAAGATTAACTAACTCGTTTCAAATAATTCACAACCACATCAAGTGTATTTAGGATATGATATACATGTATATAAAATTGTATCATCCCCATTTGTTGAACGCTCCTTTACTGAATTGAGTCGCTTTTTATGTTTAAGATCGGACTACTTTCGTTCGTGTGTACATGCACAGCATGAATTATTTATCGCATTCACATAAAATAAAGTTGTAAACGACGTCAATTAGCATATTCCTAATTTATAATTGAAATCGGTAGCTATAACGCAAGTATCGGTTGATCTCTTAATATCGGGCATGTAAATATACAATGCTATTCGAAAGCCTATAATTGAATAAGTGCATGAATCGCTATTATTGATTTGTTTAAGTACAATGTAGGACTACTTGTTGAATAATTGCATGAATCGCTATTATTGATTTGTTAAAGAAGGAATAACGTTGAATAATTATATCCATCGCAAATATTAGTTTGTTATAGAATGACCTCTAGAGAACATTTTTGACAGAGCAATATGATTGCGAAAAATGATTCCGTATCGAGTGGGCCTGTGAAGGACCTTAACCAACAGGTTATGTGGCGTTTGTAAAAATATGTTTTTAAATGATTTCGATTCATTGTATATGTATGGACTGATCTACCGATGCAACACAATTGTAAATGGGAGCATAAATTGATTAATGCAATACTTCTAATGGTATAACTTAATCTAAAACAGAAAGTTTATGTGCAGCAAAACATTATAAAATGCAAACTGACCAAATATGCGTTTGAGATTGTGCATGATCATAGGTATTGTAAACCGATATTCGCAATAAACATTTGAAATGTTACTTTTGCTGAAAATAGCTGATTTAACACGAGAACATTTGCAATATATTTACTTCACTCGCATTTCTTGTAACTGACGGAATTCGGATATGAATGTTTGCAGCGTATTAAATGTTATGTTAGAGAGAAACACACGTGTATCCACAGTTATTATTCTTTCTGAGAAGTCAAAGAGTAACATGAGACGGCCAAGCATATGTTGTGACGTATTGGTCACAAATGTTTAAACAATCGTCAAACAAGGCATCGCACTACTCTGTTGGTACTGATATATTTGGTTCGCGTTTTGTTATTTTACTTGACAACGACGGTTCGCCTTGTATTTGTCACAGCACATCGTGCAAGGATATGTGTTGTCGTTTTAGCAAAACATTTAAATAATTATTCTACTCTGACTTTCATTAAAAGGGATGTTAAAAATAAGAAAACAATATGCGCTAAACATGAAGTATTGATTACCGTGTAAGCAAGATGTACAAGAGGATTTATTGTTATTGACGTTCCAAAATTGCCCGATATGTTCACGCACAAATAAAAGACTCTAAAATAATTCAAAGAACGCAAACAACACGTTTAATGTCTCAACTCGTATTTTTCTTTTGTTATGCATATTACTTGTAGCTCGAGTTGAAGTTTAAATGTTTGCAAGAGTATCGCAATGTATGTGTGTTATATTTATCTTTATAGGATCTTTTTAAACTGTTCAAACTAACATGAGTTTTTATACAATTTAAACTTCGCTCTGACGATAACAAATAAGCATTCAAACATGCATAGTAGTGCCATCAAATACGCAAATCAATGATCATTCAAACCACAAAACGTGTAGATGCATATCAACCTTATATACTAACATTTCGTTTTAAAAAGTAAAAAAATACTCTAATATTCACTGGCTGGAAGCACAATAACCATTTAATAGTTAATATTAACTATGCATAATTTTATTTAATGGGTAAGATGGTTGTCAGATTGAAATGAGGATATGAATACATTGAAAAATACAGACGAACAGAAAATCATATACCAATAATGTACATCAGTACAGAAATGAAAAATAACAACACATGCATGTTTTTTTGTTATTGACGACCGTTTTACTGTTAATTTGCCAAAATGAAAGTTTCTTTGTACGAAGAGACATGCATAAGCAGCCAGAATATGTTTGTTATAGCATTTAATTAACAAATAATGAAAATATATATTCCTATAGAAAAATCACTGTCAAAGTTTTTCGCCAGGAAAACACTTTCATACCATTCAAAATAATGAATCAGGAAAACATGTATTTCTATAGAGAAATCACTGTCAACGTTTTTATGTTGCAAAAAGAGCTTGTTCCTTCACTAAATGAATTTTGATTCTTACTGCTGTAAGACCCTATGAAGAATCTCTGGACACGGATATAGCCAATTCCCCACTATAACCGATAAAGCAAACGGAGCGATATTACCAATAGTGGTCGGATATGCTTTGCAAATAATATTACGTATCAGACAGAATAGTGGTCCTGTAGCTTATTATAGCCGTACACCGAAAGGTTTTCGATATGGTGCATTAAATTCGGCAGCGATGAGACGCGTCTCTTTCATAGAGTAAATGTGATTCCTTAAGAGAGAGCGCGAGGTTAACTAACATGCATATTGTTATAGAAACCAGAGATGAAATTGCTACAATTTAAAGAGGGTGTTCTGATAGCATAATAGAATGGTATGAATACATAAGCAGAAGTGTTTGGATGCGTTCGCATGTTGTTTATTAAAATGTGTTTAAAAAAAGGATAACCGAATGAATATTTGCAATAAGGGACTGTATTAATAAAGCAAGTGTTAAGTATAAATACATGAAATTCATGCATATTAATAGCACTTACAAAAGAAATAAGGTTATTTTAGTTTTGGCATAGTACGAAAAATAAATACTCGTCGTATTTGTTACACCAATGTTCAACCATTTTATTATTTTTAAAAACAATATTTTATTGAAGCAATTGATTAATTTAACTTGTATGATATGAACCCCAAACAGGTACATACCATAGTATATTTAATATGAAAACAAAGTCATCGCTGGAAAGTATGTGGCGACCGATTAAAGTCACAGCACATTTATCGCTGCTGCTTCTTCTAGTTTCGTGTTACACTCCCGTAGCACAGTTAATGTCCATGAAACAGGATGTCGTTCTACAAATAGTCATACCACATCAGACCAGTGCTGTCAACAAATACGAAAACGCGCATGCAAACGCCAAACAAACCATAAAGCATGGCCGCGAGTCTGACTACAACAATCTGCGGAAACGTTTTTCTATCAACACCTGGCTTAATTTCACAGACTCCAATTCGCCAAAGGAGATTCTAAATCTTTACTGCAAGGAGATATTCGCGAAACACGTCAATGCGATTCTGAGTCTCAATTATGGAACAGATACGGCGTCTTCGAATAACTATATCATGAAGTTAGCGGAGAACCTTGGATATCCGGTTATCAGTTGGGATCCAAACTACCCAGGGGCCTTGGAGGTAAAATATATATTTTAAGGAATATTTCTTGTGTACCATTTAAAGTTTATGTAATCGCCTTTTAATTAAATGATCAAGCGCCGACTTTAAGAATACTAGATATTCATTTAAGACGGACGCTACGAATTACTAGTGTAAAGGAATCAGATCGGATATAATTGATAAACATGAACAATAAATTAACAATTAAAAGTTAAACAAAATTTAAGCGCTCAGTGTTTATGTCTCAAAATGAATAATCAAAGATACATTAAAAAGCAGGATAAAATATGTATGTTCTTGCAAACATGTAACAGATCGATATACATGTTGAATTTATGAATTAGTTTCAAACGTTCAAATTTATTATCAAAATCAATGTTTTATTACATTTATATACATGTATATTAATTGTTCAAGTTTTATAACAAAACTGTTTTGAATCAACTCGGTATTAAATCTCAGACATTGAACTAATACTGAATTTAAATCGTATATCTTCTGCTACGAATCCAAACATCTCTAAGATATTCGACACGCGTCATTAGAAATTGGCACTAATACCAAATGCAGGCACTTTAGCTCGACTCAAGCCTGCGCTTAACGAGCAGCTTGGTCTGGAGCTATGCATTCTTGTTAGAAGTCGGGCAGGGTTTCATGGTTTCATTAGCGGAAAGACTAGCTCCGGGTCAGACTGTGCGATACGTTCGTCGCATATGGCATTAAACCCCCTGTGATATTTTTTTCTTAACATTCAATTTACCATATACGATGCCCAAATACTCCTCAATCAAAACAAAACTTTCCAAGCTCTCTACTTTAAGCTTGTATTAATGGCTTTCTTGTTCAATCCAAATATTTCGCTTCCGAAAATATTCAAATCAATTTTCCTGACAACAGTAAGTTCCTGAAATCCCTATAAAGATCTAGAAATCGGATAACACGTTCCACAACTGCGTTTTAATTCATTATCTTCTACTCCTTAAAAATCTTTGTTATAGAAGCTTAATGTCTTCCTTCCAATTAGAAAGCAAAATCCAATATTCACCGAATATTTTTACACACCCTCAACTTAAAAAAAATAGATTCTAACCGTTTCGGTTAATTTGAATCATGTGTTTTAAGCAATTTCTTTATAACATTTAAATTTCATATTACATTATCATACATTTACAGAGTACGCCCACATGATTTTTGATTTATTCACATGAAAACATTGTTTTTTTAGAGAGGACGGAGAACATTCATCCCGGTGTATTTTATTCTGCATTTAATTATATATAAATAAATATATATATTTATAACTATAATTCTAAAATCTGTTTTTTGATAAATATTCGTTTTAAACGTTCCATGTTAGTTCGATCGTGCTTTTTGTTAATACATTATTTTGAAAGGTCATTAAATAAAAGACAAGTAATTCCACTAAATTAAATTATAGTAAGTCCGTTGTGGTTGTGATGCTAGACTGCACAAGTGTGGTCAGTGCGTTTAACAATACTGGTTTCAATATAAACTATGGTTTCGACAGAGTATGATGTATTGTTGAATGTTATTTAACATATTATTTAAATATTATAAATATATTCAGTCACATTCAACATGTCTTGTCACGGATAAATATATTTTGTATTAATGTGTGTACAAGCAAAAAGCAGAGTGTCCAAATGCTAAATGCAGCAAAATTCAAATAACATTATGGATATGTTGAACCGAATTAAGTCGATGTTGCTATGGCTAGGCTATGATTGTGTTTATTATTAGTTTGCTTTACAATAACCACAGTAAACAGCTAATACAATTAAAACACACTTACATCTATGGAAATTATACTTTAAAGGATAATATTTATACCCGGTCGGGTTTAAAGGTTGATTCGTAGGTGTTATATATTTATGTAATATATTGTCGTTTATATATAGAAACGCATATGAGTGTCAAAGTTTTGAACCTCAGGTTACATCAGCAACATCATTTCGTATATGTTCGTAATAGGAACACTTCTGCTAATATACACGAGTATAATTCGTTAAAGTTTCTTCCCAGTAACGTCGTAGATACGGTAAATGTTTCAGTCTCAGTGACAATAAGGCCCAGGTTCACACAGGGCTATTATTTTAGGCAAGTTTATTTCTACGAGAAGCGTTATTATCAGCATAAATATCTTAAGAGTGTACGATTTTACCGCCTTAGGCTCATCAACTATTAGATAAAAATACATCGGAGAATATGACTGTGAGTGTTTATGCAGAAATCGCCGATATTTAATCTGTTCATGTATTCACGTTTAGGGATATGTGGAGTAATATAGACGAAGACTGTATATGTTAACATATTTACGAATCAATATGCTGACATTATTGCACACTAGTTATGACCTATGAGCATTAAGTTTTGAACCAATTATCGTTTACACATAAAAAACAATGGAAACACGTAACACCCGGAGTGAATATCAGGATTGTCATAATGAAAATCGTGACTTCCGGTACGTTCGTCGACACGTCAATCATGAAAACAGTCGACACTGCACGAACTGTGGACGTCAAAATCATGTTACACGTGACTGCAGACTACCCAAAAGACAATAGGTTACTGATGACAGACGTACTACATCGTTATATAGCACAAATAAATTTGACATTCTTTCGTCGGTATGTAACCAATGTGACTCGCACAAATGTAAGTGTAGTTTAATTATTGCTAATGATGATACAAATCAACATAAACCACATTGCTTAAGATTGAATAATGTTAAATGTAGCACAATAAATAACTTAGACACTGATATATCATCCCTGGATAGTAACGTTCTTATGGAATCTCACATACAATCTACTTTAAAATGTAACATAAATAATGATTATTATATTCCATTTACATATAAAGGTTTGCATATTATGCATTTGAATATCCAACATTTATTGCCTAAATTGGATGAAATTCGTGTTTACTTACACGAAAATAGTACTTTAGATATAGTAGGCTTTTGTGAAACATTTTTAAATGATAAAATGGAGATTAATACAATATCCATTTCCGGTTACAGCATTGTAAGACGTGATAGGGCTATTTCTGCTGGAGGCGGTATAATAGTTTATATAAAAGATAGCATCTCTTTTGTACGTAGACATGATTTAGAAAGTGACGATATTGAATCTATTTGGCTACAAATCAACATTGTAAAGTACAAATCATATCTAATTAACTTTGTTTATCGCCCACCAAATAGCCCTCAATCTTGGATTGACTCATTTGAATTACAGATAAATAAGGCAGACATGGAAGATTGTAATATGTATTCAACCGGGGATTTTAATTTTCACTGTTTAAGCCAAAACATATTTAACAATAAGAAATGGGAAAAACTTATCACTGATTTTAATTTAAAACAACACGTGTCTTTTCCAACAAGGGTTACGGAACGTTCATCATCAATATTAGACCATTTGTATTCAAAATATGACAACATTTCTGAGGTAATCATACCAAAAATAGGCATAAGTGACCATTACCCAGTAGTTTTTACATTAAGCGTCAAAGGTAAAATTGTTAAAACAGATGATCATAAAATTATTAAGTACAGATGTTTTAACAAATTTAATGAAATCAATTTTCAAAATGACTTAGCAAATGCTAATTTTGATATGGTTGAAACAATAGAGGATGCTAATGAGGCATTTGAAGTATTTTATAACATATTAAACTCAGTCCTTAATAAGAATGCCCCTATCAAATATAAAAAAGTGAAGAGATTACAACAACCTGGTTGGTACAACGAAAACGTAAAACAAGCAAGGTCTTTAAGGGATAAATATAAACGTGAATCTAATTGGCCACAATATAAGTTGTGGCGTAATAAATGTAACAGTGCAATCAAAATGGCTAAAAAAGAATATTTTTCGAATGCGGTACAAAACAAAACAAGTGCGAAATCGCTCTGGAAAACTATTAAATTAGCATCAAATGAACACACAGAATCCTCTATTTTGCCAAATGTAATAAGGAAGGATGATCGGATAATATCTGGTAAAACAAATGTAGCTAATGCACTTAATGATCACTTTGTTGACATCTCGAAACTTATTAAAAAGACTAAATTTGCTGAACACGATTTCCACTCACTAAAAACATATCTTGATGCTAAGCTAGAGTCTAAGCATTTCTCTGTTCAGTTTATTACCACATCAGAAGTTAGTACTTTAATTAATCAACTTCATTCAAACAAATCTGCTGGGGCTGATGGTATAGGACCCAGCATTATTAAACTTTGCAAAGATTTCATTATACAACCAATCACTGCTCTTATAAATAACTGTATATCACATGGAACTTTTCCCGACATGCTTAAAATTGCAAACGTAATACCTTTATATAAGGGTGGATCGGTAGAAGATCCCAATAATTATAGACCAATATCACTTTTACCTACTATATCTAAAATATTTGAAAAGCATATAGCTAAACAATTGCATATATATCTAGAATCTACAAGTCTATTAAACAAAACCCAGTCGGGTTTTCGCAAATATCATTCTTGTCAAACAGCATTGATTAATATAGTTGATTCATGGCTTAAACAAATTGATAATGGAAATCTGGTAGGTACAATTTTCTTGGATTTTAAAAAAGCATTTGATCTTGTGGACCATAGGGTTCTTTTACACAAATTAAAACTTTATCATTTTAATGATAGGTCATGCGACCTATTTTCTTCATATCTCCGCAATCGATTTCAGTTTATCAAAGCAGAAAACACTACCTCTACTTGTAAAAGCATCATTGCTGGTGTTCCCCAAGGATCTATTTTAGGACCTCTTCTATTTCTTATTTACGTTAATGATCTTTCGCTAGATCTTACATGTGATTCTGCAATGTATGCTGATGATACAACATTGCACACTGTGGGAACAAATATTCTAACACTTCAAAATAAGCTACAAATAAATCTTTCAATTGTAAATGATTGGTGCCAAACTAATAACATGATTATTAATCCACTAAAAACTACTTGTATGGTATTAGGGTCAAAACGGAAAGCTCAAAACATGACAGATCTAAAACTTAAAATTTCAGATACGGTGATCAAAACAGTAAATTGTCAAAAACTTCTTGGCCTTTATATTGACAATACTCTATCTTGGAAACTACACATTAACAGCGTTTGTTCAAAAATGTCATCACGAATGTTTCTTTTGCAAAAATTAAAACCATATTTAACCCTTGAAATGCGTAAGCTCTTCTATAATGGTTATATCTCACCTATATCCGACTACGCATGCGTTACCTGGAGTTCAGCGGCCAAAACGGAAATTAATAGAATAGTCAAAATACAAAAGCGTTGTGGTGCACATATTTTAAATAAAAAGTACAACACTAATTCAAAAACACTATTTAAAGATCTAAAATGGTTGACTTTCGAACAGCGTAATCACTATTTCATGTCAGTTATTGTATTTAAAGCATTTCACAATCAAACCCCAACATACATACGTGACCTTTTGACACCTTCACAAAATATTCACTATAACTTGCGATCTTGCGAAAAGGGGGATTTAAAGCTAGTGCGAATACCCAAAACAAACTATTTCAAACAATCGTTTGAATTTTCTAGCAAAACAATTTGGAATTCGTTACCCCAATCTATACGTCAAACAAACAATTTAATTACATTTAAGAAAAAATTAAAAGCTTATCTTTCTTCCACACTTTATGAAATAAACTGAACACGCTTCATGTTGTTTTAGTAAATAACATTAGTTTAATGTTTAAATACTGTTCTTGCATAAATGGTTATTGTAGTTTTATGTCTGTCATTTGTTTTTAATTATAATATATATCATTATATGTGTATGCATATATGATTCTTTATGTTTTGTTCTTATTGCTCAAGATGAAATATGATGTATTTGTTGTAAATTATATCTTGTTAGAAGACCTTGTTGAAAATAAGAAATGTATTATATAAATTGCATATTATGGAATTTCATCTGATGTATTTCTTAACAAGTCTATCTTCTTAAAATAAAGATTTTATTATTATATTATTATTATTATTATTATTATTATTAGCATTTCTTCGCACCAAACTATGGTCAGTTATTCCCAGCGAGGCTCGATTCAGTTCCACGAGTATACATCAAACATTTGCATATAGCATCGGTTTCATTTAAAGGTGCTATATAGGACAAAATTTAACATATTTATCGTACGGTGTAGTTATTTATCCTTCGTTAAACATTGAAGTCATAAATTGTTTGCAGTATTTATTCATAGAACGTTTTTTATAAACCATTTAAGACTATTCAAAATTGAAGCATAACATTTTTGTGTGTGTGTTTATTTGTCGGCATTGAAAATACCGAGTCGGAAACTGTTGTAAAATCCACCACATATAATCAAAAAAAGTCTAATACGAACAAAAGGAGCAAAAAAGTTCGGTTGAAGAAGCTTATGCAGAAATACTTAAAACGCTTGATTTCTTTACAGAAAAAAACAGTGCAAATGCATTTGAAATATCAACAGCAAACACTATATTGATTTACACATTAGTTTTAGCAGGTTTCCTAATCAAAAACAATATCCATGAATTGAAATGGAAGTAAAATCATTTAACATTTTGCTCCATATACATTGTTACTCAAGTTTTAATTAAGTGCAAGTGTAGTTTCAAAGCAGTATATAGATTTTAAGTGCGTTCACTTTTACAAGCGATGCAATCGTCGATTTATATATGTTATCTTGTAAATAAATATTTCTTAAAAAATGTATTGCTCGAAAAATCGATTCAAGTTTTAAGCATCAGGCAAATATTGTTTATTATAGACATCCAAAAAGATAACAAATGTCCTAAACTGGAATTAAATCATGCAAGGTGATTTTGCTTTTAACTGATACACACACTTGAATATATGTCGATCATTTATTTAATGTAGGCCGATGTCCAAAATAATGTACTCATTTCACATGGTATATTGATTTTTAATTAGGCTTGCAGACACACATTCGCGTGACAAGTAGGTTTATTTTCTTAACGCTACGATAAGGAAACGTCCACAACCTTCATTATATGCCGAATAAGATAATCATTTTGTCACCAAACATTCTCATGGGAGATCAAAGAATTGTTATTTTCGACAGACCGTTGCGTTGCAGAATGTAGGGCATATATGAGTGCTTGCTTTGGGAGCTTGGGAAGATTAGTCTTAGTGAATGTGTTTGAATACACGCTAGGCATCCCGTTTCTATGAGTATAAAGTAGAAAACACTATGAATATATGGGTAATTAAACATATGGCTATGAATTTACAAAGTGATAATTTCGTTTTAAAATCACAATTGTGTACATGTTTTAATACAGGTTTAGACATAATGTCTTTATAATTTATTGTATATTTAAGTGTCTTCTTATTTATAAAAAAACACGTTTGCCATCTTTTTTCAGAAGATACTTGCTTGCTACATTGAACGTTTCGTTAATAAGATATACCGTTAACTTGTTTTCATTTGAACTTAATGTTCGCATACTGAATATTTTTGCGCATCTGCTTTTCATCATTCGGATCGCATATTTACACAGCCTTTCTTATTTTGCATTCCAAATTTATGAATCAAGGAAAGTCGTGCATTTGCATGAAAATATAAACCTTATTGTACAGGTGTGAGAATCAAAATGAGATTAAATGGCTTATGCGACCATAAATTCTTTCTCTTGTAGGATTTTCTCGAAATATCATCTTTATAAAACTATTTTTGTCAATATCATAACAATTGAAAAACCTGCTTTACAGATGTTTTTCATTTACGTAAAAACTAATACAAACAGGTAAGGATTGTAATCAAATGAATGTGTTATTTGTAAAAGTGTAAATTATTGTTGAAGATGTTTGCAATGATATAGTGATTATCAGCTATTCATTTTAGAGGTATATGTAAACTTTTCTCCCGTCGATTTAATTTCATGTGCGTGCCGTTTTGAACTCGTCGCTTTTGTACGCCACATTATGATAATAGAATGACCAAAACGAAATTTTGCTCTTGTAGAGCACACCAAATTTTGTAATTTTCGAAACGGTTTTTCATATGTTATTGTATCACGATCCGCCTAATGAAAAATGTATGCTTCAGAAAATACATTACTGTATATGCTAGTTTTAAAATTAGACCTAAGCCTAAACGTAATAGTAAACCTATTATTGCTATCTTAAGATTAAGAAAAAAACGAAACAGACCTAATCTTGGCCATAGATATGGTAATTTGTAAAAACAACTTCATCATGACATGTGCATGTACAACATGGGTCTGTTGGGCTCCGATCAGATTACTTTATCACAAAAATTATCTTACAGAAAAATAAGACATGTGCTATACGCTGCAAAGCGATTTGAGGAAGGACGATAGCTACATTAATAGACCGGACGAATACTGCACTACGTTATAATACAGCTAATCTACTTCCACAACAAACCGCCCAGAAGTTGTTCTACCCATAGTAAAGGTTTCAGCGTCATGTTAAAATACACATTTATTTTAAAGCCGCTCGAGAGGTATGTCAAGGGCTCTGTTCGTCTCATGTCATACGATATATCCTCTCCGCGGCTGCACAATTGTACTGTCAACAGTAAACTTTGGATTTATACATATTTTTTGTCTGTGAAACCTTTATTCAAAGCAAAATAATTGTAATTTCTTGCAAGTCATGAGCCTGTATTTATTAAAATTCAGTTAAACAATGTAATCTGTATATAGTATAGGGATGAAAGCATGTTAAATGTATGTTGTAGTACATGACTGTGTATGTATACGGCTCAGAATGTATAAACGTGCAAATGTGGTAAATTGTATATGTACAACCTACATCATATAAAGGAAAACTGTATCAAGCATTATAAAGTGTGAACTATTTGTGTTTAATGTATATAGATGCCACAGAGGAAGATGGTAAATCTGTTAAAAGCAAGAAGAACCCTAGTACACATTATATTGATAAAATGAATCACGTTATATCATAGAATATAAAAGATCACCGTAATTTACTGATGGGACATTCATCAGTTCAATCATACCTTGCCAGTTAGCGATTTCTATTGCATGCCACACTCATTTACAATTACAGATTCACGTAGTGAATATTTTAATAGTCACGTTGTTTACTGTATAATTTAAAGAAGCTTACACTCATTAATATCAATTAGTGATCATGGCAGCATCACATGTATTTGTTCATTTTCAAAATCTCTTTTTGTGGCCTACGATATTTTTTGTATCTGCCAAGTGGTGGCATATTGTCTATGCAAAGTAAACCAGATGAATCGAAAACGACCTTCACGTTTTACGCAAAATGGGTAAAATAAATTGATGGTCAGCGTTTGTTGTTGTCGAAGACGTAAATAGCACGGGGATAAACCATGTCTAGCTGCTTCAAAGAACTTAGACACTATATAGTAAACCAAGCAGCTGGGCAGATCAACTTAAGTATCTGCATAATATGGCAGTTTTAATTTTAGTTAGTGTGATGTTTTTAAAAGAAATATACTCCATACAAATCGTATCCGCATATCCGTGTTAGCAAGTAACAAATTCCTTCAGTTCCAAAATTGTATAAATTATTGATTTCAGTGTTTTACAAAACATGGAAAACATGGCCCATGCTTGTCAATAAAGAAAACGTTTGATGAATGAACGTGTCAGGCATTCTGGTCATCAAATCACGAGAAGAGAAACATTGAAATGGAGAAAAGACTAGTTAATGTCCGGTGATCGTTCCAAGGCACTTACCAGACTTTTTTTGCTCATGGGTATATTCTTTTTTGTGTGGCTTTGAGCTGTGTCGCGTTGTTGAAAAAAAATCAGTTTTCATTAATACATGAACCTATTAAAGCTGATTTTAATTTGTCAACTGCTGGCTACTGAGAAGATACATGTTTCTATACTGAGATATAAGACAAATCAGGCAATCAAATACCTTGCACCAATACGCGTTACCGCACAGTAATTTTCGTTGTTCGGTATCCAGCAACAAACTCTTATGCAAACGAACGACTTATATAGTTTTGGTTCAGTTAACATGCCTAAATTTTCACTCATTGACAAATATAGGATTAAACTTAAGAAAACCGACATCGGCCACGAATGTCGAAATATCATGAACTGCATCGAATATTAAGGGACACGAAATGGAAATATCTCCATATTAGCACTATATCGAAAATTTATCAACAAGTAAATGAAATGTAAATTTCTAAACTTTACTTAATAAGTAACGACCCACAGAAACGTACAATACGATACTTTATTATGCCACGACAGCGCATTTACGTTGGAGACGCTGACATGATATTTTAAAGTGTTATCGGATACCCATCCGATAACAGTTTTAAGCTCCGCCCATCAATATCCGTTTTAAAACTCCGCCCATATTTGGTTTACTCAATGATTTTTTTAGCGTTCCATGTTTTAGCCCCGCCCATTCTGAAAACTACTTTTTGTAGGCGTGGTATGTCGCTTCTTTGATTTAAATGGAAACAAACAGCGATTCATATTTTATTCAGAAGTTAGAACATTAATAAACAATAAGTTTTTTTTTAAACAAAACTAACACTTTATTAAGTATATATCTATAGGGAAATATAAATTAAATGAGCATTAATCAATGGAAAAAAAATAAACAAATACAAAGGTGCACCGCTACCATTCATAAGCTGCAATTTAAAACAGTAATGATAAACATTTATCACGTAACACAAATATACTTAACACGTTTTAAATAAAATATGACAGATTTGATCAGTTAAAGAAGAATTTATGACAAATATTCACTAAACATCTGGTCTAAGATTATATAAAAAAAATTAACTAATTCTTTACAAATGCTTTCTTTTTTAGTGTCATTCATATAAAAAGCAAGGCAAACAGGTGAATAGCATACAAAATGAATTATCATTGACAAAGTAAAATAATTAATACTTGATTGAGATGCTTTGCGAATGCCTGTCATGCCTAATAATACATGACAATTTCAATTTTTAAGTGTCTGAAATCAAACTTTCACAAAAAAAATGATTCTATCTCCACAACCAAACAGGAAATTTGTGTGGTCAACCTGAAAATAAAATAAGGATTCCTTTAGAAAAAAACAACATCAAACATTAATTGCATAACTGCTTTAACCCTTTCAGTGCTGGAACCGAATTTTGAAGGCCTTTACAAACAGTTTGGATCCAGATGAGACGCCACAAAACGTGGCGTCTCATCTGGATTCAAACTTTTTTCTATTCTGATAGTAATCTTTGAAAAAAATAAAGAAAATGCTTATTTTACAAATTCAGCAGACGACATTTTAGCAGACGACAAATTTCCCAGCATGCAAAGGGTTAAAAATAAAAATCCAGATACATAATTTGTATTAAAATTAAAACCTTATAAATATAGTGACATATAGATTTATAACATGTTCAGATAAAACAATTACATAAATACTCTCAAAAATAAATTTGTCGAGAAAAAAGTATTACCTTTCCGACAAATTAATTAGATGGGTTGATGTGAAGCTGTGCCGGGATGCAGTTGGGGGGGGGGGGAATATCTCGAGTTGGTTGAGAGGCAGAGAAAGACTCGGACAAGTGCAACTGACGAAGGTAGAACTGTGCCGCCAAGAATATTGGTAGATATCATCACCCATGGAATGTGTGGTCGCAACTTTCTGCCATTAAAAGAAAAACATTTCATATTATAATATAATAAAACAAATCCAACAGGAGATAACATTTCAAAATAGAGTGTTTTAATAACATTTTTATGGCACAACTTGAACAAATTACAACTTTAATAGACACAATATTATTAATACAAAATGATAAAAAAATAATTAAGAATTTCTTTTAACTTAAAATATTTTTATTATGGATTATTTTTTTGCTTATTAAGGGAATAGGTGTTTGTTTTCCTAATTTGAGAAATTTGCGACTCAAATTTTCACAATTTAAATCAGTTCGGGACTCAAATTTTCACAATTTAAAAAAAGTTTGCAACTCATTTTTTCACAATGTTGATCTGTGGGCGACACAATTTTGAACAGTTTTCGACACATGTTTTCAAAAAAGTTGCACAGTGCACAACTCATTTGTTCACAGTTTTCAACAGTGAATTTTTTTATGAACAGTGCGTGACTCAATTTGTTCACAATTTTGAACAGTGTGCAACTCATTTTTTAAAATTGTGAACAGTGCGCGACTCATTTTTCCACCATGTTGAATAAACAGTGCGCGACTCCTTTTTTTCCAAATTTTTAACAGTGCGCGACTCATTTTTACAAATATTGAACAATGCGCAACTCATGTGTTTTCACAATTTAAAGAGTTTGTGACTTATTTTTTTGTAATTTTGAATGAACAGTGCCCACAAAATTGTCCCCCGTTTTTGAACAGTGCGCAAATGATTGTTCCAAATTTTGTACAGCGCGTGACATGATTTTTTCACATTTGAAACAGTGCGCAACTCATTTTTCCACAATTTTAAATGAACAGTTCATGACTTATTTTTTTGCAAAAATTTGACAATGAGCAACTCATTTTACAAATTTTGTACAGCGCTTGACTCATTTTTTCAAAATTTTATTTATGAAAAGTGTGCGACTCATTTTTCCACAATTTTGAAATCATAATGAACAGTGGGCAACTAATGTTTCCCACAATTTTGAACAGTGCGCGACTTATTTTTTCAAATTTTGGTACAGTGCGTGTCTCATTTTTTCACAATTTCGAACAGTGCGCAACTCATTTTTCCACAATTTTGAATAAACAGTTCGCGACAGTAGAACAACTGGCACTGATCATTGGTTCATCAGCATGAGAATGGGTGTTAAAAAATGTCACAAATAATGAAACATGTGTGTTTAAGCATGCATACATAACAATGAAACTTACCAACCACTCGGCCAGGAAACATATGGTGCAGAAGCTGCGGTATTCAGCATGCTCTCCCACTGATATTATGCAGATCAGTTGTCAAACTGGCAGTCAACTTATGTTGGGATTTCCCATTTGTAAAGATATTAACCTCAGCAATCTCCAAACACAAACATGTTCATTTATTGTCACTCAAACAGCAATTAATCCATCATGTCACCCTGACAGTCTCAAAACACGATGCAAAACCAAAGCATTTTCGTTTCGTCTAACACACAGCTGGTAACGTCGCTGAATATTGCACAAAAGCAGCTTCATTATGAAGTTCCAGCGACTCGAAATACACGTTCCCCACCCACTTTGACTTCGCACGTGAAGGCCTGTTTTTGGGGGAAAACTGTGAACATCTCACAACTAAACGTATATTACGGAGATGGACAAGTTGAAAAATAAATCACTCTTATCACTTCCAAATTGCGCACTACGTTAAAATCCCGTTCCATTTGATTATTGTATTTATTGTTTGAAATTTTCACTCTAAACATTCGCTTTGAAAATAGCGGTTGGTGTGTACTCTTGCCAGTCTTGGAAGTACATGTCGAATGTGTTATTGTAAAAAAATTGGTATTGTGTTTTTAGTGCAGAAATTGTTCTTTTAAGTTTCGATTTCTCGCTTCAGTTTTTGTATTATGTGCGTTTAATTTTGATTGATTGTTGCTTACTTTCGAACTATTTTTATGTGTAAATATATATGCATAGACGCTAGCGGATGTAATCAGGTTGCTACTAATTTGCATATTTATCAATGAATTTAGCGGTTGTTTGTTTTTGTTTTTTTTGTGAATATTTCCTTATTTACTTTTAAATGTGGCATAATAAATAGAATATATGGTTGGTGACTTTTGATATCATGTGATATAAGACTCGTCCGATATGGCGTGTGAAAAGGCTCGGCAAGCCTCGCCTTTTCCTACGCCATATCAGACTCGTCTTATATCACATGATATCAAAAGTCACCAACCATATATTCTCTATATCATATCCTTTATGTCTCAAACACTTGCATTAGTGTGCTACTAACTTAAAAAACAACACATTTTGTTATTTAACTAATGGTATTATGCATTCATGCTAAAGAGATCTTTTTAAAAATTGGTAACATATTTCCGTTTATCCATGTATATTCAATTCTATCATTATTTTCATGGTTGGTCTTATGTACGATTTCATTAATTTTCTTCGTAATATTCCTTATTACGACTTGTTTTAAATGTAACGAGATATATACGGTTTATGAAGTATATACCGCATACGTAATCAAGTATATTTTACAAATTGACATGTATTTAATTTAATAAAGACATACATGATAATGTTGCCGTTTTAATAAATGCGTTTTGTTTACAAAAATATAATACAAATAGTAAATTAACCGCATTCTGCAGCTGTTGTTTTGTTTATGGATTAATAAATATTTGAACAGAAAGTGAAAAAAGCTGCTATTGAAAAACACGTAAAAAGCTGCTATTGAAAAACACGTCTCTCAGAGAACCTTTACAAACTGTATGCATACTGTACCACGCCTCCATTCAAACAGTTTTTCTTGTACACTCAAATCGTCCATAAACAATTTTATTTACTTTGTTCGGAATGGTATTGGCGTTCACGAAAATTGGTCAGCTGTCGAACTGAAAACACATTAGTGTTCAGCTCCTTCGTGTCGAAGCTATTTTGTGAAATAGACGCTAAATGAACTGCATCCTCAAGGGAACATTCTGGTATAGTATGTAAAAATGGTGACGACAATCGCCGTCATTAGAGTAACCAAATAACGAAAAACGTGTCGCAACGCTAGGGATTCCTTCACCATGATGGATAATGTGCAATTATGTAAAGGACCCCTTAACCAGTGGATTGCTTGTATTGCAGAAAACACGTTTAGAATGCATGTGTTAGTTAAAACGATTCACATGCTTACATTCCATTGTTAAATGATAACATTTTTACTGAAGCATCTGTTATTTGAGAGTGTGTGTGTTGTACATTATACATTTATAGATTAAACATTACATTAGAATTCCGTTTAAAACGTTCAGACTTTAAAAAAACTCTGATCACAATGAATGTTTTCTTTTATAAATAAATATGTATTTATTGTTACAAGTTGAATGTTTAAACAAAAAAATCTTCTCATAACTGGAATTTAGAAGGTTCATATTCGATTCATAATCCTGAAATCCCAACTTACTTATAGTGTGCGCGAATCAGCTTCGGAAGATGGACATTTTGGTGTGAATTAAAGCATGGATGTGAACACAATATGATGAATGTGAGTTATCATACGCTCTCATTATATAAAACATGTAAAATATAGTAAAATATATTTTTTATCACGGATACATATATTTTGTATAATTGTGTGAACGAGAAAGAAACATATCGTTCAAGTGCTAAATGCAGCGATCAGTCTCTCAATAGCAACACACGCGTATGACAATTCAATAAATTTGTTTTAAATGTTCAATTTACCATTTAGCGCGTGTTAATGGGAATTTAATCAACACTGCGTAGACAAATTCACGCTTAAAATTAAAAAATTGAAAACTGATTATGTTTATGAAAATGTCACTTTATTGGATGACCTACGGGAACTGGTGAGTCTATATGTGATAACTTCTATATTTAGATTAAGTAATGTGGTAAAAATATAAATAACTAGTACGAGAGAGCCAAAAATAAGGCATCTGTTACATCAGCAACGCCAAATACGCTAATGCTGCGTGGAAAGAAGAAAACTGTGGATATAATCAGACCTTATTCGCGTATGTGTATTCCCAATTTGTTCATTTAAAGAAACCCAGGTTCATATTGCACCGCTACTTTAGGCAATTTTATATCTGAGAGGCGTCTCATTATTGGCATCACTATCTTTGGTGTGTGTAATTTCAAGCACAATAGCCTGAAGCTATTCACAAGTTATGATAACAGTACACACATGAGAGTATGTCTCTGGTTGATTATGCAGAAATGACCGATTAAAACCTTGTCATGTAGACACGTTTGGGGACCTACAATTAAATAACGCGTCCTCTGAAGACCCCATTCATTTGTTTACGAGCCAATATGCTTACATGAAGGCAAACTAGTTATGAGCATTGTTCTGAGAAAACTGGGCTTAATGCATGGGCGTAAAGTGTCGTCCCAGATTAGCCGTCGCAGTCCGCACAGGCTAATCAGGGAAGACACTTTCCGCCTAAACTTGATTTTCGTTAAGGAAGGAATTCATTGAAACTAAAAATACCATAAAAGCGGAACGTGTCGTCCCAGATAAGCATATGCGGACTGCGCAGGCTAATGTGGGACGACACTTTACGCACATGCATTAAGCCCAGTTTTTTCAGAACGCGGCTCTTATGCTCTCGTAGCGTGAAGTTTGAACCATACAAGGTATAAATTTCAGAACACTTTTTTGCACAAACACACAGTATGCTTACTCGACCAACTCCATACAAATCACGAGATATATCGTGTAAAGAAAAATATTTATCAAACTGTGATTAAATAACTGAGTTTTTATTTATTTATCTTCTTTTAGTTACTTGGTCGGTATTTCTATAAGAGACGATTTTTATAAATTGAGTTTTATATTTCGGGAGTGCGACTTTAAGTTGTAATATTTTCAAACAGATTTTTAATGATACGGGCATGCATGCAAAATCGTTTCACAAACATAAGCATTGCTCCGGACCAAACTGACGACAGTACTCCCAATTGCGGCTAGGTATGGTTCCGCCAAGTATATTTAAGCTATTGTCAATATTCAGTATGTCTAACAAGTGTTATCTCTTTCAAATAAAACGTCGGCTTCACATAAATTAGATGTCAAGGGAAAAAACTATCATAATAGTATCGCTTATTGTATATATATTTCGTAAAATATTGGGAACAGATTGAAAAGTAGTTTATTAATTATTAGATGAAGGTCGTTTAAAATCTTGCGTGCTTACACATTTATTCTAACATGAAGTTCAATATCTGAATTGTATTGATCTTTCTTAATTGAAAGACTTGCTGACAATGACTGATGTATATATATCACTACAAATATAACACACGCGATATCGTAATCTCGGATTTCAAACACAATAGAACAGAAACAAAGATCAATACAAGAAGCTAACTGATACAGACTTCTTTACCTGAGTGCTTTACGAAAAGAATTTACATTCGTTTGAAATATCAAATTTAAAAACTAGACAGATACACACGTATAATTGTTTGGACCAGTTTCCTTAAAAAAATAAGTTATTATATTAATTTATTTACAAATAAAAACATAAACATACTTAAATACATGTAATTAAAAAAATAAGTTTCTCAAATGTTTTCTTATATTTATTATTACCATAACGTGTAATATTAACGCTTTTAAAACATCATTAACTTCTACAGGCGAAACCGTTATCAAGATGTGTCTGTTTTTCCTGTATGGGTATTTGGTTTTAAAGAATCCGTTTTATTATAAGACATCAGGAAAATCTTATTGTACATTCAGCTTGATGAAAAATGAATTTTAACTATATTCTCAGTTGCAGGCTTTAATTAAACCAGGACGAGTTTAGTTACCCTAAGGCACACATTGAATGTTATTATCTCAACGAAACATCAAAAACAACTCCATAAACTTTACTTGTTGTCAAATACAACCATCTTTTTAAGCAGATATGCATATGCGAAATACGCGCATCACAAGTCGTGACACACTGGTGCTTAGTTTCGTTTATGTTTCAAATGGTTGTTTGTTAATTTTAGGAATTTTGTGAACATAACATACTAAATCAGTTTGAATACTCGTAAGGCACCCCGTTACCTAATATTAAAACATGCATTCATTAAATTTAAGGATATTACAATACACATAAACTGTATTTTTTCAAATAAGTATGTTGTTCTTGTTTTTTAAATATTAGAACATAATATCAAAACAGTTTATCTTAAGAAATAAGTTATTGTTGGCTAACGTATACAAGAACACCTGTATGATATTTTTCTGCCAACAATTTCTTAATGTATTATGCATTCTTTTTACACTGTATACCATTTTCTTCGTTACAGTTGAACAGCCTGTTTGAATAATTCATAATATTAGCACATCAGTATTTTATCATTGGGATCGCATCCTTTACACAGCCATTCTCATTTCGCATTAACACTTCATTTTGCTAGGCAGGTTATGCATGAGTTTACAACAGAAAACTACTAATTGTGCAGGTTCATGGATCAACATGATATTACATTGCTTATGTTATACTCACATCTGTAGTATTGTTTTTTCGAAGTATTATCTTTATAAAATCATTTATGTAAACATTTTAACTAAACCAATCTGCTTATCACGTGTTTCGTATTTTACGGAATCACTAGCACATTTACATGTCAGGATTTTAAACAAAATTTGATTCTTTAACAATAATTGTTATACATGATAGAAATATTATAATACTTTTTGTAATGTATTACTTGTTCAAATGGCTATACACGTATACTACAAACCCAACCATGTATTTGTTATGCACGCTGTGTTGATATTGTCGATGTTTAATGCATTTTTGTATGTTCCAAAATGCTCGAATGACTTAAAGACAATTTGGGGTTATTATAGTCTATCAAAGACATGTTTAAGACATTCAAAACAGTTGACCGTTTTAGTATTTTAATTTGTGAAACGGTTTCTGCAATTGTTATTTTAATAAAACTAACGAATAAAAGTTGCACTCGCTGCAAATGTTACCTAACAATTAAACTGTTAAATAAAAGGTGGACTTTTGTGGAGAATGTTACGCCTAATGAAACCGCGTGTACTAGTTTAACACACACATTCGAGCATTGTTTTGATCGACAGTTAGTTTTTAAGGTTGTAACAAGCTTCCGCACTATAGTACAAATAGTACAGATGAGCCTGTATTCAAATGACAATACACTGGCAACAAGGTGACCATGTGATAAGATGGACTACGATTTTATATAGGACTTTTTATCAAAGCTTGAGCATATATTATAACGTTCATGGGTTGTTGAATGCGTTATATGAGAAAATGACAAGAGGAATGTGGATTTATAATAAATACCCGCAGAAGTATTTAACACAGTTATGCCAAGTGGACTCTCCCACCCTTCTAAATTGGATCAATTTATTTCCAAAATTAGGGATGTCTAATATATTTATTTCTATATTTAGAATATTTCTTACATATATTCCTACAAGCAAACAGCACAGGCATGATGCGACGTCTCATCTGGATCTACGCTGTTTGCCAAGGCCTTTTTCTAGATGCTAGGCATAAATGGGTTAAAATCGACAATTCTGTATTACTAGCTTTTTAAAGTTAATAAATTGAGTAATGCATGTGTTTTGTCAAGGTTTTAATACATGTTCATCCATTGAATATGGGTATTACACTAGGTTTAACAATCAGGAGTCATTTGCTATGGACAAGTTAGAAGTATACAACCCTGTAATGATCATGATGGTTTTACAAGCTATTATTAGTTATAATATTGTCTAGACTAAACTAAATCATGTTTTAAAATAAGAATATAATCTAAAAAAATGTTATGAACATATATTATGTTGGGATATATTTAAATCAGCCGGGCAAAAACAACTCCTTATACATTTGGATTAATGCTGTATAAACAAGTAAACTAAACACCTTTGTTTATCAATGTTAGTTAAATATTGTTCATAGCGCAAAAGGGATAACATGCAAACTATAAATACACACATAATTAATTTTAAAAAATCGAAGCACGATTTAAATAATCTTGCTCTTCCAATAGAATTAGAAAGATCAACCATTGGTTTTTTGCAACGCCAATTCAGTGGAAGGGAATTCGAAGTGTTTGAATACAAATGAACCATCTGTTTTTCGTTGCATGTTATTATATTGGTGTATATATTATATAAGGAAAAAAATGCCTGATAGATACGGCTTCTTGTACTTACAAATACACTTTTGTTCCAGGTTATTATTGGAACCTTTGCTACTGAAAAAAAAACAGTGTACATTGATAATGTTGTTATATTTCGTATGCACGTCGACTTAAATGTTTTAAATACTTAAGTCTTGATAGAACTATCTGGAAAGTAAATGGTTAGCAAAAATAACGTTGTTTATTGTTACCTATATCCGTTTGATCGAAACAAAGTAAGCACAATCCCGATAAGAGAGTAATTTATATCGATAGCAAATGCAAAAAGGAACATATAATATATAGAAGCGGACTTTACCATAGATTTATTTGAAGTATTTTTTTTTTTGCAAAATGCATAGCAAGTAATTGGGCAAGTTAACTGTTAATAGTTAAAAGTTATGTGATTGTAATGTATTTTGTAAAATTAAATACATTTTAACCAAACGAATGCCACAGTAATAAACGTCTGTTTTTATCATCAACAATAATACAATAAACTTGTTTGAATGTCGCTTGTTTTGTCCAGTATAGCTTAATACTGACACAAATTAAGTATGGTGTAATCCGAATGAAGTCGTTGGTTTAGTCGACGTTTCTTTCTCAGAGATAAGAAACGAGACCAACTTTAATTTATTAGTCTGTTCTTCAATATTTTGGGGAAATTGCGGCGAAGGAAATACAGGGAATACTGTCAACAGCATTAAACATGGCGTCGAAGATTAACATGCCCAATGAAATTTTCATATTGATAAATATGTTGTCGGCTACGGGCTTGGATGAGTGTTTCATTCGTCAAATTACCTTTTAATATAGCTCCATAATATCCATATTTGTTATTTAAATTAAGTTATTTATAAGAGGCCCTTTCGAACTAAACTTTATTTACTGAGCGCAGTTTGATTGTTATAAAGTCATTAATATCAATTATATAAAGCATTGAGCAAATTCATATAATTCTTGAAACCAGCTTCAAAGGGCACGTTTCATTTGAATCTTGTCTGGTATGCATTTTAATTTATGTTATTAAATACACTTAATTTAGTAACATACATATTTACATAATATTGCTTTTTTGCGATTTGTTTATGCTGATTATTAAATTTAATATAGGTTTCATTAATTACCAAGGTTAAAGGAAAACTTCGCGTATACATATCCCAAATCTTCGACCAGTTCGTTTTTTTTTTTCTAATTTGGTAATATATGGACATATTTAACCTATACCGTAGGTCTTGGACAAGTAAAGACACAATTTCTAATGGCAAACTTAAATGAATTTTTACCTAAAGGAACATATCGGATCAAATTGTTTATCAGCAATCCAATGGCACACGCAAGGATAACAAATAAATTAGTTTATTAATAATGATTGAAAATTATACAAACAATTTAAGGTGACATAGCCATAGACTTTAGGGATGTTATGACGTTTAGGAATTGCTTAAAGCCAAACATACAATTATGAAAGTTTATATGAACGAAAACGACGTTTATGTAAATATATTTTCGTAAAACTCTTAAGAATTGCATTAAATTAGGGTGACGTTCGAGATCTCTAGGTGAAATGCAATGCAAAACTGTAGGTGCGCTCCTTTATTCTCAAAAACTTTGACAGAAACTTGCTAAATTTATTACTCCGCCGATTTTAAATAAATGTCATGTGTTTTGTTCGGTATGATGTTTATCAGAAGTATGTTTTCATTGTAAGTGATTAGTTAGTTGATGTTTCCTCATAGGTACGTAACGGTCTCAGAAGGAAAACGTACCTAAATATTCCTCTTTCAAATTTATATCTAGGGTCAAAACGAAGCTTAAAAATATATTGCCAAACTCAGCACTCAGTTTGAAACTGCAATGGACAATACTAAGTTGATTATTATCTTTGCGTCACCTGATCTCTTCGCTAAGTCAATACACTACGTTATCAACGTACTGAAAGTCGTACAGTTGAAACAACATTCCGATACAAGCAACAATTTTTGTCATTAATCTTAAATGGAAATAAAATATCAGAATACATTCGCTTGAATTTTACTTGTTTTCTTCAATTAAGTACGAAAGCGCGTAAGAATTACATGTAATGGATAATTTATGCATAGAACTTCTGGCATAAACCATTTGACCAGTTTGTTGTTTGCACGAAAGAACTTAAAAATGAATTTATGTTACATTTCAACAAATCAAATGAATAATACAAAATATCAAAGCAAATGATAAATGTAAAACGATGAAAGTGTCATTAAAAATCAAGCACAAGGAGACTGCACGTTTAAAACGAGTTGAAGGGCCTTTTTCACATTTTGATAAATTGACAACATTAATAAAAATGTTTCAGATTCGCATATTTTCGTTGGAGTTATGATATTCGAAAGAAAACAGTAATACTTACTATATACCATGCTCTAAAATATACATTATATTCATTTTTGAAGATTTAAAAACCTGAAAATTATAAAGAGTTGAAACGCGAAACGAATAAATAATATGGATAGTTCTGATGATGTCTTTATATTTTGGGATACTACACGGATTGCTTATAATAAGTATAAAATGCATCACTTATTGTATGAGCACGGATGGCCGAGTGGTCTACTTTTACTCCAGGGGTCAGTGGTTCGAGACCAGTGTAGCGTTACTTCTCTGTTTATTTCTTTAATTTTATTCTTTGGTTTACTGGAGCTTCAGGGATCCAACGTTTAAATATATCAATATAAAGCAATTAAAGAAAAACTTCAGTACATACCAAAATCTGTTAAAAG
The DNA here is from genome assembly GCF_020536995.1 of Dreissena polymorpha. Lineage (NCBI taxonomy): Eukaryota > Metazoa > Mollusca > Bivalvia > Myida > Dreissenidae > Dreissena > Dreissena polymorpha. Next base: position 91,043,796 of record NC_068356.1, read on the forward strand.
GCCCCTTTAAGTTAAAGACTTTGCAAACTTTATACAAACTTTAAAATTATTCTTGTCGTTTTGACTGGTCTCATTTCCTAAAACATGTAAATGGTTAATATGTTAACATAAATTAGCATATAACAATTTTATATAAAAGTGCCATCAATATTGTTTCATATCATGTAAAACAATAAAATAATATATACACTTGCTAAAACGTCCACACGTGGTTCATAGTCAGGAAATTTTGTTCAATTAAAACGAAAACATTGTTTTACAATCGTTTTCTATCGACATGTATGATAAAATATCGGCATATACACACCAACGAAGATAACAAGATTAGAACATGTGTAACGCTTCAATGAAACTATACATAGTGAAATGTGTTTGGGTCTAAACTGTGTAAAACAATAAGGAAAACGTCGATAAAATATTTAATATAATATATAACGAATGTTCTCCCCTCAGATGGTTTATTTATTGTAAATAGATATTACAGATAACAATCGCGTGACAAGGAGGGTTGTAATCATTATGCTGCCTTCAGGAAAACTCCACAGCCTTTATTAGATGTCTTAAAGTTTTCATTTCTTAGCAACTGTTCTCATGGGAGATACAAGCTTTGTAATTTGTGGCAGACCGGTGCTTAGTTGATTGTATGTCAGCTATGATTGGTGGTTTGGGGAATATTTCGGGAATTTCAAAATATTGATGGAATATTGTATCTGTAATAAGTAACACAGTTGTGAGCATAGCGAATATGCGTTGATTTCGGCTCTTTTCTATATTAATTTAAGATTGATCAAATAAATAAATATTATCAAAAATGTTAAAAAAATTCAATTATTTTCCGAAACTTATCATTTACATTAATTTACAACTTTTCCGCCGACTGTGTTTATGCGTATACGAGCCAACCAGGAGATTTGGCAGGAATGATAACGTCATGACGCAACATTTATAACTTAAACAATAACTTATTTCGACGATAAACAGTGAATTGTATCAATCATTTACACTCTTATTTTCCATTGTTTGAATAATTCAATATATAATTTTAATTCACTTGTATTGAACCATCGGAATAAATTAATAGCGGATATCTGTTAGTTTCGCGACATTACCGATTTTAATTCGCGAGAAGTGAGAGAAATTATGTTGATAATTGTTAACATTAGCTTATTAGAAAATATACGACATCATATTATTTAAAAAGATGCAAAAATATAATCCCAGTTTGTTTTCTTGACATACTCGCACTAAATCAATGTATTAAACTGGCCACGCTTGTATTGATGCCACTTCAGCTCGCATGTGTGTGAATCGTACGCTAAGTATGTCTCTTGTCATAAGGATCGCACTGCTTACACACTCATTCCTGTTTTTGACGATGCTGCTTCAGCGAAGCAGCTCGTCTAAGTTATCAAACCATGAAACATGCGGAAATGACCGATTTAGGATTAAAAATGTATAAATAATTAAAAATTCGTACCACACGAAATTTAATGGTTTTACAGTACCATTGATAAAGGTAAAGGCAGCTTGTTTCCCGTCCTCTTTCAAATTAATCGAGAGTTTCGGGACAGAAACCAGACACAAAACTGCCAGGTGGCACTTCAAACGCTGTGACGCTGGTGCAGTTATTTTTAGATTTGATCGAGAATGTAACCCTCCTCCCAGTTTTCTGAATGGGTCAAGTTCCCCAAGGGTCTACTTCCCCGTACCCCCACTGTTTGTTCGTTCCCAAAATTGTTCGTACCCAATTTTGTTTCGTACCCAATTTCTTCGTACCCCAATTTTTGTTCGTACCCAATTTTTTTGCGCACTCAAATTTGTGTGTACCCAATATTTTTTTCGTACCGAATTTTTTTCGTAAAATTTTATTTCGTACCAAAATTGTTGTTCTTACCCCAAATTGTTTTTTTTTGCATAATTTTTTCGTACCCAAAATTTTCGTACCAATATTTTTTTTCCTACACAAAATTTTCGTACCCACATACACAATTGTAGTGATGTAGATAAACTTAAATTGGTGCTTTTATATCCATCCTCTTCAAAAGCATCGTCACACAAGTACTGTCAGTGCTTTGATTTCATAGTTGCTAAAAAAACATGTGAAGTGTTATTGACCAGGTGGTCGGATCGATATAGTAAAAAATTCGTATTACAATCCGTTGTTCATGCTGGTTTTCAAAATTTTCATCCTTGATCATTGCTTAGCAAAGCATACATGTGTAGCATAAATAACTACAGTTTGATCGCGTTTAACACGTATAATATTTACGGGAACACTCATGTAATTACGAAAGCTAAAACACATATTAATTAACCGAATCTTAAAATTATGATAACGGTTGCAACTACGTATTTTTGTTTTACGTAAATGTTATTTTATTGTGAGTGTATGGAGTTTTATATATAAATTCTATGTTCGTGTTTTTAAGACGGACCTAACCTTCATTAGCATAAAAGTGTAACAATACCCAAGTTCGTTGCTAGGTCAAACAATGAAACTGAAGACACAATGCAAAACGTTTGACAGCATGGCTAATAAAACAAGAGCTGTTTCCATCTTTCCATCGGAAGACATGCCCCCGAAAAACGCTTTTTTTCAAAACCTAAACGCAGATTTCGAAACCTAAACGCGGACCCTACGATCATTGTCAAGGTCACAGAGGTCAAAAGTTGTTGGCTTATCGAAAGGCCTTGTCCATATTCACATGCATACCAAATATGAAGGTTACATCTGAAGCGATATAAAGGTTATGAGCATTTTTCGAAACCTAAACGCAAAAGGGTGACGGACAGACGGACGAACAGACAAACAAACGGACGGACAGTCTGATCACAACACGACCCTATTGGGGGCATAAACATTGAAGGAGAACGTTTTTGATAGAGTGATTATTTGATCAACGTTTCGAATAGCTTTTATTACTTTCCCCGTTGGCGTTATTAACGAATAGACGAAACAGGCCATTGGATAGTAGATACAAAAATAAAAAATATATACAATTATTTAAACGGGAATATGCTTCCAAGTGGTAGAGTTAGTAAGCAAAACAACACAGTTTATTGTAAAAATATTTTTTTCGTTGGGGGGGGGGGCATTTCTGGTCGATACGCTTTACAAATTTGGTGATACAATACGCTGACATAAGATACCGTTCCATTCCATGTTCGCCGTATGTCTCAGTTGAGGTGTTAAGCTCAACAATTGATTTCTTAAGATTAAAAGATATGAAATCAGTATGAAAAGTCGTTTGTCTGAATAATGTGAATGTATAACAAGTCATGAAGTAATATGTGTAATTCGTCTTTCTTCTGTTTTAATCATATCCGTAAATCCACTAATAGCAATTAAGTATATACTACAAGTTAAACGGATAGTGGTGCCATTTATTTGAGTATATATTGTTAAACCTCCAATACTACGACGTTAAAATGTTAAGTAAGTGCGATGAGCATTCCGTAAAAAGACCTGTGCACTGAACATTCTTGGTGTTTCTCGTTTAATAAATGTACCTTTTGATTGCCATTGGTGATTTGAAGGCGTTTGAAACAGAACAATGATAACAGCTTTTTAAAATAAAATAATCTGCAGAAGCAACAACTAGTTTTTTATCTCGATTGCCAGCGGTGAAATGCCTGCTGTATACTAAAAATTACATGCTTTAAGCACCTTTGCATTAAACATTTAGTCAGTGGCTTTTCGAAGGAAAAATAATATTCAATATGAGAACGCAACACTATTTGGTTTGCCGTTTTGCTTAATTCAACCCCGCATTGGTAGCATATGCGGAACATTTTTAGGCATTCGTTAAAACGTCGCTTTTGGTTATAGTATATGTCACGAAATTCGTTTGTTAATCTAATACGCTTAGAGAATATGCAATACTGAGTTTTGTAACAAAGATGAAAGCATTTATTATATTTTACCTCACTATATCAAAAGTAAGTATGTTAAGAAATTTGATAATCTACGCAACAGATGAATGAATGAGGATCGATTGAATTCATAATTATGAGATATCGAACTATTGTTTGATCGTAGCTTTAAATTCCCTATTGGTTACTAGTATTCCCCACATAAGAAAAAAAAGAAGCAAACACATATTGTAAAACGCAATTGTAAAAAATAAGAACAAATGTCGTATTTCTATCTGCAGATGGACCAGAATTCCAGGGTGCTGCAAATAGCGCCGACGATCAACCACCAATGTGAGGGGATGCACCGGATCCTCAGTCGCTACAACTGGACGGATTTTGCAATCGTCACGACGAAGATCACCAGCAATGATGACTTCATCTCTTGCATGCGCAGCATGGTTACCCGAACAAGTGTGACGCAGGGTTACACTACGACCGCACAGTAAGTATTCATTTTTATCCCATTTTCACCGCGACATTGACGGTATAACACGTTGTGGAATATACTTGCTTGTATTCAACACTGTGGAATATACCTGTCGCGTGCACGGACTACTTTTTAAATGACGTCATGCGATATGCGCTAAAATTAGGTCGATATTGTTTGGTTCATTGATCGAATTTTAAGGTCACCCATGAAAAGAAAATGTGCATATTTTGCAGAAAAAAATATATATGACATATTCACCAAAAGAAATGTTGAAATAAAATATAAAATTACACGATTTTTGTTTTGTTATTTTTTTATTTATATTTACTTTACCACTGAATGATTTTGCATAAGAAACAAAGTCGACAAAACTTGAGCTTCAAAATTATACGACCTTCAACCTTTAAATCTAGTCATATGACATTATTTAGTGTAATGTGCATTGTTTATAACCAAAGCATATACTTTTGACATGTAACTTAAATATTAAGAATGTACAACAAGCCATACACATATCGCACAGTTCATGAATAATCTGCTGTTTGCTTTCCTATTTAATTCACGTTAGGCATAGAGCTGTGTAAAGTATAAGATGGTAAAAATAGCACCACACTGGAATTGGGAACGTCCCATTTGTACACGGGTATTTTGTACTCATTCATCTGTTGTGTACTTGAATGTTTTCCATTCTTTGTGTATTTATATATTAGATTATTTTTTCGTACAATAAGGGCATTTACCATAGATAAATAAAACATTGTGCAAGTTTAAACATAATTATGTTTATATGCAGAAATCTGCAAATGCAACCGAGTTTACCAACGGCTATTATTAGATAAACTGCTCCGGTTCATTTGAACAGCAGTAATGTAGAGTACATGACGTAGCGTGTGACGAAGAAGAAAGTTTATCGCGTTCATATACTCATTTGAATAAAGTGATAGAATGGCATAAGGGTCTTTATTTAACTATGCTAAAATAATTATTAAAGACCCTAGATGCAAAATCGTCAATAATTGAGTTAAATGGATTATTAGATGGATTTTAAAGGATAATAAAAGGTAAGATACTAGTTCTTACATGTTTTGATTTTTGATTGTACTTTTGTCGTTCCCTGATCTCGGGGAAATGATTTTAACATGGGCGCCATTGATGCATCGGATCATACACGGCATACCCATAACATTATATAAAAAACACGTTCTGCGCGTCCTGAAATTCGTCGTCCGAAGTCGGAAAACGTATTGCCCTGTATATTTTGTCAAATAAAGTGTCAGTCGCTGCAATTGTCTGTTTACTCGTCAAAATTGTCAAGGTCTTCGATAGCTAAAGAAACTTCAGCGTACAGTTTATTTAGTATTGACAGACCTGTACAAAGTCGCGCCAGTCAAAAATCATAAAAAGCGACATTTAAAGTAATGGTAGCCAGAACTAGGTCGTCGATGGTGTACATGTATGTTGACATCGACAGCATTTTGTCAGGAGTAATGGCCGCCATGTTGGATTTTGATCATTTTCTTTCGAAAATAAAATAAATTATAGTAAAGTAAAATCTTCTTTTCGCGGTCGTAATTTGTTAAAATTCGCATACTGCGTAAAATTGAATGTAGGCATATGGTGATATTTTTACTTGTTTTACAGTTTGTGTGTGCATTTTTTAAAGACTATTTCGCGTACCAGAACAAATACATGTATATCACTACGCATGGTTACATTTGTAAGATTTTAAGCGCTTTAATGACGGAATTAAAATTATTGTTAAGGTTATTAGATCTATTTATGTTAAACGTCACGTTGAAAAATCAAATGGGATAAATAGAATACTAGGATTAGCGTTGAATACAGAGAAGTTTATGTTGCTCGGCTCGAACACCGAAAGCGCTCGCCAAGGCTCGCGCTTCCGGCGTTCTAAGCCTCGCAACATAAGCTTCTCTGTATTCAACGCTAACCTAGTATTCTCTATAACTAATATACGACGATATGCATCAGTTCATAACAAAAATAAAATATATATTTACCGTGAACTTTAATCTATGAATCCACTTGCATTTGTAAAAAAAAACTTGGTAAAATGTCATGATACGTCATTTTATTTTATGCTTTCCGGTGGTTCATAGAGAAATATCAGTGAATTAAAACTGATAATTTCACTGTTCAAACAATGAAAATTATCAGTGTAAATTATAAATAACTGTGAAATGACGTCATTTTTTTGACGAAATGACTTCATTATTTCAGCGAAATTATTTAGTTAAACTCTTAAACAATGAATATAAACTGTGAAAAAAAGCATAGTAAAAGAAAGCATAAAATAAAACGAAAATTTGTTGGATTTGGTTGAATATCGATTTTAATTCACTCGTGCTCATAGAAAAAAAATAAAAAATTCTATGATCACTCGTGAATTAAAATCGATAATCCACCGAATCCAACAAATATCCTCTATATAAACAGTTTTGTTCTTCAGGGGCAACTTTCATTGTGAAAGTCAATCACTACCTTGGTTTTATTCATTTTTTTAAATAAAGTATATGCAACACTTATATAAATATATTGTACATTCCACAATAAGGAAGTGTGTTTCGTATAAATGTACCTTTAGAAAATAGAAAATCATGTTTGTTTTTTCAATAATTTTACTTGTACTGTTAACCTCAAAATTACTTAACACAAGTTATGGATTGCACAAACTAACTTACTTAACATGTTTTCTAGACAAATAACAACGCTGCACGATGGCGTGTTGGCAGATTACCATTTCCTAAGCACATTTATTAAGCAGCACGCTGTTAAATTAATAGTAACACCATTTGTTCGCGGATATTTAAATGACAATCGACAGGAAGGAAATTAACTAGAGCTGCTGTGAAAATCGTCCGTTGTGTGATATTTTAATTAGGCATTTAAGTAATCAACCAAAACACTTCGTGAACATAATCTCTCAAATTTGATCGAAGCTCAACATTGGCTGCTAACTATCTATACTTAAGACAACCATTCCAAATGAGAATGTATTGACAATTAGTTAATAATGCATCATTCGGTACTTAAATCAGTTAAAATGGACTATTTTTTTACTCAAATTTATCTCGTTATCTCGTTATTTTACCAGAAAGTTTGTTTATCCATGTAATAGTGCGTATTATCTATGCCAGCCAATTTAAAGTTGTATAAGGTAATTATGAAACGTTGGTGACGTGACCTATATAGAATAAAACAAACTAGGTTATACATAGGTGTTTATTGTTGTAAGTCAGTTTTTAATATCAGTTTGTCATAACTTGTACGTTACTGATCATTCACATTAACAATCGTATAATTGTCACTCTTGTAGTCATGTAACGGCTTCAATGGCGTGTGATAAGTTAATCTTAGTATATTTTTTTTTATACAATTATAGTTTTACAATGCGTATCCAATGTTTACCCTTCTCAGCAGTGTTTGTTTTCCAAGGTTTAAAACGTTTTAAAAATATTTCATTATTTACAATTAAACAATAAACGCATATTTGACAAAACCCTTATCCGTGCAAAAGAACCTTTCAACAATTTAGTATACGTATGCTACCATGTCTTGCTTATTTACTCTGCAATTTCGGCGTATAATCGATCAACGTTGCTAAGTAGGACCGCTCACAATAGATTACCTTGTATAAAGCAGATGTAAACCTCAGGAGACAGCATAAATTTAATTTACAAGAGAAAACAGACGCAGAAGCGATTTATATCGGAATAAACGATACTGTCAGATGCATATAATCTGGTATCTGATGGAAAGCACAGGCAAAGCATGTCTGTCGAATTGTCGTTATTTAAAAGTTGTTGAGAAGTGAAAATATAGGAGCGAGCATTTGGAAATGAAAATTTTTATTTTGAAGAACGTACGTTTCGTGATTTCTTTTGGATAAATAAGACATTGGGACGCACAATAAACAGTATTGATTACAATTCGTTTAATTACACCTTAGCTGAATATATCATCCCCGAGATGGTTATAAATAGCTTATGCCTGATTGAATGCTTAACTGGCTTTTCACCGAATCACCCGAACTTTATTTCTCAATTGCCGTCGGCGTAATTTTGTAATTCTATTATTAAGGAAGATATTCATTCACTGTTTCTTATACAAGTATTTAAAATCTTAAATAAATTCGGGGTTATTGTTAAGGTCACTTACACAGATCCATAACTCTGACCCACTTCTGGACATAATTATGTCCATTTTTTGTAATAACAAAAATACATGTTATTCCGTGCATGCAACTACTCATCTTTTTATCTACCCATGATACAGAATTGAAATACACCTACTGTCTGTATTAACAACAGCTAACGATTACCGGATTTCCCCCAGTGTGATCTTATAAAAGCCCAGTTATGGTTGTGTGCGAGACTAGTGTACAATAAGTTGTGCGTGTAAAACCTATATATTTCGGTAACAATCGAAGATATTCGTTTGAAATTGCATTTACATTTGAAAATATTCATGATCAGTCTCATACACAAGTCCTATAACTCTGTCCTGAAATTAGGCAGAATCATGACCCTTTTTGTACCTTTAATATAAAGTTATCATGTGCCTGTAACAACTCCTATCTCTTGCTGACATGTAGACCGAGGATCGGGTTGCACTGTTTCCCCAAATATATAAAAAATGCGCTTTAAATAATATAAGTTAGAATGCGGTTGTTTGAGTTGAACGATCACATTTTGTCTAATAACGGGATGGACATGGGACCAATAAGGTGAATGTAACTTTCTTTGTAAATGAAAAATGAAAAAAGTGTCCGCTAAATAAATTGAGTTCGGATCCATGTATTTGTGCCTGTACTAGTTGAGTAGGTATCTTACATGCTTGCGGAAAACGAACGTTTAATTGGGATCAGCGGGATCAAGTTCCCTGTAACCAAACCTAGACAAACATGTTTCCAGTGAATGACTTAAGTTTTAATAGAAAGTGCTTTTCTTTTGTTTAAGGGAAGATATTTTTTACATTGAGATATCGGCTGGAATTACATTTAGAGCCACATGGGTGAAGATCAGTGTTACATCCAATGTGGGTGTGTGATGCACTTGTATGTGTAGATAGCTTATATGCAGATCTTTGTGTAAAGTTAACTTAATTCAGTAACAAACGGTCAACCAAAAAGTACGAAACTGAAATTTCGCAATCTTTAGTACCATTGGTCTTACTTGTTTTCCTCTTTGAGGTAATAACTTTAGACAGGTCTATTTTTCAAATATATTTGATTGATTGTTTTGAAAAATGCGTTGTTTTTCTGATTTTGAAATGTACGTGCAAAGTCGGCCTTCCAAAGAAATGTTTACATTTTTCCATAGTATGTTTCGTCTATTGATGGATTTTTTTTCCCATGGGATTTATCCGCCCTATTTCTGCATGGTAAAATAAATCCAATTGAATGTTCGATTTTTTTTTCAAAGGTTTGTTTATGCTTAATTTACCTATAACTTAAAAATGTTTTTTTTTCCTGCACAAAATGAGCAAACAGTCAACAAATTAGGTATACATACTGACACATGCGAAAAAGACAAGCTTGATAAATTTCAGAGATCTCATAGGCTTTTTCCCACCAGAAAATTTGGAAGAAAAATATTGACAAAAACATGTGGGAATGTTTTTAACATCTAAAAGGAAACATGCACTTTATTTTGCAGAAGTTAGGTCATTTAAAATAAATAGTAATTCATTGATAATCAATTCTGTTAGCATAGTCACGTTTCGTGTTTCAGTTTATAAATTTGTGGCTATGTGTTAACATATAATTTACAACTTCTTCAGCTAGTCAACTTGCAATATGTTATTTAATAAGGCGACTGCCAAAACAAATTGTATTTCATTGTTAATGCGGAAGAATAGTCGAGTACGTTGTATTTGGAACAGCTCTTGATATATACTTGCATACATCCAGCCCAAATTTATTGTTATTGTGTCGCATTTCATTTAAGGTATGCACACGCACACTTTTCTACGCTCGATGGGTTATAATTGTTGAAGAATGTTGCGGATGCACAGAAAGATATATAGATAATTTATATAAGATTTTTTTCAATATTTTACATTGGTTGTAGATAACGATGAAATATCAATATAACCTCTTATCGTCATGGTATCAACAATTGAACGAATAAAAATAATGTTAGGGTGCTTTGCAGAAAATAAAAAATAGCAACGTAGTTAAAGATTTGCTGTTTTATTTTGTTTTGCAAGAAATATTATATTATACGCAAGCAATGTACAAACTATTAAGTTTTATCGTTGCAGGTTTACTGTGCTGGCGACAGTTAAACTAGAGCTGCGTGAATTCGTTGACAATAAGGCTACCATACAAGATGGATTGCGGACGATACTTCATTCTGTTTCCCGGGTGATAATACTGCACGCTAAGTAAGAACGTCTTACTACCCTACATTATGGCTAAGAAAAAAAGATGGTGTTTACGATATCGATTATCTAAATTTGCACTTTCGATAAACGTCTCTTTTGTACGTCTTACTTAACATTTATATATATTGCTTTCTAGTCTCTATAATCATTTTTATCAATTACAGAGAAATCTAAACCCAATATACATAACTATAAATATATATACTGATATTCCAAGAATATGTTCCAGTTAAAATACACAACACTATGATCACTTCGTGTTTTACGCCTCCATGTTCTGGTTAAAATAAATTATATTCTAACAACTCAATGTTTATCGGCATGGCATGCGACTTAAACCGGTGGCACGTAATTAATTTGCGAATGAATAACGGTCGTGTTTCCTCATCAAATTTGCTTATTACTCTCTTTCTTGTTGTGAAACTATCTTCTACAGATCTCCCAAAATCCACGGTGGTCGTGGTCTTCTTTTAGGATAATAACGCGCAGTAAACGACTTTCGTACTCTTATTAAAGCATATTAAGAATTTGACATGGGGATTTGAGAACATCACATGTCAATGCAGTTTTAATATGCACCCCACCCCCTTCCGTAGGGTGCCATATAACGGTCGGGCTGTCCGCCCGTATGTCATTGATTTTTGGCGAAGATTTGGTGCATGTTTCAATTTCAGAAGTCATTTTTACAAAGTAATCATGTGTCTGTGTACATTACACACAATAATGAAGCATAATTATATCTGTTAAATAGACGTTTTAAAGTAAGTTGAATTTTCTTTGACAATTGCTGGTTTATATATAATGTAGTGTTCTTCTGTATAATATAATCATATTATAGAAAACTATACGTCAGCTTGAACCCTACGCGGACAAACTAACATAAAATATACAACAAAACAGAGAAGTACCAATTACATAGCCTTAGACATCTTGCAAAATGTGTTTTAATAATTTTTGTTGTAATGATATGAGGTTAAATCTTATTTACACTTATATGTTTCATGAGTATTGCTGGGCCAAGTGTGACATTGAGCGCTCTGAAACCAGTTTACCCCCCCCCCCCCCAAAGTTCTTTTCATTGACCGTTCCTAGACGGGTGACCCGAGCTTTATTCTTCTATGTGTGTATGCTCTTTCGTATTGTGCTTTTCGTACTGTTTTGGCGATTGGTCACTTTCCTTAAATAAAGGGGCAACATAGTGTATATAATAAGAATGCAATACTTCTCCAGCAGCTAGAGTTCCACTTTTTTATTTTGGACCTTGTTTCTTCTTGTCAGTTTTTTGCTGTTGTTTAATTGGTTCGGAGCAACGTCACACACATACAAACTATTACCGTCGCCATAAGGAAAGTGTTGAAGAATAAATGGACAAGTGCTATACATTAAGCTTTCCGAGGTCAAGGATTGGATGAACCTGTTAAGCGCTGAAGGCCAAAAAATGGCAAAGATTGTGATCAAAAATGATATTTTGTTTAAAAAGCCATGTATATGTAGATGTAATCTGTTTAACTAAACCTATTGGTATACCGTTCAATAGGTCAGAAGAAGCTTTGGACATCATGGACGTTGCCAAGGAGATGGGACTGACCGGTCAGAACTATATGTGGCTGCTGACGTCCGCCAGTATGGGCGAACACATCGGCAGAAGTACCAAATTTCCACTTGGTTTATTGGGTGTGTATTGTATATATTATTCTAAATTGGGTGTAATCATGACATTTGTACTCTCATTTTAAGTGTACGGAAATAATGATGTTCATAAAATACAAATAAAACAATGACTCGTTAGTTGTATCGGAAGTATGTAACTGTAACCTGTTTTTTTAGAGGTTTGACTGTGTTGTATATCAGCTTAGAATTTTTTTTTATATTTAAATTACGTGTTGGAATCACTGAAGTCGACACATTATACATGTACATGTGTACATTATCAGCTTAAAAACTGCATTAAGCCAAAATTTCCATAGACTAAGCCACACTTAGCTGATTGGCATATTTAAATTGAAGCTTGAGCTATCATTTTTCTAAGTAATGTTATGGGTACAGTATAATTATATTCCGGTATTGCTTGGGTTAATAGCATTTAAAAGCTTCGATCAATACATTGTTAATATTTTCACAAAATCATTGACTTATTATTGAGTAACGCACCATAATCAAGACGTCTAGCATAATAATCATTATTCAAATCCCACTTTGGACGCCAACTCAGGTATCCTGTACAACAACTCGCAAGAGGTCATAGAGGCGGCTATAGAGACATCAGTAAAGTTGTGGGCTCTTGGATTGGAGGCATTGGCCAAGCAGGACCTCTTTCTCGACCAGACCCGGATGTACCCTGAAAATACGTGCGCGACTTCCCGGCTTACGTTTTGGAGGGACGGTGATCGTCTATACAGGTAAACAGATATAATAACTACCAAAATCAGATGCGTATCTGTTTTGATTATTGTTTGAACAAACGGGTGGATCTAACATCCAAATGAACATATAATGTTTTATCATTTACATAGCCAGTAGATGTTTAGCAATAGCAGTATAAATAATTGTTTTTGCGTTTAACCATTGATACTAAAGAATATTTGTATAACATACTGAAAACCCCCATATGCGCTTATTTTGAGAAGTTTGTGAATGAATAACAATTTATCTAAATTAAATGACCTGATATCTAACATTATATTTGTCATATAGGGCGATTAAAGGAATAACCTTAGAGAACCCACCCGTGTCATTCACTGATAATGGTATCATCGAGAACGTGGCGTTGAAGATTTATAACAGCCGGCCGCTTTCTAACTCTCACTCTCTGGCAAGATGGGGCTCAAATAAATGGATAGAGGTAACAAACCATAGTCGTTTGGTTAAGTAGTCACATTGCATATCGTATAACCATAAGCCCTTGTGGCAAAGCTAGCTAAAATAAATAATATAGTCATTCGGATGTTTTTTTAATTCTTTAAATATTTAAACAGAAATGCGCACACGTTTTACTTTGTATTCATCAAAACAAATGTACATTTACATTTTAAGGATCAGATGAGTGTGTTCTCACCATATACTAGCCAATAACGTAATCTCAAAATAAGCATTTATGTATTGTAGTATTTGTATGAGGTTGTATATACACCTTTAAGAAGCGCTCTTGGGTTTTTACTAAAAAATATATATCTTCGCAGTATCAATGCCAATGTATGTGTTGACCTTAAATGACTTATCGAGCATTTCTCTCAAATCGATTGGCAGGTTGGCGACATTGTACCAAAAAAGAATGGAGATAAGTCTGAGATGACGCTTGAAATGAACGAAGTGGTGTGGCCAGGGGGAGCAGTGTCACCGCCAAAGGGACGACCGGAAAAGCGCTTCTTTCGGATTGTGACTTTAAAAGAGGAGCCTTACATAATGTACGTTCCACCTGACGCGGAGACTGGCAAGTGTACCGGTTATTCAGTACCCTGTAAATTGAACCAGAAAAAGCCGGATGATCCAGAACAATAGTAAGACATGTTTTGGTTCTATATTTGACTTTTAATATCACTGATTAAACCAACACCAACACACATTACATGTATTTGTATTTGATACTTATGGGCACATATTTTATTTCTTTTTATTAGGTTGTAATAATGAAATTACTATGAAATAACACTATGTTGAATTAAACTAATAACATACAGCAGCTTAAAAAGTTATTTAATGCCATGCAAACAGCGTCATTGTTGCATGTATTTGGATTCACAGTCATTGCATTTGGGTATTTTAACAGCATGAATGCTACAATAGACGAGAAGGATGGTATGGTTAACTATTGCTGTACGGGGCTGTGTGTTGACCTGCTCAAGGTGTTTAGTGAAAAGCTCATGTTTGACTATGAACTGTACGAGGTCAGGGACGGCTTATGGGGAATAAAAAACGAGGTAAGTACTCATACGTTTTGTATTAGGTTAACACGAGGTCTGCGATAATCTTTGTGACCCATATGAAAGACATATGCTTTATATGAAACAAATAATGCAGAAGCCATTATTTAGCAAAATGTATATCCAGGTAATCACGGTTATCACCCAACACACATTAAAATATATGAATAATGTTTATAAACATACCATTATTAATTAAATGTAAACCATGTATTATGAATGCAGAAAGGCGATTGGAATGGGCTCGTTAAAGAGATGCAAGAGAAAAAGGCGGACATGGTTATAACCTCCATCAAGATAACTCACCAGCGCTCCACCGCGATGGATTTCTCCACGCCCTTTCTGGAGACCGGTATCACAATTTTGGTCGCCCTGCGCAAAGGAGCAATATCCGCAACTGCTTTTCTCGGTAACTTTTATTTTAGTTATTTTTATAGTTGTGTATCTGAAGGATTACTATTATTGCCGTGTGTATAATTTTTTTGGTGTGCCATACAATTCGTATTGCGTTATATTGACCGATTAATCTGACTCATTCAGTGTTACATTTATTAATATTTAAATTATATATATATTTACATAATTTTTTTTCTCACAGATGTCTCTTCTTAATGACCGCTCATATGTATAGTGTTAATATTTATTGTCAAATGATGCTTAAATTGTACAATATTTTGAGTTAGGTTGAGTGTTAAAGTTATTTTATCCCCGCTAAATTCCTTAGTTTCCAATATTCCATCATGTTTAGTGAACAAACTCACACGAGTCGGTGCTTTTTAACAAGAACGTAATGTTCGCGGCAATTAGCGCTCCAACAATGAGGCAATACATTATATTCTAACCAGAATTATAAAGCGGCGTTGCTTCGATTTCAATTCCAAAAAACGTGCTAACACAAATTTTCTTAATCGAAACCATTAATAAATATGTTATTTCGTATTCTTCCAGAAAAGGTTAGCAAATATCAAAAAGGCTTAAAAATAATGAATAATATATTTAGCTTAAACTTTCTATGTTAAATTGGTACTTTGATGTGTGGTAATGTAGAATTTTTTAGATGAAGCATTATGCTTTGTGAAGCTTAATGTTTGGTGGCATGTTTAAGACTTGAACAATATTTGTTGTAACACTAATTTCAAGATTAGCAGTTATTAAAAATATTATTATTTATCTGTAACATATGTACATATCTTAATTTGAAGCAAACCTTGATTGGTCGATGCATTTATAAATTTATTTAATTCTGTTTGGAACGTTTGTGTACCCTGTTTACAACTTTACTATAACAGAGCTATAAGGTTTATGATACTTTTTATAAGTTTTACTTTTTTCTGTTTTGAATTGTTATTATAATTGGATTGTCCATCAAGTTAGGTAGAAGCTTCAGATAGATAAAATTGTTAATACGTCTTACTTATTTCTTTTTGGCATTTTTGTGACAGTTATATTTTACATTTCCAATTGCAGAGCCATTCGATATGTCAACATGGTTCTTGGTGATGTTCTTTTCTATCCCTGTCGTTTCCTCCTTTATGTTTATTTCTGAGTGGTACAGCCCCCGTGGCATAATTAAACTTCTGAGTCACG
Organism: Dreissena polymorpha; assembly: GCF_020536995.1. Classification (NCBI taxonomy): domain Eukaryota; kingdom Metazoa; phylum Mollusca; class Bivalvia; order Myida; family Dreissenidae; genus Dreissena; species Dreissena polymorpha. The sequence goes on from NC_068356.1 coordinate 91,060,053, forward strand.
AACCCAGAGGTAGTGTAATTTCTTGCATCATCTGTTATTTATGTTGGTATGCATTATTCAATTATCGGTTTGTGTAGTATCATTTAAGTTGCGGCATGTTTCCTTAATTCACTCAGTTATTCAGTGGTTTGCTTCAAAGTTCGTCGTTTCTTTCATCGTGACTTATATTAATATTTGTATCATTATGTTATGCATGCCTTAGGAAAGATAACATATCCTTATTTTTGTATTTCATTCCATTTAAATTGCATGATTTCGAAGGGTAGTTTTGAGGGAACATGCAACGTTGTCATTGCATCGATGTTTTCGTTTGCATACAGTGTTTATTCTCTGCACTCTGCGTAAAACCATTAATAATCACGAATTTCATAAACGGCTTCCTTACTTGTTTAATCTTTTAGCAAAACATTTATCAGCCCCTCCTTTTTCCTGTGACCTTCTATTACCCTATGTTTTATTTATCGTCATGGATCATGTGACTCGATCAAATATCAATCTCAGCATAGGCGGTGTTTGAAAAAAAAGTAAAACAGTTATTGTAAAGATGTCATCCTGCAGTGAGGACACACGAACCAAAATATCTTCTCTGTCTCCTTATTTTATCCCGTCAAACAGGGCGTCGAGACCGATCCAGCCTTAAATATGTATAACATTATACGATGTTTGCACCTACTTTTCGGTCTTTCAGAACCGTATGATTTTCCCTCCTGGTGCCTCATTCTTGTGTTTAGCGTCCACGCGTCTGGCTCTTCAATCTTTATATTTGAATGGCTAAGTCCGAGTGGCCTGGACAGGGGGAGGCGCTCTTTGCGAGGTAACTGCATGAGGTAATTTAAGGTACTCTATGTTCAACCTTTGGAATCTTCAGAAAAGTATTTAAATGGCCCGAACTACTAAGCAGCATTTCAGCTTTATTGAAAACAAATCTCGACAAAATCGAGTATTTCAATCGCCTTTGGATACACGGTTTTCATGTCATGTTTATTTAAAATCGCTATCACTAAAGTTGAAGTGTTTTTATAAGACGTATATAATGAATTATATTGGGTGATAATTACGTGATTACGCAGACCGGTTGATAAAATTGTCATTTGGTGTACAAATATTTTGTAAATCTACTATATATTAAGAAATACGCTTACAGTTGCCAATTACATGTCCATAGAAATGTTTGCCCGATGTATTTCTAGTATATGTATTTTGTTTTATTTGAAATGGTATTGAATGCGTATTGTTTTTTTACTAAAACTCAACATAAACAAACAGTCGCTAATTGCATGCTCATAAAATATAATTATTTGATATTTGTGTACATACATGTGTTTGTTTCTTACATCGTACGCAATCTTAACTGTTTTAATGACAGCTATATATGCATTTATAATATAACAGCTATGTAGGTATTAAATATATGTGTATATATGTTGTTTAAGACATATATCATTTTACTTTAAAACCTTATTGCATGTTTTATTGTCGTCGCCATTTAATGTTTGGTAAATTAATAGTAAAATATGCATGCTAGTTTGTAAAGCATATTTTCTTAGAGAGAATAAAAATATACGATATTCTTACAACCACACTGATTCTTTCAGTAGACGATTTACGACACAGTCAGTAAATATTAAGTTTGTTTTATACTTGCAAGTATATCTTTAAAATAAAAAATAAATGAATCCGATGTTTAAGCTTATATTCAACTTATCATAAAGTAATAACAGTCATCATGCCTTATATATTTGCAGAACATAAATTCTCATTATTTCGTTCCTTCTGGCTTATCTGGGCCATGCTGTTTGGAGCGTCCGTCTCCACGGATAACCCGAGGGGAATGTCGAGCAGATTTCTGGCAAATGTCTGGGCTCTTTTTGCCCTAGTCTTTCTTGCGAGTTACACTGCAAATTTGGCTGCCTTCATGATCACAATTGACGAATATTACGACCTAAGTGGGATCCAGGACTGGCGTGTATGTATTATATTGACTACGGTTGCGCTATCGAGCGCTGCAACGAATGAGGATTTATCAGGGTATTATGTAATAATTTAAACGCCAAACCTGACTGTTAATGCAAGGAATGTGATAATTATAATATTTTATATGTCATTATGACATGTATTGCCATCTAATGAAATATGTGTAAAGCAGATCGACTTTTGTACATGTTTACCACAAATGCAATGCAAATGCGGGGTCATAATAAAAATGTTATATAAATCTTGATGATTCATTATAAAAATAATTATATTGCACTATTTTGTACCGAGCTTATTTTTTTAAGACATGCTAAATTGACTAGAAGGAATGTTGCTCAGTTTAGGCAAAATATATACATTATTATATAATTATGGTAAATGAAATTACATTTTTTTAACTTCTACTACATTTCAAGTGTTATTTATTTATGATAGCCACAACAGTGAAAAGCTCTTACTATGATTTACCAAATTAAAGAATAGCATATATACCATTGAAAACCTTACACTCTAAAACTTATTTGTGTATACACTCATTATTTGTTCAGTTGGCGAACCCGACTGCCGTTACGCCGCATTTTAAGTTTGCAACGCTACCCGGAGGGAGTACGGAGGACAACATACGCATGAAGTACCCGCGGATGCATCGCTATATGCAGAAGTACAACAAGACGTCTGTTGACGCCGGAATCCGCGCTCTTTTAGCAGGGTATGTGTTCAACACTCGTAATGCAGATGGGGTATTATATATATATATATATATATATATATTGAGCCGTTCCACGACAAAACCTTCATTAATGACAAAAAAAATCAATTTTAAGTTTTTTTCAGTGTCATATTGTACGTTAATCCACGAATCCAATGATGTATAAATTACATGTGTACGCCACTATTTAGCGTTGCTATGACAACATTATATACGCAAACTGTCACGCAAAAAAGCTTCCTCTGGTAGGTCCGTTGCTTTCTTCGCGAAAACCGTGCCGGGCCTCGATGAGTCGAACCTGAAGTACTGGTACTTCCTGTAACACATTAGCCAGAAACGAATCTGTAGACATGTCTTTTAGCTTTGTTTTTCTTAAAAGTATGTGTTTTATTATTAAGTATAATAATTAAATACTGAGTATCTAATAATTATTTACAATTAATAAATACACATAAACATGCTGAATTTCAAGTGAGTTCTTACACACTTATAAACATTTTAATATATTGATGACTCGCATCATACAAATATGTGTGGGGAACATGTGTGCATTTATAAATATTTGTGTCAGTGTGTATTTTTATACTTGCGAAAAATGTGTAGCTTATAAAAAAGTTGGAAACACTACCTTATCCCGGGTATTGCTTTAAAAGATGTAGACAAAAAAGTATTCCAGTCACGCCAGCGCCAGGTCGGATATCGGACAGCCTCGTTTGCAGTAGACGACTTGTTGACAATATCCTCTAGCTGCTGAATGGTGTCACAGTCCGAGCGTCTGAAGCGCATGTTCAATAAAATAAGTAAAACAAACCATGTATAACATGTTTTAAGCACTAACATGTAATGATACCATTTACCGTGTAACTTATTCTGATATCATCAATAATACTACTTATTATCATCTTGTATATTTATGTTGCAAATAAAACTTGTAAAACTATTAATGTTTTTTTCTAATAGTAACATATTTAAGTACTCGTTATTGATATAATACATGTTAACTTATAACAACGATAAGGTTTATTACCTGTACAGCTTTTTAATATGGGCGAACCCACTATCCACCAAACACCGTGAATGACCCGGAACCTGCATCATATATTCGATTGAAGTGTGGCGCCGTGCCAGGACTCGGCATGCGAAGTACCCAATCACAAACTGTTTTTTTGTTTTGACCTGAAAGCAACAACAATAACTTTGATCAAGAGATCAAGATCATATTCATCAGTCATCGTTTACTTAATGGTCATCGTCATCAGCATCATCAACACCATTATTAACATCATCATCTTCTTTACCACCATCGTTGTCGTCGTCGTCTAACCTGCACACTTCCATCATAATTCATTTTAAAATCACTGTTATATGTTATGATCATTCATTATTCGCGTTATTATTATCACGATAAATATAACCAATAAAATATTCCAATATTATCGTTATATTATGATTTAAACGGCTTTTACGCAATATGAAATTATAATGATCCCAATAAAAATTTAACTCACCCGAACAATTTTCGGCGTGTATTGTGCACGAGAGATCTGCGCATCCATGGGTGTTGAGCACGTAGTCTATCATCGAGATGACAGCGTTTGGTCCCTGTGCATTAGCTCCATCTGCACCGATGCTCTCATTTTCGTCGATGAGAAAATTCAATTGACGTGATTGTCCATCAATTCTCATTCCAAAAATGTGGACTTTTCTTAAGGATGCGAAATATAATGGCCCCATCTGTCGTGCATGGTGCGGTATGCCTACACTTTTAGCGAAATCAAATGTGAAGTGGTTTGATCGTTCAGCTGTACATAGATGTGACGTTTCTTTTGCCTTTTTAATGAGACTGTTGTAAAGATCTCTTTCTTTTTGTGCCCAAACAATATGACTACGCATTTCTTCAGTGGAAGCTTGTTTGTCCTCTTCCGATACCGAATCCATAATTTTTTTTCGCAGCTTCTCACAGGTCGCGCACACATCGTCTCTAGGGGATGTAACCTTTATATGTGGGATGCAGGCACTCCATATTGACTGAAAGGAGCTTTTTTCGACGAAACGCACGCCAGCCTCTTGACAGCTTGCTTTGTACAGTTTATGAATGTTCATTTTCGTTGTACCGCTGTGTAGGTATATCGGTGCCGTATCGTCTCTCCCACGCGGAGCTGCAGGTTGGGGAATTCCGAATTCTTCCGCATAGTTGCAGATGAATTGAACCACACGCTCGACATCTGTGAAGACCAGAGCATGTTTTGGTGTCCTTCCTGTATATCCATGCCGGCGTGGGGCCGGACCGGTCTTGTTCAATGACTGCCTTACTGATTTTAATGCACAGCGTCTTATGTCAAATAACAATCTGAACGTGTATGCACATATTTCCTGACCGCGGAATGTGTATTTGCCACGAATTCGCATTCTCTTTTTCCCACGCTTTGTAGAGTCATTTGTGGGACCTTTGGACAAACAGCCTTTAATATACATTTCATTTCCTTCCCTCGTCATTTCGCGCGTATCAAGGATGTGCGTTCTGATTTGGGAGGCATCAAATTTCTCGTGGCATTTCTTAGCACACCCACAGCCAGATTCGTGGAAACATCGAATGCTATCATCCTGTGAAAACGCATCACCGTCATCACTTCGATCATCGTCAGTGGAGTCACTGCTTGATTCTGCAGGCTGCCCAGAAACGAAGGACCCAATGCGGTTTTCCATGACGGCGCTACATGCACCGTCTACCTGGTAATTGTCGTCATCGGATGACAGTTCTTGAGACTGTGCAGGCGTACATAATGGGATTCTGTCAAAATGCTCAGAAAATAGACTTTCGAGCTCCTGAAAACAATTACAACGTATCGATTCTATAATGTGCATGAAATATAAAAATAAAATAAATCGTTTCAATTTACAATTCATTTAAATACTTGTTTCATTTAATATTTTGACCTAAACTAATTATCTAAAAAAAATAAAAACAGACTGGAATCGAACTCTAGTGATCAGCGTGGTGCGATTTTGGCTTACCATCTGAGCTATTGATGCTGCCGTTTTATGCGCCTCACACAATAAGATAAAGAAATGAAGTAGAATCATTTTACTACAAATAATATATTTCAAACCTCTGTCGTTCTTTTTACAAAAAACAAATAATATGTAATTTATGATAAATTTTAAAGAAAACATTTAATACAGCAAACATATCGAAAAGGACATTTCAACATACAACAGTCAACTTTGCAATTGTTTCAAGCAGTTCAACGCGAGACGAAGATTGATTTGCTTCTTTCAGATATATATAAATAAGTTCAATAACAATTGAATTGTGGTTAAATTATTGCACATTAAACATGTCAACGCTGTTTATTATTTTTGAGACCTTGTTTTGTAAAGAATTCATCACATAAATTGCGATCCGATTTAAACCTATGTTTTGCATACAAATGGGCGCTATTGTTATGATCGTCACTTTGTCACGCCGAATTTTGCATCAATATCGGTGTTTATAAAAATAGATCTATATAAAATAAAATTATTTAATAAGTTCATAAATTTACCTCTATCTCCAACTCCATTTCTATCCAACAGAACAAAAATAACACAAAAAACCACTCCGTTCATCAGAAATATAATTTAAGCTCCGCGTAAATGCACTGTGTAAACTCGCATGTGACGACGTCATAATAAGTGGGATTTTCCCAACGTCATCACTGATGTCACTAATGCAGGTTTTGTCGTGGAACGGCTCATATATATATATATATATATATATATATATATATATATATATATATATATATATATATATATAGTTATATAAGTAAAATGTAATAATCCAGATTGTGAATATTATATAATAAAAGTAAAAACACGTGTCTGGGATTTTAAATATATATTGATTCCAGACACGTGTTTTTACTTGTATTATATATATATATATATATATATATATATATATATATATATATATATATATATATATATATATATATATATATATATATATATATATATATATATATATATATATATATATATGTATATATATATATAGAGAGAGAGAGAGAAAAACGTTGAGAACATCGCGCATAGCTGATGAATATCACGTAAGTCAATAGTTCATTTAACATTGCGAAAATTATCGGAAAATTTATTCCATACAATTGTCATAGTAGCCTGTCTGGGGATTGTATGTAAAGTTTGGTTAAATTTTAATTAATTTGAAATATAATATGTGTGCATGGCATGCCATTGGTCGGGAATGTATACCATTAAAAAATAAAAGTATTTCAAGTGTTAAGTAGTAATTTTTTTAAATAAGCTTCAAGTCACAAACACGTGTTGTTGTTGTTGTTGTTGTTGTATTAACAAATTGAAATTGTTAGAATAACAACATGTACCACATTACTTATCAATGCTTTAGGTGTACATTAGTCGGCTTGGACCAAATAACTATCGCATAATGTCTTGAATATGGTTTTAACCCACCAGACAATTGAGCTTGTCATTTTGGTACAAACGTTATTTTGAATTCCAGAATAGTATTGATCAGATCATGTGCTTAGCACTAAGTTAAAAGCCAATGAGATTTCAATGCCATCTCTCCAAACAATAAATTTCGTTTACATTTAAAAGAAGAGAAGACAATACGTTATACCTATGACTTCTCCCTTTCAGAAAACTTTTCCCGCGTAGATCTCTAACAGGTTCCCATTTTTAGGAGCATATAGAAGATCTATGTGTACACCTTAATAACGAAAATACATCTGCGTTTTAAATTTATGAAACCGTGTCCTTCTGTTGTTGCTATTGTTTTATGGGTTAAGCTTTACCTTGTTTTTTCTCGCGTCAATACGACTGTAACCATGGCCGTTATAATAGCTATATCTGTCGGTAGGGCCAATAGCATGCCAGTAAAAAATGAAAATCCACGGAAAATATTCAGTCAAAATAGCGCTGGGCTGTTGATTTCCTAATCCGATTGGCATTCCTCTTTGGGAACAAATACAGTTTTCACACTTCGAACACATAATGCAAATGAGCATACAATAACAACATTTAATGCATATAATATGTTTTTATGGTCGGTGTATTGCTGCAAACTTAATTGTTCATTTAAATTGGGAAACATATTTGTACTCGCGCAAGAGTTCGTCAACATATTTTAATGTGGGAACTTTGTCTATCTTATATATCGGAAGCAAACCTGTCCTCCATATCAAATTATGTTGCCAGTATAATGTTGATAAAGCGTTAATAATCATGGGCACACATCAGTGTATTTTAATTTATTAATTCCTATTCAGAAAATGGAAAGAAGAGGAAACAGTTAAAATATTGTTTTCATGTGATCTTTATTTTAAAACAGAGAAATCCACGCGTTCATTTATGATGCTACGGTACTGGAATACAAATCCGGAAGGGCCAAAGAATGCGATCTCCTCACTGTCGGCAAGTGGTACGCCATGACAGGGTATGGCGTAGGTTTTCCCAAGGGCTCTCTTGTAGTCGGAGAAATTGACAAGATCATTTTGGATCTTCAGAGAAACGGTATGAACACGTATTAGGATTGTTGACGTTGAAACGCCATAATGACACATCTTCGCGAAATGCTTTCTATGCAATCAGATCCCGGTTTAATGGAAGTAAATAATGTCTTTGGCATTAACTTGGAATGAACGCAAGGGAGGTGTGGTCCTGTCTGTCAATAGTAAAAATGCATATTTTTTGGCAAAGCAATTACATTAAATAATTCAATATTTAAAATTATTTTATACTTTATTTTTTTATGTAATTTAAGTTTTATTTATGTTGCTTTTTAATCACTTTAGTCTTTGAAAATCAAAAAGATAAATGTTATTGTTTGTGAAAGAATATCCACTCATAATCCACATGCCTCAACCTGCATCCAACTGGTCATGGTTGATTACTCGATTCGGTTTCATATTATTGTAGTATCACTTGTAAACAAGTGTCCGTTTGAACTACCATAATTAGTGTTTGTGTTAACCCATTTATGCCTAGTGTCTAGAAAAAAGGCATTGGCAAACAGCGTAGGCCCAGATGAGACGCCGCATAATGCGGCGTCTCATCAGGGTATGCGCTGTTTGCCTAAAGGAATTTCTGTTAGAAATATTCTAAATATAGAAATAAATATACTAGACATCCCTAATTTTGGAAATAAATTTAGCCAATTCATAAGGATGGGAAAGTCCACTAGGCATAAATGGGTTCATTTGCATTGTTTTGGTATCATAAAAGTCTCCATCTCTGTGTAGGTGAACTGGATCGTCTACAGAAGTTCTGGCTGGCGGGAGCCTGTCATTCAAAAAAGGATAAGAAGAACAAAACAAGCAATAAAATTGGCGTACCGAATTTTACCAGTGCATTCATCTTGCTTGCGTCTGGAGTCACATTGGCCACAGTCTTGATGTTGTTGGAGCATGCGTACTTTAAGTTTGGTCGCCGATGTCTCAAGAAATATGACAAAACAGGCTGGTGTGCACTTGTAAGCCTGGTATGTTTATATTTCACATTTTAAAATCTCAGTGCTCGTTTCCCAGGCAAAGTTATATGTATTTTAAAAGCAATGTAGCAATCGTTTTTGTTATTTACACTTGCTTACTTAAGATTACTGTTACACCAGATTAAACACCGCTAGTAATGTATAATGTATTACCTTATCGCCGATCAGATGAAGACTCACTAAATAGAAACTCCATAAGTGAAATATACCCTTCAATTGAAAACAATCTGACACTTATTAGAATTTTTTTCGGTAATACATCATAATGTACACGTTTATAAACGAATTACGCATTGTTCTGTTTACAACATAGTATTAAAAATGAATTTAAGTTACATATTAAAACCTGACACCAGCATGCAAAAGACACAAAATGGCATGATTCCTTAATCAGTATTTCATATATTTACATAAAAATGATTTTCGTTTTGCCTGCAGAGTATGGGTAAATCGCTTACATTTGAGCAGTCTGTGATAGATACAATAGACTTTCATAATCGGCATCGCTGCAAAGACCCGATATGTGAGACGCAACTTTGGAAGGCCAAACACGAGCTGGATCTTGCACTGTTTAGACTACAGCGAATGAAAGATGAATTACTGTACGTTTTATTGATGTCTTTAACATACTGTGCATCAACAATCAGCGTTGACCAAAGCGTTAATTATGTTTTTTCGTAGTGGCGCTATGTTTGTAAATACTCAGTATTGTGAAGGCAATTATTCGCTTGTCTAAACTAAAATATAGTAACATGATTTATCTTTGATAATTATTTAATAATATATACACGTACAATAATAAATTGATTATATCGATGGGTAAATTATTATTCGTGTATTCACGATCTTAAACATGTACAATTTGTTATTTCAGTGCTGTTTCAAGTACAGAAAGCACGTTGGGTTTAGTCGCAACACATCACGAAACCAATCATGTAGAACCAAATGGACGATCAATTGTTCTTAGAAATAATATACAACATGACTCGCAATGTGACACTCCAGACTCGGCTCGAAAAAAATATTCCAATCATGTCAAAAGTGGTCATAACAAAACTTCTGGTAAACATGACAACACAAACCAGGTTTATCCAAGCAAAGTTGTTTCGCTCAGGGATAAAAGTTATTCCGAGGCGGAAAATATCGGTAATTTATCTGATAGTGATAAAAAACGTTTGCATTTCCGTCGCTCACCTAGCTATACAAATGCTATCTCGGTTGAGAGTGACAATCCTGATACCCCTGAGCGGGCGGTGTCAGACGCTACCAGCGCCCCGCCCCCGATCCAAGTAGAGATAAGCCACAAGCGTTTGCCATCGTATTCTCAAGCGGTTGACATGTCACCAGTGATTGATAAACGAGACGTAGATAAAAGTCCTGCTGCGACAAAGTCAAAATACTTTGAAGGAAAATATTATGTTGGAGTAACCAATCAAAACGACGACAGTGAGTTGTGATTTAGTTTTTCTCAAATGGCATTTTGCATCAACATTCATATTCATAATCAATTGTACCGAACATTTCAATTTCAGACCCCTTCTATTTTCGTGTATATTATTGAGAGCGTGATATACAAACTGAAAGCCAATGATTATGTTGCGTGTGTGAAGCTTGAAGGTATTTTACGATAATAGCAAATGCCCAGCCAAAATGACACCCTCAGAAATGGGTTTTTACGCAAGAATGTGTCTAATATCGTGGAGTGTGAAAAGGACTGTAAATGTTTTTATTATTTTACTATTGAATTAACGTGTATGGTGACAAATGTCGGCGTGTTTGTCGGTGTGATAGATATGTTATGCTAAAGATATGTTTACGAGTAAGAATTGGGCAAGTGATAACTATTTAATAACTGAACGAGGCTTTTACAAATCTTCAGCCTGATGGTATGTTTCAAATGTTTCTATGTTTATGTGTTCTGTCCCCACGTGTTGTTAAATGTAAGCATACTCGGCTGATACATGCGATACTCATACTTTTTCAAATGAGGAAATTAAATGAAGTATCAAATGAATGTGTTTTCCTACAATTTACTGCTGATTAAGTATCTTCTTAGTATGCCCCTGTTTGCAATACATCAAACAAGAACAGATGCCACTATTGGTAGTTAATAACTAACGTTGTTTAAGTACGATGTGCAGTGTAAAATGATTTAATCGCACAGTACAGTATATTACTTATATCCACTGCCGCGCCTTGCTCAAGTTGTTATTTCTCTTCGTATTTTGATATGGTACTTTGCATTTGTGTGATTTAAGCGACGATTTCTTCTTCGCATGGTTAAAAACGTATACCTTGAATGTTTATTTATACATTAACATTTAAGAATATATTCAACGTCATATATGAAATATGACAACACGACAGTTTACCATTGATGTTACATTGGTGTTTAGATTGATTTGAACATTGTTTTTCATGGTATGCGTTTATCATTGTGAATAATACATTATCAATATACATATATTAAATGTTTTATATACTTCTTTCGTATCATTTTGCATTCATGACGCACATGCAGTTCATGTACATCATCAACTATGTTCACTTAATATGATTATAATTAATGGTGTATAATTTTGAAAATGTACTGTAAATTATTGTTATAGACGAAGATTACAACTTCAATATGCGGATACTTAAATGTATAATTCTAATTAACATACGTTTTCAGAGTAAGACAACATTTCAATTACAACAAATTGACAAAAAACGTATCGTATCGTATCGATTCGCTATTAACGCTGGTAATTGAGTTGATTTGCCATCTTTGAATTTGACCAATTAAACATTTTAATATATCGAGATTACAATTATTAATTTGAATATATTTAAAACAAATGTACTACTCATAGTGCCTTGTTTATTTGTGTATACTAGTGATATAATTTATATCTAATTGACGAACATATGAAAAGCAAGATAAATGAGTCTGTAATATGAAGGGCTATGAATGAGATGTCCACTATTGGAAAGAGTGAAAATGCGTGACATATAACAAAGTCGCTTCTAGCCGTTTATAAAAAATAAAACGCTTTGATAAAATTTGCCGTAGCTTTCGACCTCTCGGTTTTCTTCAGCGGCATTTATTTGAAATGAAATAAATGTCGCATTAAACTCGAGCTCCGCTATTCTTCTTCTAGAAACACTAGAGTTCCTGGACACGGTGACATCAATACGGAACGGGCGCCTTGAAACCGACATATATACTAAGCCTACCGGTAAACACCTGTACCTACACAGGGATTCTTCGCACCCGGAGTCTAGAAAAAAGCAATACCATATGATCTGGGTGTGCGTGCGAAAAGAATCTGGACGTTGCCTACCGGAAGCACAGACAGGCGGTGAAAACACAGATCGTGAACCGTTGATATGACGGGGCGGTTGTGGAGACCGAATTGATAAAGGTCGACAATAAAAAGAGAGAGGACCTTTTACGCGAAAAGACAAACTCGGAGCATAATACAAGGATTCCGCTCGTGATAACGTTTTCGCGCGCACTACCCAACATCGGCCGTATCATCCGTAGACACCTACACACGCTGCACACGTCTGATAGAATGAAGGAAGTGTTCTCTGAGCCCCAATTAGTAGCCTTCAGAATGGATTGCAACCTGCAAGACAACCTAGTGCACAAAAAACATAATATGATGTTCTTCCGAAAGCCCAATATGAGCGGGCCCTGTGGGGCGCAGAGATGCGCTATTTGCCCGTACATGATGAAGGCGGACTATTTCACAGATCCCAGCGGCAGGAAGTACAGCGGCAGAAACAATGTTGATATTGCAAATCATCCTATATTGTGTACGCGGTCAACTGTCGTCGCTGTCGCAGGTTCGTGTATGTGGGAGAGACCGGCGGAACTCCGTACCAGCGACATCTATTGAATCTGTCGCGTATTCGCTCACAGCACAGTGACTTGGTAGCTGAACATTTCTACACAGACGGACATTCCATGGATGATTTCAAAATAATGGGACTCGAAAAACTCAGCGGGTCGGACGAGTACTGCAAAACCATGGAGCAATTGTGGAAGTCAAAACTAAGGACATACCAACCATATGGCATCAACTTGCAAGAATAAACGTTTATAAAAGTATAAAAATATATATATATATATATATAACGCGCTTGTATAAAATACACATAGTGTTGTGGGTTTTGTTACCATAACATTTCGATAGGCACATTTAAAACCAATTCAAAATTGCATCTATGAAGTTTTTAGCATTGATTGTCAATTCAAAAAGCAGCATATTGTGGAGTTCCATAACAAATCAACAGAATAACTTCGCTTAAACATGTAGCAGACGATTTAACGCACCATCGCATGTGTATACGTGGTTCATTTTGTGCATTTCTGAACAATCCACATAAATATATGCTTAAAATTTGTGTTGCATGTCGCTTATACATACAACTCGATGAGTTCAAAATGAAAACGCTGAAACAGCACAATATGTGGGCGCCATTTACATAATAAATAGCTGGAATCACCAACAAGGGGAAATACGCATGCATATTGTCTTAGTGCATACACGAAATATTTCGCACGAAACACGCGACGTACATATTCATATTTCGTTAAGTCGATCGTATACAAAAAACGCGAAGACGTCATGATGAAAACAAGTCCAATATATCACCGTTATTACAGTAATAAAACAACGTAGCTTATACATTTACCGAGAGGTTGTTGGCTTATCGGTTTGTTCATGAAACATGATGACTGTTGATCGTATTTAAGGGGAACGACGGCTTTTATTAACACATAACTATTATCGGGTTAAACAGATGACAATAACTCTTGCTGATTACATACTTTCTACAATGTAATTGTCTGTATTTAACACAATTTAACATAACAGACAGCTTACACAAAAATGCTTAAGTCATGTATAAAATAACAAGATATGCTTTAATAAACGGCATACATGAGGTGTTTATCACAATGTTTTCAAGTTTTGTAAAAAGTGATTTTATTAAACTGATACTTAAATTATAAAATTGCTTACTTCTATAGACCTTGTCCATAAACTAGTTCCATCTATAATCTCGCACTTATTTCATAAATTAAACTGTACTCGGTTTACTAAATAAAATGCTAGAATAATCTTTTATAAGTGTGTCGATGGCAGCTATATTAATAATATATGATTAAAAATTAAACACCGTTTAAAAAACCTGACAGTGGACAGGCGATATTATTACAGCGTTATTTGAACGCGACTGTCAAGAACAATATCGAGTATCGCTTCGTGTGTCTAGTGTCGTGGTCTGAAATTAGACCGCGATACACGAGATTCGGATAATATGGGTGACATTTGAAAAATAAAATATCATGCGTCGCCTCGACTGTCAAGAAAAAGATCAAGTATCGCTTCGTGTGTCTAGTGTCGCCCTTTGAACTCTGACAGTCGCGGCGATACTTGATATTTTTCTTGACAGTCGCGGCGATACTTGATCTTATTCGTGACAGTCGCGGCGACGCACGATATATTTAACACGATATATCGCCTTTTTGGCAACCTACACAAGGACGATATATCGTGTTAAATATATCGTGCGTCGCTGCGACTGTAAAGAAAAAGATCAAGTACATGTATCGCCGCGACTGTCAAGAAAAAGATCAAGTATCGCTTCGTGTGTCTAGTATCGCCCTTGATGAAAGAAGTGCGAGATTATAAATGGCACTATCCGGATTCCGTAGTAAACGGGTATTTTACGAAACAAGTTTGAAAAAGTCGCAAATAATTGACCAAAGTATACACCAACAGTAACAATAAATCATACGAGCCATGACTGGAGGACAATTGTTTCCTTTGATAGCCATATACGAGACTTAATTCGTTTAGTTGTATTGAAAATGACGTCGATGATTAAATAGACAGTTTTTCACAGCTGCCACAAATTCGATCCAGGTTCGAAAAAACATTTCCGTACATTCATCTCTGTTTTGGCTAACCACTGTCAAGTGAAAACTCTTTTTCATCATCTGCTACGATGGTTGTTGTGTTCGATTACACTGTCTGGTACTGTTCTCATCGTATAAAAGTAATCCGTTTAGGACAGGGGTGTTTTGTAGTTTTTTGTAACAAAAATATCGCCTGAAACTGTGTCATACAGACATATTTGATAATATGCAAAAACGTTGATCGTAAGACGTTTGGAGAGTATTAAAGTTAAAGTTAAAATAATTTCCTTAAAATCCAGCCAGTTTTTAAGTGCAAATTTATTTCAATGTTTTCACAATTCATTCTCTGTGATTGCTGTTGTGTTTAAAATTGCATTTGGTCTATAATAAATTAAATATCATAATAATTTTTAGTTTGCTATATGGCCAGTATTGACTATTGATTTGATACAGGAAGTCAGGCTATACAATAATATATAATGATATTAAAAATAAACATGTAACTACGTTTCAAACTGAGTTTTAGACATTCGTTTATAACAAAGTCACGTATGATCTTATTGTCTGGCTTAATTGACTTCAGAAATTCGCGTTTCTGCATTCCATCATCCACAATTCCTGCTAGTACAATATCAAAATCGGATTTCAATAAAATAACAAGATAAGTATTGATGCGAAGCATTAAAGGGCGTCGGGAATTTCAGTATAAAAGGCACTCAATGAAGTTACCTGGAACGATTTTTTTCTACTGTAAATATATTGGCCGATTATTTTAAACAAAATAGAAAAAGATACTGGTATAACCATTATCAATGATTTTGTGTTTTAACTCCCAAATAACCATTATCTATGATGTAGTGTTATAACCCCCAAATAACCATTATCTATGATTTTGTGTTGTAACCCCCAACTATTTCATAGTTCATTTTATTTACAGTGGTTTCCTTTTCTTTACTGGCATCCGTGTGCAGTTTTCATTAATGGAACAGAACTGTGTAGGTTTTTAAAGATCTTCTTAATCTGGTAAGCGTTATTTCATATTTTCTCAACTTCAAGGGGAGATGATTCTGAACTTATTCTAACGTTGCTCATTTACGATAGGGGTTGAGTACTCATTGATATGAAAACACTGTGAAAGTTTAAATGTGTTTACGACCCCCCCCCCCCCCCCCCCACACCCTCTCACACATATATTTCATGGGCATAATAAAAACAAAAAATGGTAACAATAAAACCGCATATTTATTTAAACTAAAATGTCTATATCAAAACAAAAAGTTAACATAGAACACAAAGAAAATAATTTGATTCTACTGGGGCTCGAACCTTGGGCCTCTCACATGTGAAGCGAGCGTGTAACCACTGCACTACGGAACCGCTTGAAAAATCATCTTCTAACGAAGATATAAATAAGCTATTAATAGTCGGTTTAAATGTAAACCCGGAAGTTTAAACGCTGGATAGTGAGCGGGGTTAAAGGTCCATACCAAAGGGTCCATACCACTGGCAAGATAGGGTCAGGCCTGCGGCCTTCTATATGTGGTTCTTTAAAAAAGACCTGTAGGAGGTCTTGATAGTAATGAGACTGGGGTGCTGTGACGGTGAGCTTCCTTTATCAAGACTCATTATTACAATTAATAATACGTGTCGCGCTTCGCGCTCTACAGCGCCTTTATTAGTAACTAGGTGGTTGATAGGATAGTGGAACAAATAAGTTTTGTTTTTATACAAAACCAGAAAGTTTCACCGGTTCGCGTATTTTCTCAGTCCCTGTGATCTTTTATTATTACCCAGTCCCTGTGATCAGTTATTAATTAAAACAATTAGCTTTGCATTATTGGTAATAAATGTTGTAGTAAATGTAATAGGCACAAATGCAGTACTTATTTACACTAATTTACACAAACAATCACCACTATGCAAGATATTCTGACAAAAATATATACATTGATCCGTAAAATAACTTCTCCTCCCATAAGCGTTATATAAAGTTTTTTATATGCTGGTATAGAATCTAGGTTTTGAAGTATACAAGAACGTGCTGTGTCAAGTTATTACTGAAACGTCATTGAAGCATTACACATATGTATTAATTAGTTTTCATGATTACTGATAAATCAGTTGATATACGATAAGCACCCATTGTTGGCAATGCTTTAAATTGTTGCCTCTTTAACGTAGAAAATGGACTAGGGACAAGAACAAAATAAAAAAAGGTCACAACCATGGCAAGGGGCAACATGATCGCGTCAATATATTTGTGATAGCAAATATTGACTCTTTAGCAAAACAACACAATATTACATCCGCTATATCCGTTTAGAACAAGTTTGGCAAACCTGCCATATTTAAATCCTCTGCGCTTGAGCGTGAGATAAAAGACTAATTTGTTCAACGCAACTGATGTGAGAAGTCGTTAAACTCGGATAGTTGGATCTGTTTCTAAAAAACATGGCATGTATGATTGTCATTGATTTTAAGTCATGCAAGCGCGTGTGTAATGTTTATATACCCACCTGACTATTTGTTTGCAATGTCCTTTTACGGGATTAAGTAGGCCGCCAGTAAAATAAATGTGATATACATGTAATTGGGCAACACAATTATCAGTCGAGTTTATACATGTTCTCAACATATATCAACGCCGATATCAATAGCCGTATCATATTACAAAATAACAAATTGCTCCATCCACTTTATCGAGCCATTATCTTGACACAGAAATATCTTGACATGAAATCATGGGTTTTTGCTTATACAAAACGTTAAGTTTGTTTTGTAATTTTTTTTTAACAAATACAAATTGTGATCAAAACGGATTGTTCGAACCTGTAGTGTAACTGTCCGTTTTATAATAAGAGCGTTTCTTTTTCGAATGTTCAAATAAAACCATGTTGCATTCAATTTGTGAAAGGGGCGTTTTGGTACGTTTCCTTTCGTTCATGAAAAAATTATTAGTATATTTTACAAGCGATAAAATCGTAAATGTTGTCATGACATTCTGAAATATCGTCCATGCTATTTGGGTAAAAATACAACCTCTTTGGTCAAGACTCACAATTTTATAGATGCCAAATGCCAAAAAGCATTTAAGTTATTGCAAGCCGTGTCATAACCTATATATTATTTTTGATATACGTTAAGTAACTGAAAGAATTTTGGTTCACTACTGACGATAACGATATCATACGCATGCGCGGTATTGGCTCGCAATCCTCCGTAATGCTAGGTTACACTACCACTGCGATTCATTTGTATTGTGCTCACTTTGAATACTATATAATATTAATCCTCACGTCATCGTTGAATATTCATCCACCCATAATTGCATAGTTTAAGGATATTGCATAGTTTTAAATAAAACCCCTAAAATTGGTCTTGAATAGTACCTCGTTTTTTTTCAGAAAAAAGTCTTATGATAATAATCGCTAGTTACGCTTTAAAAAAAAGGTTAAAGTCTGCACCTTCGACTTGGTTTAAATAAGTACAAAATGTATGTTTTCCGTAATAAAATACATATAATATGCAACTGTTGGGCTAAAATTTGTTTTCCTCGAAAAGTAATGTCTACCATCGAATCTCCTCGGGGTGCAATTTTAACTATACCCATCAACTTCCGATAACTTTTCAGTCAATACAACTGTGAACATGTATTAATTTTTATGTTTGGTTGTCTAGATGAAATCGACAATATATTGATAATTTATTTGTTTCATGAAACATTATAACGTTAAACTCGTGTTCATATTGCCTTTTTAAATAAACGTTAAAACTGTATTGATATATGGTAATTGTAGCGCCGTTTAATGTCGCATCGCCGTTATATGTCGCAGGCAACGAGATTTGTCGCAACGTGGACGATAAATGTCGCAAGGAACGATAAATGTCGCAAATCCTACTGACGATATATGTCGCAACTTTAACGATAAATGTCGCAAAAATTTCATCTGCCAATATATGTCGCAACATTAACGATGAATGTCGCACACCTTTGTAAGTCATGTTAAAAACAAAAACTTGAAGTAAAATGACTAAAACTTAATGGTTAGATTTAGATTACCCGACGAGGTTCTTTGAGCTGACTTCCACCAGAATGGTCAGTTTTTAGTTAGTATTGTCCGAAATGGTCAATTGTGGTCAGGATTTTCCATAACTGCAGTTGCGGTCAGTATTGTCCGAAATGGTCAGTTGTGGTCAATATTGACCCAATCAATTCTTATCATTCTTGGCTCGAGTAGCCAGTTGTTGATTTCCCTGTGCTAAATGGACTGCTGTTATCAAGATTGGTCAAATGTTGTAAGATGTGATAAAACTGTAACGGGTTCAATCCCAGACTCATTTTTGGCATAAAGCGAGTGATTTAGTTTCTTAACTATAGTCTATACGTTTTTTATAATGCAGAACTGTTTGATAGAGTTAAGAACATGATATTGAAGCGATAGATGCGGAATGTTATGTCCGTAACGTTTGAAACATAACCTTGTTAAAAAAAAAACCAAAAAACAAACTTTTAAATAAAAAAAAAAGATGTTTCAATCAATATGCCGTCATGTCGCTAATCACGAATTCGTTGGAATTTTTAAGATATCTAAAGCCGTTCAAAAGTTATCAGTTAAAAAAAAAATACATATGTATCATATAATAAAAAAAAAATAATCTTTTTTTTAATAAAACATAAACAGTTTATAGTGTTGTTTAAAAGTAAAAACAATGAAACAAAAATAAACATATAAAAAATTATTATCATTAAATATTTTGCATTAAGCACCCTTTTCATATAACTACGTCAAAAAACGAAATACGCTAGCTAGCTCGCTTGTTCGCTCCATCGAAATCAAACAATAAGATATTGCAATATATACGAATTCTTCTCGCTGAATCCGAATCCGGTGTTAATTTTCCGATATATTGATCCGTTAAAGAATTATTGATTTTAAATGGTAAAATTCGATAAAAAAAATGCAGCACAGTTTTAACAGAAGCTCACAATCCAGCATATACCTTAAATTCCAGTGAAATAAAACTATAAGATAGTCAAATCTTTGTGATTTTGACACCCTGAACCCGAATCCGGTAATACTTTTACGACCCCTTAAAGAATTATACTGCACGTGGCTATCAGCACCGGGTTCGGTAGACAAGATACAGGTTATATTAGTCTATGACTGTTATGTCCCTAATTTCCTACATGTATATTTATCCTGATTACCTATTTACTGTGGTTGAAGTTAGTCGAGATGTGTGTAGATAGTTTGAGTTTTATTTAGTAAGTAATTGGAGAACGAGTGGCACGGGCACGCGGTTTATTATCACGCTTTGCGGGGGACACGTTTCGTCCATATACGTATTTCTGATATGCCGATGGGTTTAAGGGAGGTAATTTATTAACTAAACGCGGGATTTTTTAGAATGCCTTTTTATATCGCTTTTCCTTTGATTAAATGCGGATATACTACTAATTTTAAAGTGTATTCCACCAGAAAAAGTTTCGGAGAAAGATATATTGAGGTTTTGATCGTTCGTAGGATGCGAGTTTTCTTATATATTTTCTATTGCAGGGGAGGTAATTATAAAACGTTGAAGGCTTCAAATTAGTCTAAGTTTATATATATATTAATGGATCTTTAGCAAGATTAAGAAATGAGTTATTAGTAGTATGTAATCTAAGAGATATTAGTGATATTGGTTCGGATATATGGGGGCCATATAATCATTCAGAAATGTGAAAATGTATGTACGATGATAATAATCCCTCCCCAAGGTACTAATTGTCGCTCATTTTCATAACATAGCGTCTCTCTTTTCCTTAAATTAAGTTTTACATCAAATGATTCACCGGTGTTATCCTCAATATTTATAAATCTTATAGCATTTTTTGTATTTTGTCGATGTGAATTATCATCTAATTTAACACTGTCATACTCGACATACTCGCGTAAAGTGTCGTCCCAGATTAGCATAGGCAATCCGCACAGGGGTCGACACTTTTCGCTTTTATAGATTTGTTGTTGTTTAAATACGTAAATCTAGTCCAGCCGGAAAGTGTCGTCCCCGATTAGCATACGTTAATATGAGATAAGACACTTTAAGCCATGCTTTAAGGCCCTTCTTCTCAGAGCAAGGCTCAGTCCTTTTATTGGTGGTCATGCCACTCGTGAAACTATATTGTTATAACCACTCGTGATATAAAATTCGACATACATATGTACACTGAATGATCGTGACATAAAAAAACTACTTTGTATTGTTTAATTTTAGTCCGTGGACGGTAAATTTGAACTATTTATTTGAGCAGGGTCGTGCCTATGAAACTAAGTGCAATATGTGTATAGCATACGACGTACCTTAAAGCGGGTATATACGATTTTTTATATGTGTTTAATTGTAATATATTGATAAAATATGTTACAATAACACAAAATAGGTAAGAAAAAGTATGCATTAAAGCCGAATTTCATAAAATGCAGCAAAGACAAATTAGCGCCCCGAGCCGATAGTGACGTACATATTTTCCTACAATAACCGAAGCATTCGTCTTTGTATTAGGATCGGAGATAGTGTTCGTGTGTCGTATGAATAGATATCGTTGCAGGAATTCAACTAAACCGTTAAACTAAGTTTAGATGCACATCGTACATGTATGGTATACATGCTGGCGAATTCGGCTGTACAGCCGTTTTCAATTTCAGAATTAAATATCTGGCTTATTTCGCATTTTTCGACACATGTTCTTCTTAACTTTTATTTTAATTTATATTGAAATATATATATATAATAAGTTTTTTACACAGTTTATATAAATTCATAAATATTTGACAAAATCGTATATACCCGCTTTAAGGAGTTTTAACATCCGGGAATATGATATTAACAATTAAAAAAATTCAAATCACACGCGTGTTCCAAAGAACAATAGAACATTTTCATCAGTTTTGCTCATCGTTGGAGATTGGTTTGAAGCTACCCGCCATACGTCCCGAGCCTCGAACATCTCATTAAGCTAGTTAGATATTCCATTATTTATTAAACTAATAATTTCAAAACAAAACCTGTATGTGCGTGTATATTTTTTGCAACAACGTCAAAGCAGTGTTTTACGATCATGAGAAATAATATCATATGGAAGGAGTAGTTGTTTTATAGCGCATCTTTATTTGTATTGTGAAAGTTTCATTGCATTTGGTATTTGTTTGTTTAAATGTTTATACCGTTTTAGAATAGTCAAGTTGACCATTAACATACTTATACAATATTATGCTTGCATGGTATTCTGAAAACTTGTATTAGTCGAGTTCGTTGTGTACTGTCTAATAAAGTTAAGTATTGTTTTCACGGAATTACTGTTAGCGCCACGCCTTAGCTTGCGTATATCGACACGAAATAATGTAATAGTTACCAGAGGTCCCGGTGTGATCCTGGATCGATGATTCTATCCAAGAATATTCGCCTTCTATCGCTGATTCAAAGATGGCAAAGCTGTCAGTCTCCAGCACAAATACCGAGGCATTCACATGTTGTTCTGAATGATCTAATAAAACCAAACTTGTCGAAACGACCTTAAACCCAAAGCAAAAACTTACGGGCCCCTCGCTTTTCCGATTTCCGACCAATTTAAAACAAGGATTTTGTCATTTTTGACTACAGCTTAACGTTTTTGGTCGAAAATGAATAAATATGACCGCTTCGGTCGATCTTCACCACAGCTGACAATTATGGACAATACTGACCACAACTGACCATTTCGGAAATACAAACTAAAAACTGACCATTCTGGTGGAAGTCGGACAAAATAAACCTCGTCGGTTAATCTAGATCTAACCTGAAAGTTTTAGTCATTTTTACTTCAACTTTTCATTTTAACATGACTTACAAAGGTGTGCGACATTTATCGTTAACGTTGCGACATATATCGGCAGTTGAAATTTTTGCGACATTTATCGTTAAAGTTGCGACATATATCGTCAGTAGGATTTGCGACATTTATCGTTCCTTGCGACATTTATCGTCAACATTGCGACAAATCTCGTAGCCTGCGACATATAACGGCGATGCGACATTTAACGGCGCTACAGTAATACTTGATGTGTGTCTTTCTGAAAAATTGCATAACGTGTACATATATTTTCTGCTAAAAGGACCTTGTACAAACCTAGAACAAAGGATAAACTACAAGTATATAGCAAAACAAACACGATCTTCTGTCCGTTATACGTATTCATACATTGCAAACAAGATTTGACTGTTTTGAGACCGTAAATCTGCTCAACACAGCAAGCACTGCAAAACTAATGGAACGAGATATAAATCCGTGTCACTTGCAGGCTTTTTGTCCGCTCCGTCAGACGTAAGAGACTACTTTTCCATGACAGAGCAACGCAGTCCGGTCACTGAAATGTCGGGATTTAATGGATTTAAGTTTCATTCAGTATGACGTGCTTTTATGCTTTTATATGCTTGATATACAACAACAGATCGGACAGCTGTTGTTCGATTATATAAATGTGTTTGGCTGCAAGGGGTTATCTCATTGGTCTGCTTAATTCACTCACGCATTGTTTTCGACGGGGTCCCATGTGTTGTGCATCTGCAACAAGTCAATGTCGTTCATATTAAATGTACCTGTATATGACTTGTAATGAATAACATGTACGTATTTTCATGTGATTGAAAACAATTATTACTTTTTTTATCTGTAATTCATCTGACAGACTTTAGATAAGTATTTGTCATTGTAGAGCAATTTAAATCAATAACAAATGTGCTCATAATTCTTGCACATCTGTCTCTTTATTTGGATAAAAGATACTCTCTTGTACCATTGTTATCTCATATATCTAGAAATGTCAATACGCGTTTATCATAATAACCATATCACTCTTCAGATGTGCTTTTCACTCTTCATTCGTCAATTTGATGTATTCCGTCTTATGACACTCTTTAATCACCATTTAAATTCTTTTGATTCCATTTTGATTTTGATTTTTAATTCACTCACGCATTGTTTCCGACGGCGACACATATGTTGTGCATTGGCAAAAAGTAAATATTGTTCATATAAAATGTGCCTGTATATGTCTTGAAATGAGTAACGTGTACGTGCATTGAACCACATGCACATTGTATACAGTTTGTTTATATAATATGTAATATCATGGTTAAGACTATAATTTTAATCAATTATTTGCTTCATACTTTCGATCCTCGGTACGGGTGTGTTATCTTAACACGTTTTATAGCAAAATGCTTTATTTATAAACGTGTACGCATGCTGAGGTCAAGTATTTATAATAGATGTCAATACACTCTTACATGTGTTTGTTTACAGCAAAAGAAACATCGCATACAACGCACGCTCGCTGAATTTCAACGGCAAAAATTGACGTCCTCTGTTTATAATCACGAAATCCGTTTGATATTTACATCTGCATGTCTACCACAAATAAAGTTTCATCCTATGATGGTGATTGTCTACTTTCCTTAATAACCTAAAACAAACCATAAACATACACACAATGCCAAGTGAAGTTATTGCGAATTGCTTTCCTACGTAAAAAGATACGACTGACTGTATTCACAAATCAAAATGTAGTCATAGGCACACGAAAAAACACGTACTGCTAGTTACTAATAAATGCGCTATATAGCGCGAAGCGCGACACGTATTAGTAATTGTTATAATGAGTCTTGATAAAGGAAGCAGCCGCTTATCAATGAAGAGCACCATCACTGCACCCCAGTCTTATTACTATCAAGACCTCCTACAGTTGTTTTTTTAAGAACCCCATATAGAATGCCGCAGGCCTGCGCCGTATCTTGCCAGTGGTATGGAACCTTTGGTATGGACCTTTAACCCCGCTCACTATCCAGCGTTAAAACTTCCGAGTTTACATTTAAACCGACTATTAATAGCTTATTAATATCTTAGTTAGAAAGTGATTTTTCAAGCGGTTCCGTAGTGAAGTGGTTACACTTTCGCTTCACATGTGAGAGGCCCAAGGTTCGAACCCCAGTAGAATCAAATTATTTTATTTGTGTTCTATGTTAACTTTTTGTTTTGATGTAGACATTTTAGTTTAAATAAATATGCTGTTTTATTGTAACCATTTTGTTGTTTTTATTATGCCCATGAAATATATGTGTGAGAGGGTGGGGGGGGGGGGGGGTTCGTAAACACATTAAAACTGATACAGTGTTTTCATAACAATGCGTACTCAACCACTATCGTAAATAAGCAACGTAAGAATAAGTTCAGAATCATCTCCCCATGAAGTTGAGAAAAATATGAAATTACGCTTACAAGATGAAGCAGATTTTTTAAACCTACACAGTTCTGTTCCATTAATGAAAACTGCACACGGATGCCAGTAAAAAAAGGAAACCACTGTAAATAAAATGAACTATGAAATATGTGGGGGTTACAACACAAAATCAAAGATAATGGTTATTTGGGGGTTATAACACAACATCATAGATAATGATTATTCGGGAGTTATAACACAAAATCATACATAATGGTTATACTCGTATCTTTTTCTATTTTGTTTAAAATAATCGGCTTATATATTAACTTTTTACAGTAGAAAAAAATCGTTCCATGTAACTTCATTGAGTGACTTTACACTGATATTCCCGACGCCCTTTGATGCTTTGCATCAATACTTATCTTGTAGACTGATTGTAAGGGCTATGTATTATGATGATTACAACTAATTGTATTAAGACCTCCTGCCTGAAAATAGATGTCTTATTATAAAATGCAAGGACATATGAAGTCGGTTAAATTATAAACTTTTTCTGTTTTCTTATTAAATACAAACAATGTGTTTTGTTTGATATGATGATATGAACATATACCCTTAAATGTAATAAGTATGAAAAAAAATTGTTGTAAGTGCATTCAAAGGCATATCATAAACATCAAATTGCTCGAGACCAAACTGGCGTCAGCATTTCCCATGAAGGCGTAAAATCGTTTTGCAAATTTTAATCGGATGTTTGAACATTCATTATACCCAACAATTGTACTCGATTTCCATTAAATGTGCTTTTTCCGATAATAATTTACAGGATATTATCGAATCGTGTACGTAGTTTGTAGCGAATAATTTACAGGATATTATCGAATCGTGTACGTAGTTTGTAGCGTAAAACTTAAAGGTCACATGTGTGATACATCGTTATCATTATTTATTAATGACGCTGTTATAAATAAATTGATCTGAGAGATTTGTTTAAGCATTACAGAATTGCAGTGTTTGTTTATTAACTTTACACGTAAATGGTTTAAAAAGCATTCAGTCTCTCTAATTCATGCATAAAACCCAATACCGTCGAGCAAAGCCGATAAATCAGTAAAGGGTTTAACAAAGAAACCCTGTGCACATCTAATGGATAAAATATCACCCCATGTCACATACAGATCTTACATCCGTTACGTCAATTTGACTAGTTCGAGGTTAACATTCTAAAACAGGGCAAAACAGTGCCGTCACTTATATGTCAGAAGTTAATGGACTTATGCAGAATTCAGAATGACAAGCTTTTATGTGATGTGCTCTGTTTACAATAACTCGTTTTGCAGCTGTTTGCCGCGGGTAAAAAATACGCCAGTATTGGATTGGCTACACACCCCCATGTATTCGCCAGCTTCCGCATAGGTTCATATAAGACGCGTTCAATATTCAATACAATAACTTGTATTTTATTCTTTCTCTTACTGCTCATGCAAATGATTATTACACAATATTTTTTTTTCACTTTACGTTTACATTGAGAACAATATTAAATGAGATGGAATTGGTTGATTACCGTTTCCTATGCATACATATTAAAATTAATTCTGTTCCATTTATTACAACATTTTTTTTCAATTTCAGATTGGAATGGATAGTTTGTTTTTACATCGAATATCAGAAAACAATTATAAAGCAGCATTTCTGTAAAATGAATCCATTGTGTGAGGCGGAAATTAGCATTTAAATAGTCAACGGAACGCTTTGATAAACCATTATCTGGAATTAATCGAAGCTTATTTTTGGGGTTCTTATTATGTTCACATTGAGGCACTTTTCGAATGCAACTGTAATGGCATGTATGATCTAAGAAATGATTTTGCTGTTGTTGTTGTTCATTATCTCTCCTGGCGCTTCAGAAAGAGCGTTCATTCATCACATGTTAAGCAGTTTTAGTGTCAACAACTTAAAAACGTTTAATGTTATATATATAATTATATATGTAACCTATTAATAAATCGAACGATTATATACATTATAAAACACAAAGTATAACAGAGTAGTGTAGATAGCAAACACATCGAATAAGTTGAGCAGGAAAGAGACAGAAGAGTAAAAGCCGAGTGCAGAGTAAAAGAAGTTGCGGTAGGAAAAGAAGCAGTTGCGGGACGGGGCATCGTTAGCAGAATATGGTTTGGTCCTAAGATGGAGTATGGTCAGAATCTATGACTATCTCGGATTACCAACTGAACATGTTTGAATATTAATTAATTGTCTATGTATGATCCGTTTTTAACACCTGCAAAAGTAGTTGCACAGTTATTTGTTGGAAAATGGACAGATTGTGAAAGAATATAATTATTTATTTCAGTATTTATTTACAATGGTCGAACAATGCTATATTTATATTTAATCCAAGCAAATTGACAATATGGCCTTTTAACAATGTTTATCGCGTACAAATGTCCATTTAAGCTGCTTCAATGCATTCGTAAACGTGCATGTATAGCATTAGACGTTGCTCAACATGATATCGTAGTGGTCTCTTATTTTCTCTTCAATTTAGGCACACGATCGATTAACGCTTTTAAATGGGACCGCCTTCATGTATTTAAGCGCACAAAGCTGACTCACACATCGGGCGACAAGATATATTGAATTAAATTTACAATTTACAAAATAAAAATTAACATTTTAGCGATTTAAATAGCATGAACGACTTTTTCATTTCAATATAAAATCTCGTATGACATACAGGAAATGAAAGTGTTTGGTTGTAGGAATTTTTGAGGAAACATTATAAACAAATAGAGGAAAATATATGGAATATCGATTTTAATTCACGAGTGAGCATAGAAAATAATATTGCGCCACGTGTGAACATACAAAATATGTGAATAACGAATGAATTAAAATCGATATTCCATCAAATTCAAAAAATGCTCTTCTTATTTTATATAAAAATTAAAGGGTTTGTATGTTTGCCATTCATATATATAACAATGACAATATAATTCCCCATTGGGCGCCCCGAAATGATATTACATGTATGTTCAAATGAAGACAATCCGTATGTTTTTATACAACTTCAATTAAGAGAATTCGCCCTTGGTAAAATAGGGGGTCACAATGGAAAATCAAAAATAACTAACAATAATTTAGGGGAAACAATGAAAATTATCGTTAATTTACACTGTTATTGTTCACTGTTTGAAAAAGTGTAATATCAATTCATTTATATTTCTCTATAAACCATCAGAAAGCAAAAAATAAAGCAAGTCTATTTGTAAAAATTATGTTCTTATTGTCGATACGTACAACCTTCCAAAAACAATGAATATCGGATTTTGTCATTTTATATGATAGTCTTAATTAAATACTTTATTTAATTATATCGGAGATGAATTCTTCCTTGGATTTAAAAATAAACTTAGTTCCATCCATTGCATATAACGATTATATAATACTATAGTATATTAGTCACGTATTTGTGAAATTTTGCTATTCAGCTTTTCGATTCTGTTTTAACTTGCGTGCGTCTTACATGAATATGAGTTTACGTATAAGTAAACTAAATTTGTATATCGATAGTTCAATAAAATACACAGCATATACATCTCTGTGATTTCTTGTTTAATTGCATTTTTATAGTATGCAAATAAAACGATAAGTACGCAATATGTCATTCGACTGTTGCAGGTATTCTATGTTTGCAAGGGTAAGACTCGAGATAAGCGAAAATATTGATTGTGACTGGGTCTGTATTACATTATGACAACATTATTAAGCAATATATGCGTTGTTCAAATAGTTAATGCATTTCGTACTTTTCCTAACACTTGTAGAAAATAACGGTAATTAGAATAAAAAACTATTTTTAAAAGGTATATATATATATATATATATATATATATATATATTCTTGACAAAGCAGCAGCACTGCGTTGTGATTTTATTGACATTCCATTAAACGTGCGTAACGCAATTATCCAAATATGCCAGAATTGCATGCAATGCTGATGTAATATATATATCGTATATATATGTTAAAAAAAAAGTCTGTCATTGGTATTGTACAATAGAAGTTTTTGCGATCTACCCAAAGCATATGTTGAATGTATGTCGAGATATGACCTTACTACAATTGTTAAGTTTGTATTTGCGCCTTATTAAATTCTGCTTTTTTATTCAAACACACAATGTATTGTCCTTGTAGAACTAAGCCTATTCAACGCATCTATAAGAAACATCACCAAGAACTTTAACATTTTTAATCCAGTGTTATGTCAGCTTAAAAATTCTGTGTAAAAGTCGGAAACAGGTCAATGGGACGTCATTGACTTTGTGGACACAAGGACGTGAGGATTTGGCACTGCTTATTTCCTCTGTAACTTTATTCAACATCGTGGTCGCCCTGCGCTATGGTGCCATATAAACCACAGATACATATCATAATGTAATTGCAAACTTTATTCATCAGTATGTTCGCTCTTCGTAAAAACGCCATAGCCATATCTTGCACTGTTATCCTCGTTAAACTGGCGTTTATTTTAATAGTTCTCGTTCTCGTTGACTTGGAAGTGTGATTCATACAGTATAAATAATTTATCTTTGGTGGTTTATATAAGACGTATTGTGTACTATGAACCAGTTGTACCAATAAAACTTACATATTTTCTTAATTATATTGATATTCGATTATCTAAACATTCAAATCTTAACGGCAATCCTTATAACTTTTACTTTTAAGGGGATATGATTATAATAAATTTGCAGTCATAAAAATGTCTATGTGTAGTTAAAACATGCTCGTCTTTTTAAGGTATATTTGGCATTCATCATTATTCATTATGTATTTAACTTGTAACAAGTCCTAACTATTGGTGCTTTTAACAAGAAGAAATGGTCATGACAAAAAGCTCATGAAAGAGGTAATGCACCATTGTCTTGACAAAGCAACAGCACTGCGTTGTGATTTTATTGACATTCCATTTAACGTGCGTAACGCAATTATCCAAATATGCCAGAATTGCATGCAATGCTGATATAATCCAAAGTTGCATTAATAATTATTTCTCGTGGGAGTTTTATCACCGTATTGACGCAATGTTTAATATTTTATGCCTCGTTTCCCACAGAATATCCTGAACCTGGTCGACCGACTGTGGATATTGAACAAAACAAGAACGAGGTGTAATTTTAATACGTTTTTTATATGAGCTATCAATTGTTCTTCTCAATATATACCCATATACATGGGTATACAGTCAATCCTGAATTCAGCGGTCACTCAAGGGAAATGATCAAAGTGACCGTTGTCCACAGGTGACCGTTGCATTCGGATCACAATTTTAAGAACATTTTAATAACAGCATTAACTTACGCGTGTACATTGAATAATAGAGAATAATATCTTTTAGATTGATTTAATTTCATATTGTTAAATTAAACAATGACTTTATCAACGCTGGTATAATTGTTTACTCATGCATCTCATTCATTCAGTAAATAAAGCTTGTCACGTTCCGTTGACGTCACGTTCGTAAAAGTCTAAAAAGCGGATTCGGTATCATAAACCGATAGTACGGTGTAATTGTACCGTTCTAATTCAAAGAAATAGCGGTCATTTAATTTAGCGATAATTACTTTCAACAAGTCATAAACTCTGATATATTTTCTTTTGAAGATACCCCCACAATTATCCCCGCAAAAGAAACCTTCTCAACACCTTATAATTTGTTTACTCGCAGCGGGCCGCTTTTATAATATCATAGACAATTACCGCTTTCAGACGCTTTAAACGCAAAAAAGACGAACAAATAATGTGCTGTGTTTTTAATTTTCGCGACTCGAGACGACTGACGCGTGACCGTTAATTTCAGGTCAAACATGAATTTCGGAGTGGAATATAGTGGCCGTTGGCCGTTATGGTCAGGTGGCCGTTAAATTCAAGTGTAATATAGAGTGTTTTTCGTCGGGGGGATTCCAGACTGACCTTTGTCTACAGGTGACCGGTAAATTCAGGTGGCCGTTAGGTCAGTTTCGACTGTATACAGATATATATATATATATACATGATCTAATTTAGTTGTTATACAGGTTCGACAGATGCATGTATTAATTTTGTGTTATCCTTAGCATTTCATAAGAGGATTTTTAACAATGTCTTCATTTAAAGGCAGTCCAATTGATACACATGTTTTCAATTCTTTCATTTGTTCTTTTGAATGCGTGCACTTGGCAATCGTATTTAAACTTAAACATTCCAGAGTCGTTTGATAGGTTCAGAATATGCATGGGATTATCTTTTAAATACCATTTTTTCTACTTTTATGTTAATCTCCATGTGGTTCTGCCACCGTAGCATGAAATAACTCGTTTAGGAAAAAACACAGCGGTTTATTCCCCTATACCTGTTTAGCTTGTGTCTGGCGCGTTGAGTAACTTCTCCGTTCTATAGGACGCATGTTTCCTTCATTTACGCACGTATTTGAGGCGTTTTTGTTTGGTTCGGATTCTCTCTATTCAGCAGCTTGTCTTCTTTCTCATTTATTGGTGTCATTTGTTATGAAATAATCCATGCTGAGCTTAAATAGATTTGACTTTTTATCAACGATTAAAGCAGATATTGCATCGATTTGCTTGCTGGCACGTTTTAATATCTGGATTTTGCATCTTTAATCACAAAATACCTTAACGGCTTTCTTGACTATAAGTATAATTGCTGCTGGGTTCGTTGGATCATCTATTTATCTGACTTCTATGCATTGTCAGGGTTATGTGTGAATGTTTCGATGTACAGCTCAAACGTTTTGTGTACAAAATATCGGGTTTATCATCATACAGAATAGACGCAAGATATGCACAGAGCTTACAATATATTTGTGCTGTTCTATCTTATCTGTAAAATTCTGTTGAATGCATAACTTTCCACGGATAATTAAAAGGGAATGTCCAGCCCCTTTCTGGCAAACGCTTAGGCTTGTGTTGCCCTCGTCTTTCTGGCAAGTTACACAGTTCATTTCATCCATTTCAGGATCAAAAATGGCGAATATTACGACCAAAGTGGGATCTAGGGCTGACGATTGCGTATATGTTGTATTCAATATTCTTTATTGTAAGCGAGCGGCGCTGTACCATTTGTAACCACTTATAATACATTAAGAGTCAATAATAACGATATTAGACCACAACATCCAGACTTTTATTGAAAGTATGATAAAATGAAAGTAACATTTTTTATATCGTGTATGAATTTTGGTGTCATCGGATGCAAACCGAAATACCAATGCATGCACTTAAAGGACGCCAGGAGTATCAAACCGTTCCCTTGTTAAGCGAAATTGACGATATTATTCTAGATCTCCTAAGGAACGCTTAAGATAAATGTGTGGATTGTTGATTTTTAGAGGCCTTTATTAGACATGTGTACGTCAAATACCTTGAACAATAAGAACCTCGTTCGAAAATGAATTAAATAATTGTCTTTACAAACAGATGATTGTATGGTCGAATTGTGAAATATAGTGTTATTGGATTTAGTGTTTTATTGATTTGATTGTCTTACTTTATCGTACAGGCATTAAATTTTAGATTTCCGTGGTATAATGACCAATTATATATATTGTTTGTCTATGATTATTTTAAATTTATGTGTATGTACAATTCCCTTTATATATACTTCTGAGTAGGATAACTATCAACATGCCGTTCTTGCGGCACAGTATGTTTACATTTAACCGAAGATATTGTATTATTATGTTTATATCAACGTTTAGTTTCTACACTTGGTGAAACATTAAATAAAATTTACAACATCTAACCTTATGTTATAATATCGAATATGTGTATGATCGTTCGTTTCCTTCCTTCTCCACTCAAAATTAGCCTTATAGATTCACTGCAGCAGCAGTGTAACAATAAAATAGACTTATGTTAAACATCCCAGTAGCAATTGGAAAGTTTTGCTTATATAGAAATTCGTTTATGCAACTTAACTTAAAAAGCACGGTTGCTATTTGCAATCTTTACAAGTCTACATGTATGCAGGGTCGATCTCCGCCGTTATTGTTGTGAGTAGTCTAAACACCATTTTTCTCCCCTTTAACGTAATTGCAAGTGGTTTGACACTGTGCCAGTTGATTACTAGTATACACGTGCTCTTACTCGAATCTTTTCTCGAGTTATGCTCACCAACGTTTGTGTTGAGAGACAAACGTAAATGTTTAAATGAAAAAAGAAATGTTTAATTTATAAACGACTTGGCCTAGACATTGCTAAGAAATGAAACAATATACTGAACATGAAGAAGATACCAGAAGTTAAAAATATTCACAATTGGAATGGTAAGAGTGTAGTCTGAAATATTTGATGGCTAAAAACTCTATAATAAACCATCTATTGGACGCTGTTGATTTTGCACGCTCCGGTATCTACATTGGACTACCAATGCAACCATGCAATATTATAACGTGCTGTTATAAAATAATAAAAAATGTCTGTGTTAGTCAGTGAAAGTGTCTTTTAAATTTCGAAAAAATAATAGTGTGTGTGTTTTCATGTTACTATTAACTATGTTTCAAATTACAATTGTTTCTTCAATCACATGTTTGCTTGATATTAATGCATCCTATACTATGATAAATCACAGCTAAAACATTGATACATGATGATGTGTTTCTATATCTTAGGGTCATTTAGCCATATATTTAATGTACACAGTACATTCTAATCAAATGTTGGGAGTTATCATCGTTTGGGTCTAAATTGAGACGTTATTGAGTCATAAAGTGTCCAATAAACCTCGCAAAGTCTCGTATATATATATATATATATATATGTATATATATATATATAACTTTATAGCTTTATCTATGTTTTGTTTGGTTCAAATATCCATAAATGACAACCAGTCGTCCTTGAAGTAAATTTCGCAAAATGTAGAGCCAAGCTTAAAACAAGAGAACAAATACATTTAAACTTTTATTTACAGCTGAATACGTCACGAGTTGCATACATATTTTCTATGTGAGATAAATTGAGAACAACGTTCTTTTTGCATTATGTTAAATGTTCATATAAATATATTTCGCCAAAACAAATACTTTTGCAAGATACTTGATTCCTCATTTATTAAAGTGATAGTATGGGAATCTAACAGTATATAGGTGTCTATCGCAACCGTCGTTTATTTTTGGTGTTTTCACTTCATATACACGTATATTTGTTAATGCAGCATCAACATACTAAAACAATATCCCGGAAAGACAAAAATAATGCATTTGAGTATCAACCGTACTTTCGCTTTGAAATCTGACGACAAAAATGATTCGATGTACGATGTGAGTCTAAATGCAGTTTTCATGCAGATTCGTTCATACGACACAAAGACAAATTTTGTTGGGTGAGTCATGTAAAATATCGAAAATAAAATATATTTTTTATTAACAACTGGTAGCAAGATGAGTTGTAGATAATTGGTCAGTTACCACATTTTAACAAATTCTTTTGACATGTTAATTCTTTTCAGCTCAATTCAACAGTGAAAAAATGCCCATAATATCACTTTAAAGCGGGTATATACGATTTTGTCAAATATTTATGAATTTATATAAACTGTGTAAAAAACTTATTATATATATATTTCAATATAAATTAAAATAAAAGTTAAGGAGAACATGTGTCGAAAAATGCGAAATAAGCCAGATATTTAATTCTGAAATTGAAAACGGCTGTACAGCCGAATTCGCCAGCATGTATACCATACATGTACGATGTGCATCTAAACTTAGTTTAACGGTTTATTTGAATTCCTGCAACGATATCTATTCATACGACACACGAACACTATCTCCGATCCTAATACAAAGACGAATGCTTCGGTTATTGTAGGAAAATATGTACGTCACTATCGGCTCGGGGCGCTAATTTGTCTTTGCTGCATTTTATGAAATTCGGCTTTAATGCATACTTTTTCTTGCCTATTTTGTGTTATTGTAACATATTTTATCAATATATTACAATTAAACACATATAAAAAATCGTATATACCCGCTTTAATAAAGGTTTTTAACTAAACAGGCACAAGATGCGATACACTAGTATCGTTATTTATTCATGGGTGTGTAATAAACCATTTGCTCTGGTAGATTGTTTTAACTGTCGGAACTACACATTATGTGTATTTATTTTACACGTTAATATATCAAAATAAACATGAATAACTATTTAAGATGCATAGTAGTTTTAAGTAAATGAGCGTAACGTCGCGCGCGCACAAAACGTCACGTTTGTTTACTTCATTGCTGTGAGCGTTGTTTCTGTGGAAATATAATAGTTTACATTTAAAATATTTGGTTTCTA
This sequence comes from Dreissena polymorpha, assembly GCF_020536995.1. NCBI lineage: Eukaryota > Metazoa > Mollusca > Bivalvia > Myida > Dreissenidae > Dreissena > Dreissena polymorpha. Next base: position 91,095,758 of record NC_068356.1, read on the forward strand.
TTGAGGGTGATGCTAGGAAATATATATTTTTTAAATCTATTATTCACAAATAAAGATCTACAACGAATATCCGAGTCTCTATTAAAAAACGATTTTTTTTTAAATAAAATTGTATCACTGGATTGTTTAAAACGTTGGGTGTCTGTAAATGTGAGACAATGAGTCAGCAAATATTGTGAGCCTTCAAAAAACACGAAAATAGCATTAATACAAATTTAAACACACATAAAACGTAGTCATTGCAGAAACAAAAGAAGGTTGTCGAACGTGTTTTATATTGCCTTATATACAAAACATATCAGTAACCATGCATTTGAATATCGAATGAAAATACCATTTTCTCAATAAAATGACACAACCATAAAATTAAGTCCATTAGGTTTGGTTATTTCAGAATTTTTCATCTGTTTTAAATACACATAGGTTGAGTTCACCCTAAACTATTGATGTTAGTATAGTATTTACTATTTGGACAGAGTATTCGGTTCTACCCTTAGAGAATTGCGGATATTTTTCGAATACCAAATTATCGACAATGGAGAAATTAATTTAGTATCTCGGATTTTAAACAGCGTATTAACAAATCACTTTAATCGCTTTAAGGTAGCGCACCTCTAATGATTTCCCGCGATTTCTTCGAAGGTTGAAGAGCCTACTATAAGGTGCCGTAGCCTAGTGGTTAAGGCGATAGACTAGAAATCTTTTGGGATATTCCCGCGCAGGTTCGAATCCTGCCGACGACGTATACTTTTTTGCGACGCGATTTATTTATTTTCTAACGTAATTTGATTTAATATGGCATATAAGCTATATTTATTGTTAAATATGTTGCAATTTTGATGCACATTCTTCAATTATTAAAATTAAAACAACGTTATGGCGAAATTGGGTGATTTACTGTTGAAAATACGAACCATGCATGTTGCATTTTTATTTTTATTTCAAAAAGTAAACGGTAAATCTGTCTAGTTCTTGGTATTTTTGCTGTATATAGTGTTTCTATAAAAACTAAGTTTAAAATATGACTTAAATGATACTATTTTGAATTTTATGACACTTTGTTTTTAACCGACCCAATTTTTACTTGGCTGAAATCACTTACATTTCATGGCGCTCTTCCATAGATAAAACTTTGTAAAAAATAAATGTCTGTAAAAGAATACTTATTTCATCTTGTTTAAACTCTAAACACCTTTACAGCATCTGTACACACCAACTGCATGCCCATATTTGGAAATTTGAATGAATTATGGAACTTTTATATACCCCAGGGGTGAAAATAAACTGGACAAAAGCCGAGCGTGGGGGTGGTTTTGAAAAAATCGGTATATTTTTTTAAAAAGCGTGGAAAGCCTACCTACAAATTTGCATGTAGTTCAGTGAAATGATGCTGATTAAGAAAATAATTAATTAGATTATATTTGGATATGTGCCTATTAGAGGTGCGCTACCTTAAACAACGTTGATTTCCACAATCAAAATGTGAATAACTTTCGCATATCTGGCATTCGTTATTCGGATCTTTGTGTTTGCAAAATCGCTCTCACCTATGTTTATTCCCAGCCCATAAATTCCGAAACGTAAATACATTTGCGTTGTTCAATTATAATAAGCAATTTGTTGTACATATAGGGGTATCAAATTGATGTCAAATGTATACCATTTATCTATACACAAATTTGCCTATATGAAGTTCTCAAGTTAGAAACAACACAATACTATGTGTCTGAGATAAAGTATACACACACATCTAAACTATTCATAGAATAATACACACCAAGACATCGCGTTTAAACATAAATTTATTTCAGAAACAACATTTCTTGTTTCGAATACAACTGTCGGTTAAAGCGCCATATGTACCAATAGAAACGGCATCGACAAGTACACGATTTATATCTTTTTGTTATATAGTTAGCGAATGAATCTTTTTCGGATTATGTGTACTCTACGCTTCATATTTCAGCAAATATATAGTAAAAAAACGATGTGATACAAAGAATAGTTGCATGCACTCGTTATAATATAACTGTTATCAAATATCTCCAAATACTAAAAGTTTTAAGCAAAGTATTGAAAGCTATAACACGTTAATTAATTTACCAAGGTTTATCTACATGCATAGGTCATTGGGTTTATAACGTTCCATTTTATTTATATTTTCTCTTGATAGGCGTTTCTTGTTTGATTTAATTATTTTGAATTTGTTTAGCAGTCACATAAACAACCAAGCTATGTAATATGGAATTTTTACACCCATTATTGCTGCTTCTTCCTGTATTTGCGCGATGATTATCTGAGATATTAACTCTATGATTCTATATTCTCAAATCTTTTCTATAAAGAAGGAATGTAGTTGACAATTGTTAATAGTTTTATTTGATCGTTCGTCAAAAAGTTGTAATTCTGTTACTCTTGTATCTTCAATGCAATTGAGTAATTAAATAGTAATTAAATTGAATGCGTTTTAATTCCTTTTTATTATTGTTTAATTTGAGTTACAATGCTATGACGTTAAATTTTATTTACACTTAAATGTATTATGAATATTGCTGGGCCAAGTGTGAGGTTGAGCGCTCTATAACCAGGTTTAAACCCCCAATGCTTTGCATTGACCGTTCCAAGGCGGTGACCCCAGCTTTATTCATATTTTGTGTTTATGTTGGTTTGTATTGTGCTGTATTGTGCTGTTTTGTACTATTTTGGCAATCGGTCTCTTGCCTTAAATCAAGGACCAACTAATTGTTTTTAATGAAAATTCAATACTGCTCCAGCAGCTGAAGTTTCACTTCTTTATATGGTAAACAAGGGAATGACTAAGAGAGTCCACTAAATGAACGTACCCGTTTTAACATTATAAACAACATCCACATTTTATGATGCATTAGAATAAAAGAAAACCTAATTGTGCAGTCGTATATCATTTGATATAGGCCTTTGTTGTCTATGTAAAAACGTTTCAATGTTAAATATGATGGTACGAAAGGAAACTAACTGCATACCCTATTTAAGTGAATTTTTATAACAATGCAATTTAAAATTCCTCAAAAGTTATATGGTATGTAATGCAGTCTATCAAAATGGGCCCCCGAAAATAACTTCAACCCGGTGGACGGCTTAAAAATATTACGACTTTTATATAGATGTGATTTTCACTTTCAGTTCCGAATTGGAACCAGGCATCATTATAATTTCAAATATAGCACAGTAACAACTCAGCTATTTTCGAATATCCATTAAGAAAAATACTTGCAATCTATCCAACCTTAAAGGTCATGGCGTCTGATCGTAGGATACAATACATTTTGTTGAAATGATGTGTGATGCCGTTTAATCTCCTGTTACCAGTTTGCAAGACGATATATCTAATCCGAGATTCTAAGGCATACTAGTGTACTCTTTCAGCCTTAGACTTTGGATAACTAAAGCCAGTTTGATATTAAATCTGACTTTGTCGTGATTAGTATGAACACCTGTAAGTGCGTTCAAGCCATGTAGTCGCGTGTCTTTATGTTTATAACTGCTGCTTTAGTATTTGGTCAATGTGTTCCTTATAGCGATAAAAAAGCTGCAAATTCAATACAATGTAAGGATGAATTTATTAGGCGAGTAATGATGAAATATCCATAAAGCTTTTCCTTGGTTTACTTCTTTAGTGAATGTGGCGGTTGAATTTCGTGTTTTTCTGCACATCATTCAACGCATGTGGATGGTTCCTAAACTAAAACATTAGATTGCAATGTATTTTCGAAGTGTAATATGTCGACATTCTATGTATACATTGCATTGTAGCTCAAATTAGTGCGACGCAAAGTAACAATATCGCTGCACAAGAAAAAAAGTGCGCACACACCAAACGCGTGGAAAAATGTAATTATGGTAAATGTGCACTATTCTTGTGTCTGTTCCCTGACAATGCAAGAGAAAAGCGAAAATAATTTAAACCATTAAGACCAGTAGCCTTGAATGGTTTTCAAAGCATTTATTCAACATCACATGTACCTACAAGACTATACGGTGGAGAAAGGCCGATAAATCACCTCAACATTCCCTGCTAATGGATACAATATCACACCGCGTCACAGACATATGTTACGTCCGTTCCGTCAGACATACTTGTTCGTGTTCATCAGTCCAAGACAAAGAAAAGCAGTTCCGTCACTTATATGTTAGGATATATTGGACTTGTATAGAAGGTTAAATATTTGTCAATATTGGTTGCGCAACTAAGGGCGATTTATTCGGTTTCTTTCGAAGAGGTTCCTACGGAACAGCATTCGATATATATAGAGTACAAGATAAGTATTGATGCAAAGCATCAAAGGGCGTCGGGAATTTCAGTGTAAAAAGGACTCAATGAAAGTACATGGAACGATTTTTTTCTACTGTAAACATTAATATATTGGCCGATTATTTTAAACAAAATAGAAAAAGATACTGGTATAACCATTATCTATAATTTTGTGTTATAACTCCCAAATAACCATTATTTATGATGTTGTGTAATAACCCCCAAATGACCATTATCTATGATTTTGTGTTGTAACCCCCAAATATTTCAAAGTTCATTTTATTTACAGTGGTTTCCTTTTTTAATGGCTACCGTGTGCAGTTTTCATTAATGGAACAGAACTGTGTAGGTTTTAAAAAATCTGCTTCATCTTGTAAGCGTAATTTCATATTTTTCTCAACTTCAAGGGGAGATGAATCTGAACGTATTCTTACGTTGCTCATTCACGATAAGGGTTGAGTACTCATTGATATGAAAACACTGTAAGAGTTTGAAAAAAAATGAATGAAACTGTAAATTGCATAAAGAAGCTGCATTTCACAATACTTTGAAATTCAGTAAAAGATCATAATAGATTTATTGCTCCGATATTCATCATTTTCAATAGGATTCGAGTAATACTGATATAAAAACACTTAACAAGTTTGGAAAGATTCAGACAAAAGTTGTGAAATCTTTTAAACAAGTGGAAATTGTGTATTTTGTCAAATTTAATAGAAACATTCTGGACTTATTGTCCCGATGTTTCTCATATTAAATGAGGTAAAAATGCTCATTGATATGAAGACACTGTAAGTTTGGAAAGAATCTCATAACAATGTTGACATAATTACCTAACCAAGCAGTTTTTTACTTTTATTTTTAAATTCAAAGAGACATAATTCTGGACTTATGGTCCGATATTGCTCATATAGAGTTTGTGTTGGGTCCTCATTGATAAAAAAACCTATGCAAGTTTGGGAACAATCGGATGAAAATTTTGGACTTCGAACAACGATTTCAAAATTTCTCAAATTCTAAGGAAGATAACTATGGACGTAATGGTCGGATAATGCTAAAGGGCCCATACCACCTGGATAGTTTTACGTGTCGCGCTTTGCGCTCTATATGTGGGACACAGCTCCTCCTTGATAAGCGGCTGCTTCCTTTATCGCAACTCATTGTTACAATCAATAATACGTGTCGCGCTTCGTGCTCTATATGTGGTAGGGATAGTACTTAGGACCTATGATAGACAACTATAAAAATACATGGATAATAGATGTTTTGTTTGCATTTATTTGTTAATATAAAAGTACGTGTATTTTTTAAAAGATATTAAAGTGATGTAAGAAATTTTAATTAGCGTTGTCACCACGCGGCATCCATTAATTTTAATAAAAATGTCCAATTGTAGTTAAATGAATTTTAAAATGTCTTCATATTTATATTTATATTTATTAACCTGATTGTAAAAAATTGTCAGCCGCCGAACTGTTCCGTTCGTGCCGGAACCCGGGATTGAACCAGGGGCCTTTAGATGATTGTTACGTAAACAACTTCAGTCTAACGCTCTCCCAACTGAGCTATTCCGGCTGACATCATTTATGTACTGCTATTTGGTGAAGTTGTGTATAACGATCGTTATTATATGTCTTTTAATAAACTAATACATTTTACGTTTTCGTACCACTACGCCTTCCAATAAACTTGCTTGCGCGATAGGTCGTCAACTATCGTACTTCATTTATTCTCCACTAAATAAGCAAATAAGAAATAAACCACAACATAAATATATTTTGATTATGTTTTGTTTTTATACAAAACCAGAAAGTTTCGCGTATATGCCCAGTCCATGTGATCTTTCCCCTGTGATCAATTGTGGATCAGTTATTAATTAAAACAATTAGTTTTGCATTATTGGCAATATATGTTGTAATAAATGTAATAGGCAATAACTTCTCCTCCCATAAGCGAAAAACAAATGCATTACATAGTAGTCGCCGCTCTCCACAGCGACGCCAATAATTAGTTTTGTGTTCTCTTGCTTGATGCACAATTTAATGATCAAGTTTTTTTAGGGCACTTGTTAGATTGAGAAAAATGCTAGATAAAACCTCATTACCGATCCTCATCGTATTTAGAAAACGACATGCTGTTCCATTAACAACACCAGGTTTTATCAATTTTATGTTATAATTGATATTGTTAGCGAAATCAAATAGCAGGAAACAATTATTTCGCAAATATGCTGTGAAAAGTACCCATTGTGTGATGTGAATTAGGCATTTAAATAATCAACTAAACACTTTGAGACACAATTATCAGGAGTTAATCCAAGCATAGTAGCTAATTATATTATCAAGGAAGCAATAATCTTAATGCAAGCATAATTCCAAGTAGAGTCTAATGAAAAAATATGGTTATGTCCATTAACTTGAAAGAGTGTTCATTCATGACATGGTACATTTCTTGTGTGCAAACAACTTAAAAGCTTTTCAATGATATTATGAAGTGAATCCGACGTCACTTTGATAGACACGAGACAATTGGGAAGGCATAGAAACAATTAGATTCGGTTTAGGCTGGAAATCTGAGTGTGTCGTACAACTATGGTAGAACATAATGATTAACAAGTGTATTTCTATATATTAAAGTGTCATAATCGAGTTACCGATCTTAAGGACATTTATGAAATGTCTTTAACGTCTAAATAAATGCTCAATGATACCTCATATATTTACAATGACAGTACACATTAAGATATATTCTCCAGTAAATTCAACTTTGATATCAAGCAATAGTTGCGCACTGACAACAAACCTATTAAAACAACTGTGTCAATAATTGCAAAGAAAAACATGTCAAAGATGTTTAATACTTTTTCGTCCTTTTCTTGATTATTTTCTCTGCAATGTGGGCCCACGATCGATCAAAGTTTTTAGGTCGGACGGACCTATATGTTAACGTTCACAAACAGACGAGAACATCGGGATACAGGACAAATAACATTTACAATTTATATGAGAAAGCGGACGTTGTAGCGAATCAAATTGCAATTAACGACTTTGTTAGTTGAATATCTAGTCTCTAATGACAATTACTCGGAAAGAAAATTGTTTGGATAGTGAAAGTCTAAGAGCCAACAATGACAATAGAAAATGTTGATTTTGTAGACAGAATGTCCTTCTTATTTTGAAAACCTTGATACTTGAGGCAGATAGGAAGAGGTAGAGATAAATACAAAACGATTGAATAACACTAGAGCTTAATTCATCCTTTGGTTTGGAAGAAAAAAGCTTCCGTCCATTTTACTTAGCGATTGTAGCATAGCATTCACATAATTGTATGATCTCACTTAGCCGCTATTAAATGATGATGTATTTGAGATAAGTTTTACATACATATTGTCTCCATTAAATATTATAAAACCTTACCGAAATGCATAGTGGATAGAGTGCTTGGTTTTATTGTTTTATTGCATTTTCATGTCATGCTTGAACACGAAATTTACATTATGTCAATTTAAGATTACGACCATACGCGATGAATTAAGGATAATGTATCTGAGTTCGGTATAACAGGCGATGATATAAAATCTGGGTGATAATTGATAATCTGTAAAAGGGTTAAAGTGTATGCTTATTAACGGTTTAATGCTTGTAAGATATTATTCCTGTATTTTATTTATTTTAAAATATATTTTAAAATATATGTAATGCTCTGGCATTGTTTTTGTTGATTGCAACGGTTTAGTTTGTTGTATGCGGAATAAACATTATTCTGCATGAAAATAAATGTTGATAATAGTTCATGGGCACTAAAATCTGTGCAAAAATAGCAGCAATTGTAACAATAATAAATATAAATATGTAAACTTACTTGACTTGTAAAATTGCATGGGTTGCATCGCACGATTTGATTGTGATATAAGTTATTGAAATAAGACGTAAGACAATCAACGAGTGAAATTCAATACATATTAATGCCACGAACATGCGATGTGCCTTTTATTGTAAAGCTCTTAAAGATATACAATCAACACATCTCGAAAACAGAGATTGTTTTAAACTCGATATATGTACACAAAGTTAATATAAAAAGAATGTTTTGAAAAACGCGCACGAATACATCGCATGGCGAAAACAATTTAAAAATTGTTATATTCGTGTTTAAAAGTTGAAAGAGGTTTGCCCACATGCCGCTCACAACGTTACGTTTATTTACGCTATATAACCGAAAACCGTTACGCATGGACACTGATAATTGAATTATATATACATATTATTCAAAGACAGTGATTGCAACACTAAGCCCATACACTAGTCAAAGCCTGCATGTTCTGGATATAATACATTATATTCTGACATCTTAGTGATTATTGGCCTGATATTCCTCTTGAACTTGTGAAGAGACATCGTGGGCACGGAATCTTTTTGCGAATAAATAATGGACGTGTGTGCACATCCACTGTTTATCAATACAAATACATCAAAGTTGCAAATTACTTGTAAAACTAGCTTCTGAAACCCTCCCATGAGACAGGTTGGCATATGAATCACACTTGTACCCTGTTACATTGAGCATCATGTCCTTCATCTACGATAATGTCTTGCCATTCTGTTCCTTACAAAATTTGTATAAAGCAAATGAATAACTATGGCTTTTTGATAAGCTGCAATATGACATGCAAATAATTAATAAGTATGTTTACAGAGATGAATGCCATAACATGTAATAACGTACTTAAAACAATTTTGATGTATATTGCTATTAAATAAAATGGTCATACAAACATACGTGTTTTGTTCCTGGTTTCGTAGTGTAAGTTGCCTTTTTATGTTTATTATAATATTGGAAACGTGTAATATAGGTCTCATATCTCAGTAAGTTGTCATTAAGTTAAACGGTTATGTTATATTATTTTTTATTTTAAAGGGGGATAATTAGAATGAATCATTATTTTTGTAATTGTGAAACATATGTTCGAGTAGTTATTATTGCCTATTTTAAATATATTTGTCAATCATCAATATCCCTTATGTATTTTACGTGCAACAAGCCATCAAACATCGGTGATTTTATAAAGAAATAACTACACATTGCGATACGTTCATGAAAGATACGCTGCATCATTTTCTAAAACGAACTACGCTTCAAAAAAGGCGTTGTATTTCTATTGAAATTCCATAAATCGTGGCCAATAAAATCATCTTACTCGAAACCAAATCTGCAAGAAATTCGTGTTTTGGTGGCTGTAGCACGCAGAAGTAACCTTCCTAATTATTGTTCGTGGGATGTATAGTACCTTATTGACGTTGTTTTAAATGTATTGTTCCTTGTTTTCGCAACAAATCTGCTTATTATGATCGACCGACTGATTATAATGCACAAAATATCCGTTATCAAAAGTAAGGGCTACCTGTATTTTTAATACTTTTACATAACATATCCACAATAATGTAACGTGTGTAATGGGTAATGTTTGTTTTGGTTATAACATACGCGCCATTCAATATCATTAGTTATTTTGAGTATATATACATACATACATATGCATTATTTAATAATGCTGACATAACATATTTGATGGGTGCTCGTATTAAGCATTCGTTGTTCTGTATAGTATTTTCACACAATTTGTGATTTAATGTTGCGAAATGAGAAGTCTGTCAGATAGTTATAAATGTTTTCTTTTGATTGTGTGCACTTGATAATCGAATTTTTTTTTAGCAATTCCAGATCCGTTTGATAGGTTCAGATATATCGTGGGGATCCTCTTGTATATATTGGGTCCTCCTTTATGTTTATATCAAAGTGGTTTAGCCACCATGACATAATATAACTCGTGTGTAATCAAAAAGATGTTTATTCACGTATACATGATACGCATTTGCAAGGTATGTTTGTAACTGTTTCGTTTAGTAGAGCGCATATCTGTAGAGTTTCGTAATTTTTTTATTTGAAGCGGTTTTTTTGTAGTTTTTTTCTGTTATTTAGATTTTCGTCCCCTAAGCCTGTATCGTTTGTTATATAGTAATGTATGTTGTGAAAGCTTTAACAATTCTGTATTTTTGATGAACGATAAAGGCAATTATTGCATAAAGCTTCTTACTGGCTTGTATTTTTACTCTGCAATTTGTCATCTTTAATCAAGAAATTATGTAAAAGCCTGCATTACTATTACTGATTGTTTTTTTATCATCTATTGATCCGACTTTTATAAAATGTCAATACGCATATGCTCCTGATTCGATGATCTGCTTACGCTTGTATTTACTAATTGGGAGATGCTGGATTTATTCATAAGAATGTGCATACGAGAAGCAAACAGATGTCGATTTTAGCGTAATGATTTTTACAAAGAAGTGATCAACTCAACAAAGGCATCGAGACGTATGCTGCAAATACCTGACGTTTATATGCTTTTTGGTATTTCATTACCGTTACTATCCATACAGTCCTGATGCCTATTTGTTGTGGCCAGCGGGCGCGCGACGGGTTCTTCATCTTTATATTTGAATGGCTAGTCTAAATGATTTTGAAATGAATAAGGCCACTCCAAATTGATCTGTTGGTCGTCGGATTTGCCGCACCTATTTTTTTAATGGAAAAACTATTCTTTTTTATCGCTCGCACTCATTTTTGTGTCCTTCTGTTACCATTACTCATGTTGTTTTCTTAAATTTATGAAAAAAAACAACAACAAAAAACGCGATCTAGCAGAAACGATTTTGACGCTGAATACGAATGCCAAATAAAGTGTTTCGTAACTTTTTTAATCGATAAATACAGACGCTAAAAATTCGATCGAGACTAGAAAAAAATTGCCGCACCTATTTTTTTAATGGAAAAACTATTCTTTTTTATCGCTCGCACTCATTTTTGTGTCCTTCTGTTACCATAACTCATGTTGTTTTCTTAAATTTATGAAAAAGAACAACAACAAAAAACGCGATCTAGCAGAAACGATTTTGACGCTGAATACGAATGCCAAATAAAGTGTTTCGTAACCTTTTTAATCGATAAATACAGACGCTAAAAAATTCGATCGAGACTAGAAAAAAATTGCTTCCTGTTTGAGCAGTACACGTTTCGCTGTCGTGACAGTTTTATCAAATTGCGGCGAAAAGCTGCTGCAGCCAACCCTTAAAAATATAAACACATCTTCTACGTTCTGTGACTTATTTGATTTTGTTTATTTACATTCGAACATGTAACTATCAGCAGATACCGTTGAAGCATGTTCAATTTCAAACAACATCGGGAAACATGACGTAAGATTTGTTTATACTTTCTCTTCATGAAATAGGCATATGGACGGTATTTACCTACATGTAGGCACATTTTTCATATAATAAAATTTTAAGTGAACAAACAATAAACATAAAATCATTAAATGCTGGTTCTAAAAGTTTAACAGGGACAATGTTTTATAATTTTTTAAATACATGGTTGACAGAACATGTTTAACAGCTATGTCCGTGTATTTCACAAACATCAAATAAGTTCTTTGAAATGTATAAATTTATTTAAGAAAAATACAATACCGTACTAACCATCGATATGCCCCTTTTAAAACAAGGTAGCGACAATGGATTATATGCATGGCCTTGGTCCGACTGTCTGTCATTATCATTTTGATGATTATCCCTCATTAAATGCTATTGCAACATGGTATACCTTTTCACAGCTTGCAACATGGTGGACCTTTTCACAGCTTACACTGTTTAAAACTTCAAACAAATATAAGCAGCAGTAGGTAGACATGTGTCCCTCACTTCAATTATATGGTTACATGTATATTTCGTGGTAAAAGGTCATATGCAACTTACTCCTAAAATTATGACGTCGATATATATTGTTTGTATAAAAATTTATTTGAATGTAAAATATAGCTGTTTAAACCTGTATCTCTTGATACTGTAATATTTTTCTATCGAAATGTGATTTTGTTATTCTTCGCTCTTCGATCGCTCGAGAATTTTCTTGTTTTCAAAAAAAAAAAAAATGTTTTTTTTCGCTCGCTTCTTCAACTTTTTTTTCAAAAATATCCTCAGACCAACAAATCAATTTGAAGTGGCCTTAGGGGAAATAAAAGTGTAATAAGATTAAAAACAATCAAGAATTGTATTAAAGTAGTGATATATAGCAGGTACCATAAGGACGTTGTTAAACATTAGTGTCATCGTATGCGTTGTTTGTAGCATATATTATGTCGAAATAATATAAAACCAAAATCTCAATGCATGCGTTTAAATGACGTGAAGATTTCCCATGAGTTCCAAGAAGTCGGAGATATTGAGTTGAGAATATAAGATCTCCAGAGAAACGGTGAAGATAAATTAGTGGATTTTTGAAGTTGTAATGCCTTTAATAGACACGTGTTCAGAGCATACCTAAGGCAATCAGAACCCGGTTCGAAATAGTATTTGATGATAAAGGTTATCTATATTATCGTGTCCGTTTTATATGGCTGTATTTAATTTTGTTTTGATGAATATGCTATTCATACTTAATTGTACAAGAAATCAAATGTAAGACTTCCACAAGATAAAGAACGGGTTATATATATAAATGTACATGGTTTGTCTATGACCATGTTGACTGTATGTGTCTTTAGAGTGTTCTTTGCGTAATGGTCCGAGTAAGAAATACAATGCATGCACCTATCACCAGATTGAATTGATGTGATTTCTTATTTGATTAGGAAATATGTTTGTAACAGTTATGTATTGTACATGTTAAGTGACTTTTTATATTTTTAGATCGTTGTGTGTTTATATTCTTGCCATTTTTGATCGATAGCTTAAATTGTACATTATTTTTCTCACTGCATTTGTCAAGCTCAACACTGATTCTTTTGTTTCAATTGCACACATATTTCCACAATGTATGATAACCCAAATGGTTGCACTCGTTTACATCTAAAATCTTTGCAACTAAATTCATCTGAACCTTTCTGGTGAATTTTGCAGTTTTGAAGTACTGACATTTCAATTGGCATTTTCATTAATAGCGATCCTGGTAGATTAAACATTGAACGACAGGACAATATAGTGATAGTAAGTTTGACATTTTATAACCAAACACTAGCATCAGCTATGGAACATGTAGATGCCTTTTAATCCAATCGTTGTATATGTGTGCAATATTATACGCTACAACAAAGAATGCATCGATCGATAAGTGTACTCGAAAAAATAGAGAGCATTCGGAAAGTGTATGTGTTAACTTGATTGTATTAGATCAGTTAAAGTTTACACGGCGAGGCTTGCCAAGCCACGTTAGCCTTTTGAAGACAAATCAAATACATTAAAGGGATCTTTTCACGCTTTGGTAAATTGACAAAATTGAAAAAAGTTGTTTCAGATTCGTACATTTTCGTTTTAGTTATGATATTTGTGAGGAAACAGTAATACTGAACATTTACCATGCTCAAATATAGCCATTATATGCATCTTTTAACGATTTTAAAACCTAAAAATTATAAAGCGTTGCAACGCGAAACGATTGAATAATTTGGAGAGTTCTGTTTTTGTCGTTAAATTTTGTGCAACTACGAAGATTGCTTATATAACGTATAAAATACATCAAGGGTGTGTATTCGGCGAAATAGCTCAGTAGGCTAGAGCGTTTTTACTTCAGGACTCTGGCAGGACTCCAGGGGTCACTAGTTCGAAACCTGCTCCGGGCAATGTTCTTTTCCTTTGTTTTATTTTATTCTTGATTTTTTACTGCAGCTTTTACGAACAAATGTTTACATTTATCAATATAAAGCATTTAATGAATAAGTTAAAAAATGCCAAAATCTGTGAAAAGGCCCCTTTAAAAAGCACAAAACACTTGTGTTATACCCTTTGTAACGTACGCTATGTTATTGATTTATTTAATTTGAAAGTATGTGATTTTAGCTGCTTGACTTAATGCACAGGCAGTGCATTAAATTAACCAAATATAATGTTACAAATGTATTGTTTAAACATTTAATAATACATATAAGGAGAAAAGACAAAACGATGAAAATACTTTCGGATTTAATTCCTTAAAAGGCATTTTAATACACATTGATTTTCCAAACCATTTCAATTTCAGGTATCCTGAGTTATATTCGTGTTTATATCACTAAAATGAATGAGAAGTGTGCTGTTTATATATCAATGCTTTGATTTACAAACCGGCGGCAATCGATTATGTTGCGTGTGTGAGGATTTGAATAATAAAGTCTTTAAACGTAACTGCAACTTTTCATCCCAAAATAACACCCTCGGCTAATGTGTTTCACGTTTTAATGTGTCTCATGTTGACGTGTGTTGGAATGACTTGTTATGATAATAGCTTATTTTTGAAACAATATCGGTGTATTTGTTGAAGTGGTGAGTCTTTACGTATGATTGATAAGTGTCTGTCCAGCACGTGTATCTATTTGATTTCAGTACACCTCACGTGATGATTAACTAACGTATACTTGCATGATATGCACAATATTTCGCGTGATTTTATTTTCAAATTTATAAGTTCTTACCACGCCAAAGGTTGAATAACTGCTACATTTTTTAATAACTAAATTGTATTTTATTTAGATTGGTAGTGTGCGTTGGTTTTGCGGAGCCGGTGTAGCCGGATGAAACGCCTCCTGTACGGTATGGTAACCACCAACAAAACTCGCATACGCCGGAAACAGTGACTGAACCCGGAAGTGAAGTGCTTGAACTGGACATTCAATAAGTGAAGGCATAAGGTAGTCAATGGATGTGTTAAATTAAATTAACAATTAACTCCCTTTTATAACCTGCTGAGTGTACATTTTAGGGTGGTTTATTTCTATAAAAATAAAAACAATCATATAAAAAATAACTTTGATGGTGTTAATATGAATCATGTATAAACATACCAATCCAGATACACAAGAACATGATTATGATATATTATACGAATCATTAAACTCTCATGTTATACGAGATAAATTATACCATGCGTTTGTTTCATAAACCATAACCCCTTTTATCAAATTTGGATTATCGAAGAAGGGTTCTTTTCAAAAAGTGAATTTACGGAGATGACGTCTAAATAAAAAATAAACGTGTTTAATACATTATTCAAATATGTAAAAAATATCAGGAAATGTATACTGTATTAAAGTTAACACAACAATATATCATTACATCCAGCATAAACATAATTAGTGTTTGGATACACTGGCAATTCAGTTGATTCGTCTATATTTGATCAATGCTGTGTTTTTTTTTTTCCAAAGCTCAGATGATACAAGTGGCCGAGTATTATCTGTGTATTTATGAACACTGCCAATTAAACCAAAACACAATAAATATTGATTTCTTGTCGGTCATACCAGACAACAAATCAAAATGTGACCCCATATCAAAAACAAAAGCTGAATCGTTAACATCACAAACGCAAGTGTGTTGTTTGTTTATCAGCGCAATTTAACGAATGTATACATTTATGTACAGTAATCAGCATATTTAAAGCATTTGCTCAACGCTTGACACAGAAAGTTTGTGTCTTGGACACAGACACAAGACGATTGCGTGTCGAATCCAACACGAGAAACGTGCTGCCAAATAAGATTTTTTTTAAATATCGTTTGACCTCATTAGAGTTCAATCGCGAAAAATAGTATGTGTCTTTTCCTTGGTTTTGACCTCCATGAGCACTTAGAGTGCTCGTTGTTTACACTTCTGTTTTAATGCGTGAATGATAGACGACCTAGCATAGACGTTTTAGAAATTATACAATGTTAGGAGTAGGTTCTACACAGCAAGACTGTCAACAGATGTATTAAACACGTACGATTGGAATGGTAAGAATGATGTCTTTACCAAAATATATGCTGTCTATATTAAATTATGTAATTGACGCTGTTGATTTTAAAAAAAACACGGTATATTTAAATTTTAATACTTAAACCAATATACAATATTAAACTTTGTGTTATTTGATTTTAGAACATTTTATTTTCAGTGCATGCCAATATTTCGTCAATTTCTCAAGGTTTATAATGTGCGTTTATTTCTTTTACTATTGACTGTGTTCTGACTTATTTTCAAATCTTCTTTCAATGATATATATTCATGAATCCTATAATTTAAAAATGATTAATCGACAAGCTTAAACAGTGATATATGATGATGTGTTTATAATTCCCAGGGTAATGTTACCTTGTTTCTTATGTACACAGTATTTCCCAATATACAGTAATGCGTATTGTTCGACTGGGTCTAAATTGAGAAGTTAGTCACACCAGTAATTTTTGAATTAATCTCACATTTCTTGTCTCTAGGGAACTGTTTAGATATTTATAAATGACAACTCACCCTTAAAGTAAATTGTGGAAACGGTGGCGTATAACCATAATACGGGAATAAAAGTTGTAAACCTCACGAATATACTTCAAGGCATTTTATTGAATTATAACACAATACACTATATTCACGACATTTATTAATATTAATACATGTATATAACTCATTACATGTTATTTCATTTTCGTATTGTAATACATAATGTTGTCATATCGCTTTACAGGTTAAATACTTATGCGGTTGGATATATCTATTTTCGTTTCGTTTTAGTTTATTTTAGTTTCGTTTTAGAACTGGCCGTCCTAGTACGAACGAGAGAACCCAACCTTACTGAGAGGATGATGGGGTACATCTGAACCTACAAGAAAAACACATTTAACATATTATTTACCGATATTTAAAATTTAATTTTAAAACCTAAATTCAAACTCATATTGTTTAGTCGCAAACAATTGTTTTTATGTTTTAGTACTAGTGGCCTTCAACTTGTCTTGATAACACTTACATGTAATCTCAGACTAAGTCTCCATGCATTCTTTCTCTATACAAAATGTCATTAATATTGGTCACGAACACCAAATGAACTAACAGAAAACAACCAGATTTTCGCCGCCCGTACCCCACCTCCCTCTCAATAACCCATACACATCTTAAGGCTCGAATGTTGAATTACTTTTGAAACGTAGTAAAAATAACACAGACATTGCGCAAACTCAACGAGGTAAAACATTTAAGCGAGCTTTTTAAAATTGCCGTTTGAAAGATGAAGATACAGTCAGAATTATCTTGAGCATGCCCATATATTGAGCAGTTACAGCTTCTATGGCAGATTCTCTAATTTGGTTGAATAGAAATTGCGATAAAAAATCAATATGTTTGTCGTGTATTTAATGACGTTTTAGTGTATGCGAATTTAAAGCCTTGTTTCTGTATAGAACAAACTATTAACGAAAAGGTCAGTGTATTGAATGTAAGTGGCCTCTAGTCTCTTTATTCACAGATTTGTGATTATAATAAAAACACACTATTTTTTTATCTATTTTCTTTCACAGAGCATAGTGAAATACACATTATCTAAGTTTGTATTCCTGATGTTAATGAATAAATTGTATTTGTATGAAAAGTATGTTCACGGGTCCGTTCATAATTCGTTGCTTAGTTGCGTAGTTTAGTCTAACTAAGATGTTGTTAAAAATACATTAATATACAATATAGTTTAAAAATAATATATTCAACAATGGCTTTCTTTTCCGTACTGTTGGGATTATTTGTGACGGTATATAAGTATGCAATATATATAAGTATTTCCACTTTTCCAGCAGTAGTCAAGTTGCGTAAATCCCCATCTAGACATAACAAATGGTAGACTCAAGAGAAGCTTCTGATCTAGTTGATGATTAGTTGAAGATTTGAAACTGCTGTATTGTTGACAAATGTACCTTGTAAGATTAGTGGAGATACAGATATTTCTAGAAGTCATTCCATCTGGCTGGACATAGGACGGGCAGTTTACTGGGTATCGCATGGAAGGGAAACCTAAAAAAGAAGTGTCGTTGCTTTCATGTTGTGGTTACATTAGTAGTTACAAATGGTTGTCTTAGTCCATTTTTAAACATCAATCTGAGTGCTCGTTTACAACATGCTGCACATCTTTTGAATAAAGCTTTTTCACGGCCCAGTTATTTCAACATTGTTTTGTCTTAATATATTGAATAGTATAGATTGTGAATATCATCAAGTAATGCACACTTCAAGATACATCTGCTGAATATAGCGTTTCACTAGCTAGTGAATTGCTCCAAATAGAAATGAATGCTTATTTCCAATGCATCTACATAAGTGTTCGTTATAAACCTGGGTCGCAATTATGGTCGCTGAAAAAGGGAAATCTACCGACTCAACGACGTCATCGGGAATACACCTAAACGAATGACTGCCCGTATATAGCAAAGAAGATTGCAAGTGAACTTCAAACATCTTCTACTTGTATTATGTTTGTAATTTAATATAATGTTTAAATATGAGGCACCTCTAGGATAAATATTTGTTTATAATCAATAAACAGTTTTTCACATAATATATAACAGGTTAAATGAAACTACTGCGCACTCCCTTTTAAGTCAAAGGTTATGTAAATAAAATTATACTTCACCTCAACTTTCATTTATGTTTTGTTAAAGTCTGAATATAAATATAATGGATTCACATTCTACCTAATATTTTAGACACACATTAAGCAAACTATAACTATAGTCATAAACTAAACTTGTTTATGATGGCGTTTCTTGTAGATAAAAGGATACTTAACTTTCCATTTCATGTCTGTTAATAATTATTGTGTTTCTGTGTGTCAAACACATTCTCCGACGGTTACTACGAGACCTAATCACCGTACAAAAAGGAGAAGAATTGTGTACACATGGATTCTGAAGATGGGGACACAAATATTTAATTAATAACATGCAGTGTATTACTTGTATTATTTTTATTCTGTGCAAAAAGGAACATTTGTTTCATATGGCTTCTTTTTAATACATGTAAATTCATATCTAAAAGCTTTAAGTTTATAAGTTTTATCTTCAAACTAGTTTTAATTCTGGTTATTTTACCAATACAAACATGTCTGTTTACACGACAGCACGGTAAAGTAAAGAATCTGTTTAGTCTTCAGAAAACCTACGTTAAGTTATTGCCGAGGCTTTTCTTGGCGAGATAGTTTACTTCTCTAAATAATCAGTTCAGAAGTGTCAATCTGTAGTGTGCCCTTATTTTGATAGTAAATATATTAAATGACATATTCAAAAATAAGAACATTTAATCAGCAAATCTCTGTAAATACACTCTAGGTCTTTTTTCTCAATATTTGTATAATTCTTATGAATCCGTTTTTATCATTTGGGTCGCATTGTTTACATTAGAATCAGACATACATTAGGAACACGATTTTCGTAGGGTTTCACGAATAACTTTCGTTTTGAAAAAAATACATAAGGCATATTGGCTAAGATATTAAATAAAACAACATGTTAACATGATATAAAAATATCTTTTCTCAAGCAATGATGTAAACAAACATACGTTGATATCTAATGCCTACTCTTGAATAGGAAGAGTGGATCAGCTGCACCCAAAAAACGGCATTCGTAAAATATTACCTAAAAACAAATAAGCAAGTATTGTTTGTGTGATGATACGTTTTCGTTTAATCAATAAGTCCTGGCCTACTCAAACATTTATTTTAAACAAAATTATGGTCATAACAAGAAGGCCTACGGAAATTATGACATGATAACGGAAATATTTAAAAGCTAGAACAAGTAAATTGATTGTGACGTATTTTAGAAAGATGCACATAACTAAAAGAGTCAATCAAATAAATGATTTGAAAATTAAAAGTCCACGTGTTGCCCAATGAACCAAGTTTACATGAGTGGCTATGACTGCAAATAATTTTATCAAGATTGTATATTTAAACATTACGATTAAAATTCGCTTTACATCTGTAATGCTATAGGTCTTATTCTCATAGTATCGGCCCTCCTCAATGTATCGTACATTTGACAAAAACCCCTATAAGGTGCTTGACAGTCAATGTTGTTTCTTTTTTATTTTTAGAAGTTTCAATGTATGTATTGTGTGTTTATTACTATGACGACGATTTTTCTCATGATTTCCGGTTTTCATTTGATAGAAGATCATGTTTATTCCAGGCCGATATTATGATTACACATAATTGTGTTAGTTTTTTTGTTTTAGGTTTATTAGTAGGCTAATAAAATGTTACGAACGCCGCTTATGACAGAGAAATGCCATGATTTAATATTTATTATGAACTATTTTAATGACATTTTAGAATGACGTGTTTTTATAAACTTGTTATAACACAAGTTTGGCAGCTGTTTCCGATCGTTAAATATTCGAAATTATTAGTTTTGCAATCATCGGTTATTTCATTTGTCTTCGGGGGTTATTTCCCACAACATTTATTGTGTATTTGTTCAAACATTGCCAACATTATCAACGTCTATAAATTCAGTTTAATTAATTCACCAGGGTAATATATACCTCGAGTATTACACGAAAGGTTCACTTTTTTAGAACGACACGCAGTATATGAATTTGCATTCGGTACGTGTTATGTGTTCCATTGGTATTTCTTAGATATAATATTCTGTGATTCCTGGTGTTTTTGTGCATGATTTTCGAATTTGTCTTCGAAGAATTTAAAGAAGGAGCACACACTCTTGTAAAATGCAAACCTGCATTAAAATGTCAAAACAGTTTGTTCTTCTTTGCCAAATTTTAAATAATGCAACTTTATCATGCGCATGTGTGTCTAATTTGAGTTAGTTTCATGGCGGCTCGAACAAGAACGATCTACCACCGCTAAGTTCGTATTAATGATGGTAGTTTGCTCAATTCTGAAAGGTGTTTATATAATTATCGGTGCATATTCGAACAATCAACAAAAGATTACATTGTATTTTCTTTCTTTTTTTCATAACAAATAATCGATGCGAAAACATGCGTCGTGTGTGTCAGACAAGATGTGCGTTTTTCGGGAATAAACATGCATTATATTCTCATGCTTACCTGACACAAAAAACACATTAACAGCGCTCTATTAAATTAAAGAGAACGAGATAAGATCCTGTTGATAGATTGTCGTTTCCTTATCATATTTATCAAATCAAACTGTGTTCCATAAACTGCATCACGTAATCGTTGAATTCATATTCCAAAGGATTAATTTACCAAACATCAAATTGAAAGAAATAATTGTCTAGCGTTGTTGTGGCACGAACATTGCCTTTTTTAAGCGTGAATAAGTTATAATATAATAAACTACAAACTAAGCGAAAACAATTTATGGAATTAAATCGCAGCTTTTCATTCTGTTGGTAATTATTTTCAAATGGACGCACCATTCCAAATGCAAACTTAAGAAAAAATACAGTCTAATGAATCATTAAGCTTTTCCAAGAAATAACGATTTTTTCCCAAATATCTCTCGTGGTTAGCAAGAAATCGTTTTAAGAAATGACATGGTACATATAGCCAGTGTCACCACTTTGAAAGCTTTAAAATTGAATTATGAAATGTGGGCGGCGTTTATAGACAAACACGCACGGTTAACATAAACACAGTTACACTTATTGCTGGTTCACAATTTGAGGTTGTCATTAAACGTATGTATAACATATTATAAACAATGAAACTTAGTGCATGTATCTTTATTTCAATCTTATAATCACTCTAAGATCGTTACTTATTGAAATAGTTCAAATGATTTGTCCGTCTTAATCATCGCGCGCTTATATTGGAATATTTTCTATTACATAAAATAAAATACGATTTGATTTAACTACGTCAAAATTAAAAAAGTTCTTCATGACAACAGATCTACAACAACTTCTTTGTCAAAAAACAATTAAATTGAAAAGCGTATATTCAATGCTTGTAATGAAGGGTCCCACCTTTTAACCATTTTAGACGCACAATCGATCAAAAGTGCTAATTGGGACAGCTTCCCATATATTTATTTAAATAAAGACGATGCAAACCTCGGAGGAAATGAGAAATTAAATTAACGAGTGGAAACAGTCGTCGTAGCGATTTTTATCGCAATAAACGGCTGATTCAATTGCATATCTGGTCCCTAATTGCAACCATATTGAAACTGAACGCGTGTTTACAGATTTGTACTATGTGAAATGCTGAAGAAAATATGAATTTAAGAACGAAAATAGCGTTATTATACAGCTATGTGTTATAACGCCTGGTCTGAATTCATCCATAAATTAAAGAGGAAGATTGAAAGTGGGCGACAACTGCGTAGGAATCGACACCTTATATTTGCAAAGGTTCATCTTTTAAAGCAAAACGCGAATCAGTTTTAATTAAAAGAATGTGTTAATATAGATTTGTGGTGTATTGATAAAATTACATACTTATATTTCTTTAGTACATTTCTTTCGCGTACTGGCTCTTTCTAGTTGATACAACAACATTTATGGGTTTAAATAACAAATGAAGAACACATTGCAGGACAAAAGTGATTTAAAGAAGTACAAATCAAACATCAAAAATGCTGTTAACTCACACGAACATGTGCCCAGAGCATACCGATGATATCCTTCGTCTTCGGTATATATTAATTTTCTTAAATATTATTTTACGCGTTTAATAAAAAATGTAATTTCCTTAGTTTTGAAAAAAAAGTTTAATATACTACACAAAAGGATCAAATGAACAGAACGCACAGCAGTAATAATGCAACAGCATTCAACGATTGTCGTTTATGAGTTGTGCCTGGTTTCGTGGTGTCGGTTTCGTTTTGTGTTTAATAATTTATTTGTTAGTGAGCAATAATATAGATCCATATTGTCGCCAAATCATAACGAGGAAATGTATAAAACGTGTAAAGTAAGAGATTGACGTTTGTTAAACACGTGCTTGAACTTTTACCTTATATGCAGAATTTCAAAATATATGTTGTCAACCGATTGTTATATATCCGTTTGTGTTGTAGATGAGACTAGGGTTATGGGAATGACTGCTCAAGGTACTTTAAGGCTACAAACTTTCACCAGCATGCAGGAACATTGAGGACCATGACACAGTTTCCAAAATAACTATAAGGTAAGCATTGACTAAAACCTATGCAACCATATGTATATCATCAAGAAATATGTATTGTTTATTACCTTGGTACGGAACATTACTACTGTCTACATGACATACATGTATTTGTATATTTTTGCGACAATCAGATTGCCAATTAAACGAGGACAAATGTAGGATCAACTTGTCGAAAATCACAAACATATTTGTTAAATGTCCAATGACATAAATTATATCAGGTACCTTTACTTCTATCTCGACTAGAATTGGAAAAAAACCGGAAAGCATAAGCGATGCAACGGTTGGCTTTCATGATTTCAGTCTAATTTACACACACGTGACGTGTTAAATATCCTTTTTTCTTAGTTACACCATCTTTATTAAGCAATATAAAGAAGTGAAAACACAATGCTTCACAAAATATCAATCTGATTAATGGTTACTTACATTACAATGTTTACATTGATATATGTATACTAAAGAGTGATGATTGAAATTGCAGTCAATAAATCACCTGAGTCCTTCAGTAACAAAAATGTGCCATCCAGATTCGAACTGATTCTAAGCCGTAATGAACAGACAGGTTATTCAAGAAATGTCAATCGGTCGTCCGGTCGACACTCATACCACTTCTAAAATTGATGATTGCAAAAGTTGTTATTGGTACACGGTTATTCGCATGTAAGATAAGTCGTAAAAACATTCACAAATATGCAAGATGATGGACACAATTTTGACTTCGACTTCAGTTGATAAAGATTATTGCATAAAGGTAAGGGTCTGGACCAAAGTACCATATCATCTTCATTAACTTTCATCGCTAAATGTATTCACCAGCCTGAGCAAAGGTGCTATTTCAGCCACTAGCTTTTAATAGTAAGTGTATTTACCATCACGGTTTCCCTTTGCAAAGGGACCAAATAAGTCACAGCTTATCAAGGTTACTATATTCACAATTTCGTCCGCTTGTTGCAAAAAAGCACAATCAGCCAATGCTGTCCTCGGTAACTTGTTAAGATGATATTTTTAGTACTCTCATACACTTTGGGTGCTGTTTTCAAAGTTTGGTGTATTAGCAATCTCCGGTTTTACCAAGCAAACTTTCCTATGTGCAATATTTTATAGATATTGAGTTACCACAACATCGAAATCAGTAATAGACATCGTTTTGACGAAATATGGATACTGCTTTTTCAATAATATTTTAATCTTTAAACAAGTTTTGACTACCTTAACCACACACATTTATTTTTAGTAAGTGTCTCAATATAAATGAAGTTTTAAAAACTTGTGTTTTTTTAAAAGAATGAACTTTTCATGGCAATTAGCACTCCGTCGAAGATTCGATGCATCGTATTCTAACAAGAACTACAGAGCGGCGTTGTTTCGATTGCAATTTCACAAAACATGCTTATCACTAATTTATCTTACTCGGAACCAATAATCATCAAAGCAAAATACTGAATTTCGTTTCTTGCTGATGCACGCTGACCAACAAAAAAGTCGACAAACCCATTATGAATCGTTGGAGTTATAGCACCATATTGACGCCGGATGTAATTTTTTGCTTTGAATATGCTTAATCTGATCTTCCAACTGAGAATTATGGACATAATATCCGTAAACTAAAGAGGAGCTGTAATGTATACGTATATAAATTGTATATCCACTTAAAATGTTAATGGGTTAGTTAATATGGGTTATTAGTTCAACTAAGACTTAGCCTAAGGTGTCAGCTTTCTTTTTGTAGATGAACAATTGAACACTTTTTGCGTTGAATAATTCAATCTGGTTCATTCTTGAGCGTATACACAATTACAATACAGAAGTAAACATAATAACATCTTCGAATATTGCACGTTGATGAAATGTATGGATCCTTTTAGCAAACTATTATTCAGTGGAACAACATGCTTAGTGTTATGCGTTTGAACGGCTGCTTTATGTACATATATAAAGGTATTTCCAACATGTTTATATTGTGGTAGGAATGTGTGTCTTAGAAAAATAGTTTCATTTTTTGTATTCGTCGTTTATCAAGTTTTTCGCAATATTCTCATAGCTTAAAGAAATGATATATGCTAACAGTGACATGCGTTCAGAAGACATAAACAATTATGTTCAGTAAATATGTACGAATGCGTGTACATGTTTAGCTAAATGAATCAAAGTTTCTATACACAGGTTGATTCAACATATTACTATGCTTATATATTAGTGCCCAGGCTTTTTATACTCAACATATGCATATTAATCATTTGGCCTATACTGACGTGTCGAATTCATTTTGTTTTGAGAGTCACTTTACACGGATGAACTAGGGACCCCAGGGAGGACAACATAAACATGAACTACCCGCCAATGCATCGCTACATATAGAGGAATAAGAAAATGACTTGGTCAACAGCTCTTTTCTAGAAGCGGATTTCATTATCACTCATTGCGTGTAGAATTATTTACATATGAATTTTCATCCTGAGGAAACGTAGATAATACGTTTATAGCTTGCCAATATCAACCGTTTAGGGACTGTCTAGAAGTCGGATATATTGACGAGATTATTATAGATCTCTAGAAAAAAAATTCAGGATATATGTTTGGATTATTGACGTTGAAATGACATTATTATAAATTGCACGACACGCCTAATATGCAATCAAAAAGTATATAATTGTATTGAGTTTAGTTTATGATGCACCTGAGAGGTTTCTTGTCATATCAGTCCGTCACGTTTGAAATTAAATTCGCTGGAAATATCCCTATGTTTGCAAAGTACCTCAAACATGTTTCTACGTTTTCGAAATACCTAAGACATGCCCAAGAACATCGTATGTTGATTACATTCCGTGTTTGATGTGAAGTTTTACTTTAATATTAACCAATTACAATTTTGTAACTGTATTTAAAAGTATCAAGTAAATGATTTAGTTTTTCCGATGCAAAACTTATAACGCATGACAGGCTAACAGTCCTGTAACTTTAAATACATTAATTATATTCCATTGAAATGCTGAATTTGGATAGTACGATTCCGGTTGCATACTCGATAATGGATTTATAGTTATAATTCACTTCCACTAGTTAAAAGTTTTTATATTAATCATAGTGACACTTTTTTTAAAACCTTAATGTTTTCTTCAAAACCCTGTATGTTCTTGGCAATGTAACACTAATATTAAAACCTAAAGATGAAACGTTCATCATTGCATGTTTAATCATTTCGTAAACTGATCATTTCAGTGAAGTTTTAAAATAAACGTTTGGATAAAGAAATGGACCATTCAAACTACGAAGGCAGCAGAAGGAGTAAATGTTTTTGGTAGCAAACGTTCCGATTTATGATATAAACACAGCTATACATATTTCTAGGATTGCAAAAGCATTCATTCTGCTTTCTCGTGACCCAGATATTGTTAAGTTTATACTGTACCTACATTGATTCGGTATAATTAAGATTATACTATTCATTGTAGTGCAACATTGTTTTAAAGAACGTCAATCTTTTTTTGATGATTGGTTTGGTACTGGTATAGTGCACTAGCAGCAATATCTAATCAACATATTAACAAGCAATGTTACCAGCAAAACTTTCACATTGCGCACCTTAGAAATAATCTTGTTTACAAAATAAAACGTGCATAATTATATGCGTTATCATTCCGGAAACTGGACAGGGCTTAAACGATGGGAGAAAAGATTCATAATTCAAACATAACTTACTTAAAACAAAAAACATTCATATATACGAACAAAAATTAGAAAGGTAAGAAAGCATGTTCGGCTTATCTGTGTTTCAACTTCTTTTGTATAGAAATGAGTGAAAGAAAAGTATTGACGAAACTATCCTTTTATAATTGATGAGATGTACATACTTTCCGGCTTCGGGGCTATTTCAAGTTAAAACTAAAGAAGAAATGCAATTGGAATACCGATTTTTACAAGTGCCTTCATATTGCGGCTGGAGCTACCTTAGCGCACGTCTGTTGTGCACTTGTAAGCCTTGCACTTAGATTGTTCGTGTTAAACACAACTAACGCGCTGACCTGTGCCTTGAAAAGCATTCCTGTTTATCTGTCTACACTTTTTGACGCTTTCCGTTCGAAAATTAATGGATTATATCGTTTTAAGATAAAAAAAATTATAGACGAAACTCCATCATTGAAGGAATATGACTTTGCTGTAGATTTGAGACGACATACGATACGCCCGCTTTTACTAGAACGGGGCTAATATAAAGATGAAATTTAAAGCTGACATCAACAACATCCCAAGAGGGACGTGCGTTGTTCGTTCATCAACGAAATATGAATAATGAGTACAGGCGACGATCATTTAAACGTTTTATTGCATGACGACCGCACCAGACAGTTCTAAGACGCCAAAATGAAAGCAATTCATTTTTATCAATATATGTTACGCTTATAAACAGAATTGAAGCCTTATCTTACCTATGACCCAAGAGAGCTTGTGTATTAGCTGTTTCATCAGAAAAAGACGCGACGACTTTAAGTCGCATTAACCAAAAGTTTCTTGCTGTAAAACGATAGTTTCCTGCAGATAACGTTAGGCATGTCCTCATGGGGATCGATCTATTCCCAATAAAATTCGATTTGTCTGTTACCTGTCAATGTAACTCCTATAAGTACTAAGTGTTTTCGAAGTTGATGCTGCTGTGCGATGGCTCGGAGAATAAATGACCTGTTCGAGACGGTTTTTTTCTAAATAAAAAGATGTAATGAATGATGTATTTTACTATACGGCATTTACTTGAATGCGTCATTGTATCAAATTCTCATTCTTTTAGAACACACCAAAAGACTTGTAGGAAAGATAAATAATATGATTGCAATCTAAAAATGTATGACGTCTGTACCAAGCAAACTGTTGCAGAACAACTGAATTACGATTAAATATTGTGTTTAACTGATAACTATACAATAGACTTTATTTATTTAAAATAAGTCTGTATCACACCGCTTGAATAGTATTACAAACTTGGTATAGTATTATGCTTTGTTATTAAATAATATAGCCTCATTATATAAAGAAATAAATTGCGATACAACCTATAATACAAAGACATTCACCCATTAAGTTGATATGTGTTCAAAAACACAATAACAGTACATTCAATGTATTATTCAGCCGCCATAAGTTTACTTAGCATATCCTACTTAAGGTTAACTAAACGTTCTTTGCACTACCTGACTTAAGGATTGTTATTAATGATTAATGAAAAGATTTATATTAATGTTTCGCCCATAAGCTTTCGAAATTTAGGCAGTGGTCATGAAAGTATGTGATTTGTCTATGAACACTGAACACACCTAATTTTCTGATTAACTTATTACTAGCTTTTTGTTTTACATTTACATTTTACGATTAATACAATAAGCCTTGTTATAATGACGGGCCTCTTATGTGAATTTGCTCAGAAGTTTCCATACCAGTAAAACACAATAATAATGTCTAGAAACGGTCATTAAGATAATCTACGTATTTGCGGTAAGAGCAGTAGTAATTATGATATTTGTTATATTAAGTATCGTTATCATATTAATAACTATGGAAGAAACATGCTCAGTGTAACCCGTGCTTGCAAGGTGTTTCACACGCTTAAATATATAATTCTCAAAAGACTTTGGCATTTAACCTATTATTATACATGTTGGATTAACTTGGCGAACTTCTGAAGAAATAACAATAGGCTGTCATATTGCTTAATGGTAATGGATAACAAACGTATCAAAGATGGATTGCAGTGTCAATAGGGTGTCACCAGGTGTTGTCGACATGACTGACGTTTACAAAAATTAACATTGCTTTATGTTGTTTCTTGTATTTTTACAAGGTAATGGTTTGTTTGCATACAACACCTCAAAAAATGTTTATCATACAATCAATCTTAAGAAATGTCCGTCTTGATATTAGTCACGAAATGCAAAACTGGGTCTTACGCACTATGCGACCAGCACTGCTCCAGATCAGCCTGTGCATTTGCACAGTCTGGTCAGGATATGCATCGTCCACTAATAATACACCTTCAATGACTTAATAGCTGACATTGTTACTGACATTGTTACTCCTGACAGGACTTTCTCGTTACTGAACAATAAATGACTGAGTTGTTGCTGCAAAGTATAAACAATACGTACAAATGCGAAACCGTTGGTCTTGGAAATACACTTTGAAAATTGTTGCGCAAAGACAAGGGCATTAACGTTTTGTAAATGAGCGTTGTGTTTCTTTTTTATTTTTCGCAATTTTAATAGTGCATGTATTTCAGTTATATAAAGGCGATCAGATATCATACTCACTTTTTTCCAACTTAAGTTGGAGTACAAGTAGAAAGTGCACATAGCTTTCCAAGTAAGTGGCATCCATAGAAAATTTGAGCCTAAATCTTGAAAAACTGCTTTAAATGCATTTGCGTAAAGTTTTGAAAATGATACACCTGTGCAGTCCTTACATGCTAATCAGGAACGACACTGTAAGCCTCGACTTGATTTTTGTTACGACTCTCCTGTAAACGAAAAGTTCAATGAACTAGGAAACAGTCCTTTCTTGAACGACGTTTTACACACAACAGTCATGCATTAAGCCCAATTTGTTTCAAGAACGATGCTCATTTTATTTAGAGTCATATCGAGGTTTGCCTTTTGGACGAAAGATTAACAAACAACAGAACACTCCAAATGATTCAATCGTTTTGCGTTTGTAACGCTTTATAAATTTCAGGTTTATAAATCGTCAAAAGATGCATATAATGGATATTTTTGAGCAAAGAAAACGTTCAGTCTAATTGTTTCCTCAAAAAATGTTTACTAAAACGAAAATTGCAACTCTGACTTAATTTGTATCATTTTGTTCGATTTACCAAAACATGAAAAGCTTACTTTAAATGCTTATCCATAATTAAGAGTTTTATAAAAAGCCTCGTTAATCGCTCAGATATCAAAACAAAAATAATTTCATCATATTGACGTACACTATACGAGCTATTTCTCTATACAATATATTTTAAAGTCACGTCCAGCATTCCATGCGGGGTCTCAATCACGTGATCGGATCACTAGCGAATCGTGGGGGCCACGTGGCTACCCACAACAACTTGCATTGATTGTGACAAACATGAAATTCCTTCAAAAACTCAAGTACACTTTTTTCAAATATGATAGTTCTAAATACCGTAACTACAGGATTTAAGAAAATAAGTAAATGAATTACGTAGTTATTCCAAAAACGCATACAAATAAGAGTAAACCGACTTAATTTATTCGCATATTAAACGTTACAATCGTCACATTTTATAAAGCATAAACATTGTGTATTGTGGAGTCAATTCCTCTTGCCTATGCTGTCCCTTGAAGCAATTTCACAATTGTGTATATGGTGGTATAGAATATAATCTAAAATTGCACATTTATTGAAACATAATTTAACTTTAAGAGCAACTGCTATTTTTACCATAATTTGCAAATCAAACATCTGATTTGATTTGTTTACAATCCACGAGAACGCAGTAAATGGACATGGACTCTTAAAACAACAATAACACGTTTGTTCTTGCAAATATTTCCACAAATAATATACAGATGTGATTTTTGCATTTTATAAAACTTGAACCGGAAACATAATATCATTTAAAACATAAAACATAACTACCTCCCTATAAATATAAACATTAAAGAAAATACTTGTCAACCGACTTCGCTTAAAGGTCATGGCGTCTTACCATAGAATAAGACACAAACATGTCTAATTGCAGCTGATGCGCGTGGCCTTTTAATGCTCTGTTTGTCTGATGTCAAACAATACATCTAACATGAGTTGCTGAAGTATAAAAAGTATTCTCTCAACTCAAAAGTTTGAAGTTGTCAAGATTTATTTATCTCAAACAAGTATTTAGTCATTAGTCAGAACAATTGTGATTGCCCTGAATATGGGGCGATGTGGATCCATTTCAAGCAAAACATTTTATAAAAATGTCTTCTCGAAGTAAAGTATTATGCCAGTGTATTCATACATTCTACTAATAAATTTAAGACATGGGTGATAATTTATTAAATTATGTAATAAGATTAACATGAATTCAAATAAAATATTAATATTTGTATGGTCTACTGTTATTTATGTATTGTAATTTATTATATTCAGACGTGTCATTAACACTTTATCAAATTTAATAGAACAACAAATCAAACATTAACAAACAGCAACAAAATGACGAGCGTGCAGATACGTTAGAAATAGAGATCATTTATCTTCTTCGAATAAGACGGATATTATATTTCAAAAAAGCAAATATAACCATTGTAGCATTAAATAGTTCAATTTTCATGTCTAAAACGTTTATTATAAAACAAAGTTATTATTTGTTTCTATTGATTTGATGCAATTTCTTTATTATCATAAAAAACACTCGGGTTGAAGGGTTGAACAAATTCCTTCTATACGTATTTCGGTACGTATAAAAATACGCATGACATAATAAAGAAGTCTTTCACGTGTTTAACCATGTATGGGTTTGTCTGGATCGAGACACGCAACTCGTTTTTTTTACAATTAATGGTATATAGAGCATGAATTCAATGCAGCAAATCACAAACGAGCATAATATGGTTAATGTTTTTACATTTCTGTATTTAAGCTTCGATTTATGAAAACGAGACTTAACAATTGTACGTAAAGCTTCGTCCTGAAATGCTTTTTGTGGGCACAATTTTCCGCCTAATTTGGATTTTCATTAAGAAGAGACTTCTTTTAACAAAAAATACCATACAAGCGGAAAGTGTCGTACTTAAAAGTATTTGCGGACTACACAGGCTTATATTGAAAGACTTAATATGCACGTGTAGTCCGTACTATTTTCCCAGACCGCCGCTCGTTAATAAACTCGTCTATTGGCGATGCATACACACATGCATGTAGGTCGAATTAGATAACTCTGAGAAAATATATAATTCATATTAGACGAACAGTTGAAATCGACAACGTCCCGATAAGAACGGATGTTGTTCAATCATTCACAAAATATAAAGAATGAAAAAATGCGACTTTCATTTAAATTTGCATTTCATGACGACTGTACTATTCAACTCAAAGACGCCAAAAATGCATTTTCATTAACAAGTTTAACTATAATGAACATATTTCAAGCTCTATATTAGCGATTACCCATGAGAGCTTGTGAAACGTCTGTATTTTCAAGAAACACGACGACTTTCAGCCAGATTAAACGAGAGTAATCTGCTGCAAAAGAAAAGTTTTCTGAAAATATCTTTTGGCATATCCCCACGAGATAAATCCATGGGCAATAAAATCCGATGTGTCTATTACTTGACAGTGGAAATACAAAGTGTTTTTGATATCGATGCTGCTGCGCAATGGATCGGAATATAAATGCTGTACTTAAAACGATGTAAGGAATAGTGTATTTAACTTCACGATATTTCTTCCCGGCACTTTTGTTTTCATTAATTTTGAGAACATGCCATTTTGACTTGTTAGGAAGGTAGGCACGTATAAGTGCAGTCTGAGAACAAGTGTCGTCTGCACCAAGAAAACTTATGAAGACAATCTTGCTTTAAAATACGTCGGTATGTTGACATCGGAATAGTATTGCATAATTGCATTAATATTATAATGTTTTTTTATTTAACATTAAAATCGCACATTAGCATTATCATTTTATCATATTTTCTCAAGAATTTGAGCCTTAAAACGAAATAATGATTCCACGTTTTCTAACACCCAATCAGCGCATTATTCGGCCGCCAAGAGGTTACTTAGCATATTCGAAGTCAGGATAATAAACTTTGTTTAATTATTCGAATTCAGGAATTGTATTTATTAAAAACATTTCCCTCACTGAAGTATACATGTTGATGCCATAAAAGTAGGTGATTCCTTGAAGGTACACTGTACACACACTTATCGGACGCACTTTTTACACTCATTGTATGATTCAATCAATAAAGCCTTAAATAGTTACTGTTT
Source organism: Dreissena polymorpha (assembly GCF_020536995.1). Classification (NCBI taxonomy): domain Eukaryota; kingdom Metazoa; phylum Mollusca; class Bivalvia; order Myida; family Dreissenidae; genus Dreissena; species Dreissena polymorpha. The sequence goes on from NC_068356.1 coordinate 91,128,977, forward strand.
TCCCATGGGACTTTTCTCAACACTGTCGCTTCCAAAAAACACATTAATAATGCCATGGAAACGGTTGCTAAAATATTCTTTGTTTTTGCTGTATGAACAGCAGTATATCTGAGGGCTGTTTCATAAACTATTGTAACCATAAGCATTATTGAGGAAATGTCATGCTTAGTGCAATGACACTATATTACATAAGATCCATAACATGTTCTTACACGTGCTATTCATGATATGTAATAAATAGTTCACCTACTTTACACTTTAGGAATTGGTGGAACAGTTATTACGATCGTTATTCATATGTTAATATTATTAAACAATATGACGTATACGTATACATCGATAGAGCCTTAATAGCGTTGGAATTTGAGACATTCTTAAATGAAACGTTTATAGAGAATAAAATTACAAAGAATGTGTTAAAACTGTCTACAGAATACACTATGTTCACTAATGAAAGACCTTTCGTGTTTACAATAAATGTTTGACATTGTTTAGCCGAGAAAGAGAACATCAGTTTTGAAAACGGTTTTTAAGTCATTTTCGATTTTTCGCAACGTAATATGTATTTCGCTAACCTTACCAAAGGCAGTCAATAAACATACCCACTCTTTTTCATCTTAAGCTAGTGTTTATATATATATATAAACGAAATTCATTACCATTAATTACGACTTATTTTTTAAGTTCATGTTTGAATGGATATTGTTGTCTACATCCAATAGCAGGAAACAATTAGTTAGTAGCACTGCTGTAAAATGTGCCCATTGTTTGAGACGGTAATTTCCATTTAAATAATCAACGGAACGCTTTGAGAAATCACTATCAGGAATTAATCGAAGCTTAGCTATTGGTTCTTATTATCTTCACATTAAGGTACTTTTCAAATGCAAGCGTAATGACAGGTACAATCTGATAAATATTATCATGCTGTTGTTGTTATTCATTATCTCTCGTGGTGCAACAGAAAAAGTGTTAATTCATCACAATTGAGCAGTTTTAATGTCCACAACTAAAATTTTAAATATGTAATATAGTAGTTACCCATTTATAACTTGAAAGATTATCTACATTATAAAACACAAAGTATAACAGGGAAGTGTAAATAGCAAAAACATCGAAGAAGTTGAGCAGAAAATAGGCAGAAGAGCAAAAGCAGAGTTGCAGAGTAAGAGAAGTTGCGGTAGAAAAGGTAGCAGTTGCGGGACGGGGCATCGTTAGCAGAATATGGTTTGTTCCTAAGATGGAGTATGGTCAGAATCAATGACTGTCTCGAATGACTTACTGAACATGTTTGAATATAAATGAATGTTCATTGTATGATCCGTCTTTTAGACCACAAAAAGTAGTTTCAAAGTTATTAAATGGAAACTGGACAGTTTGTGAAAAAATAACAGTATTTCTTTCAGTATTAATGGGCCAATTGGCGAACAAGGTTATATTTATATTCAATCTAATCTAAGTGACAATATGGACTGTTTAAATGCATTCGTAGACGTGCATGTATAACATTAGACGTCGCTCCCCATCGTAGTTATCGCTTATTTTTTCTTCAATTTAGGCGCACGATCCATCAACGCATTCAAATGGGGCCGCCTTTATGTATATGCGCGAACAAAGCTGACGCACACATCGGAAGACAAAAGATATTAAATTAAATCAATTATTTACAAAAGAAAACGAACGTTTTAGCGATTTAAATGGCATGAACGACTCTTGCATTTCAATATAAAATCTTGCATGTCATACAGGAAAAGAAATTGTTTGGTTGTTGGCATTTTTTTAAGTTAACATTATTTAAAGATAGAGGAAAGGATATTTGTTGGATTTTGTGGAATACCGAATTTAATTCACGATTGAGCATATAAAATGATATTGCGCCACGAGTGAAAAAATATTTTTTATGATCACAAATGAATTTAAATCGATATACCAACAAATTTAACAAATGTTCTTTTATTTTATGTTTACAAAAAATATGTTTGCCATTCCGGACAATACGATTCCCTTTGGGAACCCCGCTATGTTATAACATGTATGTTCAATGAAGCAAATCCGTATGTTTTTATAAAACTTCAATGCAGAGAAGTCGCCCTTGGTAAATTTCGGGGACACAATCGGAAACCAAAGATATCTAAAAATAGTTCCGGTACAACAATGAAAACTACAATATTTTTCTCTGTTATCTTTCACTGTTAGAAAAAGTGAAATATCATATTTAATTCACTGATATTTCTCTATAAACCATCAGAAAGCAAAAAATAAAGAACGTTTATTTGTATAAAATATTTTCTTATTTTCAACAAACAACATTGAAAAAATTAATGAATATCTGATTTTGTCTTTTTATATAATAGCCTTAATTAAATACTAGATTTAAGGACACCGGAGAACAATTCTTCCTTGGTTTTGAAATTAAACTTCATTCCATCCATTGCATATTACGATTATAGAATACTATTTTATTATGCACGCATTTGTTAAATCTTGCTTTACACCTATTCAATGGTGATTTAACTTCCCCACGTCTTACATGAATATGAGTTTACGAATGAGTAAACAAAAGTTTTCATATCGTTAGTTCAATGACATACAAATCATATATATTTCTATGATTTCATGTTATGTTGCATTTTTATTGTATGCAAATAAAATTAAAAGTACGCAATATGTCATTCGACTGTTGCAGGTATTCTATGTCTGCAAGGGTAAGACACGAGATAAGCAACACTTTTGTGACTGGGTCTGTTTCCCTGTCGGTTGTATTACATGCTGGGTGTTCGTTGTCAATGATTACGGCTACGATATCTTAGTAGAATACCATCCTGGGTTTAAGTTCATTCTTAGACACTAGTAAATGCTTTATAAGGTACTAAAACGGACTTTTATATACAAGTAATATACATTTGTTACACTGAAAACTATTACAATTAATTTGATGACTCATACCTACAGGCGTTCTTGAGTGGAAATACATTTTGATAATATTGCATGCTGTGTACAATCTTTTATAACACGTCACACTGTGCATAAGTATAGCATAAAATGAAAATTAATGGTAAAAAAGTAAATCTAAATATGAACAAATATATGTTCTTTAATACTTCGTGGGTTGTATCGCACGGATGGATTGTACAGTGTTATATTGGAATGCAACGTCACAACACCAACAATAGCAATAGAATACACATCAACTCCACAGGCACGTACTATTTCACTTACTATTAAGCCCATTACGATACAGCTGTATAAAATAAAACCAAACTGGAAACACAATATATTAATAAAAATTAATAGATTTAGATCAAACAAAATATCCATTACGTGTCTTTAACAGCAATGCACATAAAAATCGTATGACGTCCTATATTAAGAACGTGTTTAGTGCGTGTCTTAAGGTTCATCGGGATTTGTCCACATGTCACATAACTCAAAAAACTTAAATACGCACATTACGTATTGAATAAACCATACAAAGACGTTGATGTCATACTAGCCTAAGAACTATTTAACGTCTGCATCTTCTAATAATATAACAATATATTCTTACCCCTTTGTGATTATTGACTAGTTGTAAACCTAGCTTAAATTACCCAGCTTCGAGACACGTATGAAATATACTTTACATGCGTTAAATTAATACTTTCTTTGAAAGAAAATTAAGAAGATGTATATGTGTAGTGCTATTCAATACCATGGTCTTACAAACACACGTGATATTTTTTTTACTAAGTTTAAATTTTGTTTTTTTGTGTTTCACATGTTGCACTAAGTGCAATAAACTTGAATAAATAAATGTGTCTCCCATGTCTGTGCAACGTCATTTTAAACTGGTGTGAAAACGCATAATATGTAAACATATCATTGTTTGTTACAAATGTTCCTGAAAAATCTCTTAATGTTCAGACTTGAAAAATATATTTTATAAATCGACGGTTAATTTCCGTGATTTTAGATCGTTCAAAGCTCTGTCATTACGAACCAAAAATGAATAGTCATGAAAAGTCAGAAGTAGCTCTGACTTTATCGGCAAAATATGGTTATTGTGTGTTCACAATTGTGACGTTAACTAACATAGGTATATGCTATTACTAGCTGTTCTTGTATTAGGTATTTTTTATAAGATATATTTATTATATACCTGTTAAATGCATTTAACAAAATACAGGTTGTATCAATCATTGAAATAAAAAATATCGTATTAGGCTACTCGCTGTTTCCAATTCCGTATAGTCTAGTCAGGGAAAGGTTTGACCTAGACAAAATTGCAAAAGTATTTCTTTTTGCGTCATGCGACCAAGGATGACATAGTGTATATCCAAAAGCATTCATCGACTTCCTTGGATGCAAGGGTCTTTTTTTGGAGACATATGTGTGATGTACTACGACTATATGTTACGAAATTATAAAGGCGATATCACTGTTGTATTTGATGGATATAAGTAAGGCCCACCATCAAGGATATTACCCATCTACGCCAGACAAAGGGGAAACTCGGAAAAGCTGTGAAGTTTTGATCGGAAATTCTGCTGAGAGTGAAGAAAGAAGATGTTTTGAATAATCCAGAAAACAAACAAAACTTGTTCACTCTTGGTGTATGTCTGGTGCAAATGATGATGCTGATTGTTTAATTGTAGATACTGCCATTGAAAATGTTATTATAGTTGGTGATGATACAGATTTATTGGTATTACATCTTGATAAATTTATAACACAGTTACTTAACATAACTTTCAAATCAGATGTGCGTAGACTGTCTGCTAAACAGGGCTTTTCACCCTTATATAAAAGGGGCCGAAATTCGGCCCTTTCCCACTTGAAAATAAGGTCATTTTTTTTCCAAAATTGATAGCGGAATTTCCCACATTGTAAAACAAAAAAAAATCTTAGACATATTGGACATCTCTCATATTGAAAGCAATGAACTCTAGTATGATTAAGAATGCACCACAATGTGTCTTTTAATACGTCTGCGCAATGAAAAATACCCTATTTCAAATACTTTTAAAAACACGGCCTTGCAAAAAATGAGCAGTTATCGCGCATGAAATTCCCAATTTGAAAGGCTAGGGCCTCTTCCCAATTTCCTGATAAAAAGCCCTGTAAACAAGAGAAGATCAATAGAATATTTGCACAGCATGTGCGCAATGCGGAAATTCGTTGTGAGAGAGTCTTCCATTGCTACGGTGTCAAAATCACGTCGATTATCTGACATCGATGTTCACCGATCATGGAGAAAATGCGGATTCGATTTCCGCGGAGAATATATTCGGTCCGGCAATAATTAAAGACAGCCGAATATATTTGTGTTACAATGGCAATACCACGGCAAGTACACCGAGCAAATGTTGGTGGAACAAGTGAAGAATACTACCGACGCAAAATTTATATTCCGTTCATGGACTCGCTGATCCAGTCTATAGAAATCCGATTTTCTGAATCTAATATGCCTGAGTTCATGTAATATCAACTCCATCCGAACCGCATCAAAATTTCGATCGATCAGACTATAAAGATACAGTCCGAACCATCGACGAATTTTATCAAATCGATAATTTTGAACAAGACGCAATGTCATGGTTCGACATGAACTCGAAGGAATCCATCGAACAGAATGAGTCAGATTTTGCAAAAAAAAACGGATTTGTTTCCAGTCGTGCGTGAGGCGATGATCATATTTCTATTCCTGCCCGCTACCACTTGTACGGCGGAATGATCATTTAGCACGCTGAAATGAGTCAAGACATTGCTAAGATCCACCATGTCCGACGACAGGCTCTTATGATTATGCATAATCAACGTTCACGGGGGTCGGATCAACACTGACAAGAATATGTTCATTAAAAAAATCATCGAGAAGTTCGACAGAGACCCACGTCGCCTTCACTTCCTATTAAGGAACTGAATAAATGTCAATTGATTGACTTCTCCCCTCGATTTTGCACGAATCAATCATGTTTAAAACAATGTTTTGAGAGCAAATAAATTGTGAAATAACCGCATCCACGATTTGTTTTCATGTGAATGGGAGTTGATGTTCATGTGAAACTAACCAGGGGTCATTCTGACCCAATTGTTCAGTTCAGAAATCATAATTGTACACGTTTATATTTTTTTCATATTCAACTATCTTTTTTGCTCATCGATTTTTCAGGGGGGGGGGGGGGTCAGCTGACCCCATTTGCCCTCATGTGCGGACGCCCATGGACTGAGCTATTGATTTGATTGATATGAGTCAATGTTTTTTGTGTTTGCCATGTATGCAATGTATAAGTGTGTAATTAAGTAAAAAGTACATATACATTTAAAGAATTAATTTCAGACACATATTCTATCCTACATATAAATGGCGTACAGGATACATATATTGGCCCGTATCTATAATGTTGATCAGTATACTTTCCATGGAAATTTTGATTATAAATGGCCAGTATGTAACATTGTGTTAAAAGAAACCACCTCTTATGAGAATAATTATTACTTTTTCCCTTCTTTATATTCATTTCACTTATTATATTAATACCATCTAATGTTATGAAATGCATTGTTCGGTGGTGTAGTGATTGTTTTAATTTAGCATGTAATTTTGAGTGGGTGGAGTAAGTTTACCCCCTTGGTAATGTATATAATTAGGTATTTGAAAGCTTTCTTGACGTGTTTTCTTTTCATCAATAAGCTTTAGAAACTCATAATATCAAATAAAATACATAAACACCAATTTAACCCGTTTGCATAGCCTTATTTTACATGTTTAACAATTTTGAATACATTTGCAGTTCCAAAGTTACTTCCTAAATAGGGTGGTAATGTTCGAACTAATTTTTCTGAAGTTAGGCGCATTCCCCATGCTGGGGCTTTTAGTATGTTATAGAAGAGGTACCTAAGAAGCAAAAAAGTATAAAAGAAAAACGTTTGCAATTTTGTCTAGGTTTACCCATTTTTTCGGCTACTCTGACTGGACTAGTATGACCATACTAGCCAAACTACTTCGACCCATTTAATGACGTCACATTCCGCGCACCGAAAATATAAATATTTTATATTATGAAATATATTACGTAGTACATAGTGTGACGTCGTTTCTGTGACGAAACACAATAGTTTTATCTACATGTCGAACGTGGTGTTTTTTTGGTGTACCAATACAAGAGAAAGAAGAAAAGCTTCAAAATAGCAAAAATCCAAAACAAAAACGGAAAAGCTACAAAACGATTCAGATTCAAGCTTAACAGGTATAGCAGGGCTTGACACTAACTTTTTTTACCTACTGACTCAAAGAACCACCAGCTTTCAGAAATTACTCGTCCTCCAAGATTTCAAGTGGTCCGACAATTTCTATGTATTTTTACCTCAATTTCAACATACTTTTCGGACTAGCTACAATGCATTGTGCATTTATAAAAAGAAAACTAAACTGTATTTATTGAATATTCATTGCTTTTGCCTAGTTACAAAGGTATGCGCATTCTTGAAAAAATAAGTCGCCTCTGATGAAAGCGGCAGTATTCAGCATTTTCACGATCTTAGAAGGCTTAGCTTCTTCCTTGCTTTTTTAGCGTTTTCTTTTGCGACATTTTGTTTTTGAGTATCTGAATTTTGATGGGCTTGAAGAAAAGGCTTTCTAAAATTTGAACACCCTGTTACATACCGATTCCCTTCATCTTCATAAACACGGGCCTCGGCAAAGTACCTTACACAAATTCTACATGTCATGTGGTTTTAGGTTGAATTTTAATCAACCCAATCAAATTGTTTTACCCATGAATCAAGAAAGTTTCGATCTTTCTTATCCTTCTCATATTTTTGCTGTACTTTAAGCTTCCTCATTAGTTTAAGTTTTTTTAGGTGGAGGTTCAACCACCCCTGGAATGAAATTCCACCTCGCGAAAACTTGTAATCATGAAAATACGCACGTTTTCTCTCTGGCAATATCAAAACATTATTCGGCGCCCTCCAGTGTAAATTCACACGGTAAACAAAGTATATTCTAATGGTACTAAGATCGATAAAATGCTGATATTGCTTCTTTTTCAAAATAATAAATACCATTTTGTTCATTTCTCGATCCGAACGCTTCGAATTTTATGTTAATTTGTGTATCGATCACGGCGAAGTCCGGATATATTTGCGGGATACATTTTTGGAACGCATACCGATTTTTTGATCGGACAACAGGTTTTTTGTCATCGGGGCATCTACAAAAATTGGAATTTCCAATATGTTGCTATTTTTATCCCGGTCTCGAGTCAGCCCATAAAATAATGATGAAATTAACAGTTTATTAAAAACTGTTGAACATATAAAAACGTTTCATTGATGAAAACGGCTTTCCAACTGTATTTCACAATAAGCTGGCCAGGTTTTTTTTACTGATCCGACGGATCAACCAAATTTCTTGTTTCACTGGTCCTCCCTATTATTAACTGACCCCGGAACAACGGACTACCGTTAGTGTCGAGCCCTGGTATAGTGGTATAAACCCACGTGTTATTTTTATATACATGTATTTCATGTCACAGTGGCAGAACCACATGGATATTAAAGGGATCTTTTCACGCTTTGGTAAATTGACAAAATTGAAAAAAGTTGTTTCAGATTCGCACATTTTCGTTTTAGTTATGATATTTGTGAGGAAACAGTAATACCGAATATTTACCATGGTCTAATATAGCCATTATATGCATCTTTTGACGATTTTAAAACCTAAAAATTATAAAGCGTTGCAACGCGAAACGATTGAATAATTTGGAGAGTTCTGTTTTTGTCGTTAAATTTTGTGAAACTACGAAGATTGCTTATATAAGGTATAAAATACGTCTAGTATGTATACTCGGCGGAATAGCTCAGTAGGCTAAAGCGTTTTTACTTCAGGACTCTGGCTGGACTCCAATGGTCACTGGTTCGAAACCTGCTCCGGGCAATGTTCTTTTCCTTTTTTAAATATTATTCTTGATTTTTTACTGGAGCTTTTACGATCCAATGTTTACATTTATCAATATCAAGCATTTAATGAATAAGTTAAAAAATGCCAAAATCTGTGAAAAGGCCCCTTTAACAGTAAGGTAGGCAAGCTGGTATTTAAGCCATGCAAGCCATGCATATTCTGAACCTATCAAACGACTCTGGAATGTTTAAGTTTAAATTCGATTGTCATGGGCACGCAATGAAAATAAAAAATGGAAGAATTGTCAATATGTGTATATATTTGAAAGCCTTTTAATGAAGACATTGTTAAAAATCCTCTTTTGAAATACTAAGGATAACAAATAATTAATACATGCACCAATCGAACCTTTATAATAACGTTATTATATCATGTATATATATCTATGGGTATATACTAAGAAGAACAATTGATCGAGTATATAAACGTTTTAAAATTACACCTTTTTGTTGGTTTTTCCAGTATCCACAGTCGGTCGATCAGATTCAGGACATTTGTTTGCAAATCGAGGCACAAGTCATTAAATATGGCGTCAATATGTTGATAAAACTCCCACGAGAAATAATTATTAATGAAATTTTGGATTACATCAGCATCGCTTACAGTTTTTGCATATTTGGATAATTGCGTTACGCACGTTCAATGGAATATCAATAGTATCACAATGCAGTGCTGTAGTTCTGTCAAGACCATATTTGCATTGCCTCTTTCATGAGCTTATTCTCAAGACAATTTCTTCTTGTTGAAAGCACCAATAGTTAGGACTTGTTACAAGTTAAATATAATAATGAATATTGATGAATGCCAAATATACCTGCAGTACTATAGAAGACGCTCCTAAGAATTCGTCGTCTGCATTGCAGACAGGCAGCGGTAATTGTTCCTAGTATAGTGAGTTACAGTCCTTAGCGTAGCGAAGCTAGCTAAGCACATACTGATTTGCAAAACATGCACTGTTAATAAAGTCGGCCGCTAACGCGACCAACTACAAATGGGGAATATTACGACATAAGTGGAATCTAGGACTGGCGAGTGCATAAATGTTGTATTCAATTTTGTTAGCGAGCGGCGCTATATCATGTGTAACCCCGTATGATACATTAAGGCGAAATAATAGTGCAATTAGACAACCGAATCCAGACTTTTATTTACTATATGATAAAATGAACGTAACATTTTTGATATCGTGTATGATATTTGGTGTCATCGTATGCATTGTGTGTAGCAATTATGCTGTCTAAATGTTGAAGCCGAAATACCAACGGATGCACTTAAATAACGTTAGGAGTACCAAACGGTTCCCTAGTTCGGAGAAATCGATGAGATCATTCTATATCTCTTATGGAACGCTTAAGATAACTAAGGGGATTGTTGACGTTGAGCAATAACAACCTAGTTCGAAAATGAATTAAATAATTATGTTTACAAACATATGATTGTATGGTCAAATTGTTAAGAATTGTTTTATTGGATTAAGTGTTTCATTAATTTGACTTTCTTACTTAATCATACAGGCATTCCATTTAAGATTTCCGCAATATTATGACTAACTATATATATTGTTTGTCTATGACTATTTTGAATTTATGTGTATGTACGATTCCCTTTATATATTATTCTGAGTAAGATAACTATTAACATGCCATTCTAGCGGAAAAGTATGTGTAACCAAAGATATTGTTTTATTACGTTTATATGAACGTTTAGTTTCTACCCTTGGTGAAACATTACATATAATTTACAACATCTGACCTTACTTTATAATATCGAATAGTCTATAAACTTTCGTTTAATTCCTTACTCCACTCAAAATTGTCATTAAAGATTCACTGCAGAAACTGTATAACAACACACAATAGACCATAAGTTAAACACCCCAGTAGCAATTTGAAGGTTTTGTTTGAATAGCAATTCTGATTATTTAATTAAACTTAAAAAAAAAACACGGTTGCTATTTTCGCCTTAACAAGTGTACATGTATGCAGGGTCCATCTCTGCCTGTATTGTTGTGAGTAATTAAAACTACATTTTTTTCCTCTTTAACGTAATTGAAAGTGGTTTGACACTGTGACAGTTGATTACTATTGTACACGTGCTCTTACAAAATCTTGTTCTCGAGTTCTACTCACCAACGTTTGTGTTAAGAGACAAAAAAAGATTTGGATCGTCGTTTATATTATTAAATTAAATCTAAATAACCCTAGACAATGTCATCAGTCGGATGTGATAATTACTTTTAATACATTAGAGTGGTATGATCTATCTCAAAACATATTTTTATATCATTTCAAAACGTTAAATTGAATTTTTGTTTGCTTCTTTCTGTTGAAAACTATGTTCACCAATTTATTAATTGAAATGATCAAACTGTATCATATCACTCGAACTGGAATGATATAACTCAGATTCATGTATTTCTAATCTCTGTCATTTTGGCGCATAGTATATATTACATTGTTTTCGTTAGGAAACTTCTTATATGTAGTTTATTTTTGAAACAACATATCTTTAGAAAACAAATGCGAGTTTCATGATGGTCATTAGCATCACACGCATATTTCTTGCGTTGTCGTTTTGTAAACTAACCTCATAATGATATTTTTCATGTGAAAACGGCTCACAAACGCTTTATGTATTGTCTTTTCTTTGGCGGTCAATACAGTGTTGATCATGTTAATGTTTAGCGGTGGAAATTTGCAGATAAACTTAGTGTAGACTTCACAAAACGAATCGGATAATTAAATGCAACGTTGTATCCATTCCGGTTTTGGGGAACCTCTCCCATTTATCAGATTGTAATCGGAAACGCTTACGAATATGTCGCTCATCTTGTTTCGAATGTCATGAAAATCTAAACATTCTTTTCCGAAACCCCGGATACGGAGGACAGATTCGCTATTATTGCCCCGCCCAGCGCCCAGATGGAGATAAGCCAAGACATGCCATCAGTGATTGACACGCGGGAAGTATACACACGTACTGCCTTAATAATATCAACATACACCAACAATTATCCAATAAATATTATGAGTTGCACATCAAAACGACGGAAATGAGTTGTGATTCAATGCTCCTAAAAAGTGATTTAGAATACACACATAGCTAGTCTTTAGCTTTCGTATAGCATAGCAATATCAGACTATTAGTTTTTTCTCGTGTATGTCGCTAGCGTGTGTGAGGAGTATGGTGTTGATATGCCATGACGTTGATTTACAAACTGAATGCAAAGAATTATATTGCGCGTGCAAGCCTTGAAATAATACAGTATTTCAGCATAACTGCCACTGCTCTGACCGTTATGACACCCTCGGCGAATGGGTTTAACAGATAAATGTGTTCAATATCGACGTGTATGGAATAAACTTTAAATATTAATCAATCAAAAATAAAACAATGTCGATTTAGAAGCGTGATTAGTCTGACAATATGTTTTATTGTTTCTATTATTTGCAGCATTTTGGTTTTACTATACTTCTCGTGTTTCCGAACTTACTTATAATTATGTTTTACATGAGATCCACACGTATTCGAATTTATGCACTTGAACATAAGGTATAAGGTTCATCGCGCCTAGTGCTTAATAATGTCTGTCCCAGCTGACCTTAACTTAATCACATTGCCAGACTCACAAATATTGTAACGAACCTTTAATTATAGCTAAAATACCAATATTTTTAAGTTATTTGTGTTGAGGTCTTGTGGTGTGGGGGACCAGTGTACCCGTAAGTTAATGTTTAAATGATAGAATAACTGTGAAATTCATAAACGACCTTGCTAGTAAATGACACGATTTATTGAATAATTACTGCACACGAAAACGATATCATAAGTTACAATACACACAATTGTAATGGTAAGAGTGTAATCTGAAAATATATGATGATCATAGCCTCGACACAATTCATCTAATTGACGCTGATGATTTTGTTCGATCCGGTATCTACATTGGAATACTAATGCCACCATACAATTTTATAACGTGTTGTTATACACTTAAATAAAACTGTCTTTATTAGTCAATGACAGTGTTTCCACAGATGCATAGTTTGTGTCTTCATTTTGCTATTAACTATGTTACAAATTACATTTTTTCTTCAATCACTTGTTTGATAGATATTAATGTATCTTATACCATGATTAATCCCAGCTAAAGCATTGATATATGATGATGTGTTTTATCTCTTGATGTAATTTAGCCATCTCTTTAATGTGCACAGTATATCCTAATCAATCGTTAGGAGTTATCATCAGTTTGGTCTAAATTGAGACGTTATTGAGCCAGAAAGTGTCCAATAAACATCGCAAAATTTCGTATTCAGAGAACTTAATATCTATATATATGTTACAAATGTATGGTTCAAATATCCATAAATGACAACCAATCAACATGGAAGTCGATTACGGAAACTGTAGAGCCATGCTTAAAAAAAGAGAAAAACGACGTTTAAACTTTAATCAATAGCTGAACATATCAGGGGCTTTTGTTGAATTGAAGACATTTCTTTCTATGTGAGATTAATTAAGACCAAGATTCTTTATGCAAAATTTTAAATATTAATATTGCAAAATATACTCCCCATTCATTGATAAAGGCTTTAACTAAGCAGACACAAGATGCAATACATGATTATCGTTATTAATTCATGGAGCTGTAATAAACAATTTGCTTTAGAAGATTGTAAACGTTCAGAAGTACAAATAACGTGTATTTACATAACACGTGAGTATATAAAAATAAATATAAATACCAATTTAAAATGCATGGTATTTTTTAAGAGAATTCGCGTAACATCACACGCGCACAAAACGACACGTTTGTTTACGTCATTGCTGTGAGCGGTGTTTCTTTAGAAATGTTGTTTTGAATTGAAGATGATGCCAGGAAATACATATTTCTGAAATATATTATTCACAAATAAAGATCTACAACGAATATCCGAGCCTCTCCTAAAAATGATTTTAGGATAAAATTTTAATCACTGGATTATTCAAAACGTAGGTTGTTGTTAATCGGAAAAACTGATAAAGCAAGTGTTTTGAGATTTCAAAACAAACGAAATAGCATTAATACAAATATGAAATACATATAAAATACTAAATTAAGAAAACATAGTCAATAAAGAAACAAAAGAATGGTGTTGAACGTTTTGTTATATTTCCGTATAGACAAAAGATATCAGTAACCAAAACTAACCATGCATTTGAGTATCAAATGAAAATAATAGTTTCTCAATAAAACAATAATTTCTAAATAAGTCCTTTATAGGTTTGATTATTGTAGAACTTGCCATTTGTTTTAAATACACATATGATGAGTTCACTCTAAACAATTGATGTTTAACAATTTTAAATTTACTTCTTGTAAAGTCATATATAGTTTTTACTCTTTGGAAAGCGTATTCGGTTTTACCCTTAGAGAATTGCGGATATTTAACGATTTCCAAATTATCGACTATGTTGAAATAAATCTAAAATCTTGGATATTTTTTATCTTCTATGTTTAAACAATTCACTTAAAATTTATTAAACCAACTTCGATGTACACTCTCAAAATGTGAATAACTTGCGCATATCTGGCATTCTACATTCGGATCTTTTTGTTTGTACAGTCGCTCTCACTTATTTTTATTTCCAGCTCATCAATTCCTAAACGTAAATACATTTGCGTTGTTAAATTATAAAAAAACAATTTGTTGTACATCTGTGTAGGGGGGATCGGGTGTGTCAGATTGATGTCCTATGTATACCATTTCATCAATGTCCTAAGAGTCCTATATACGGGTCGCATGTTAGAAACAACATTATACTTTGTGTATGTGATATAGCATACACACACATGCAAACTCTGCATAAAATGATTCACTCCTAGGCATCTCCTTTAAACATAAATTTATTTCAGATACAGGATTTCGAGTTTCGAATAAGATTGACGGATAAAGCTTCATATCTACCAATAGAGTCTATTGAGTGAACGTACCCGCGTTCACAATATGTATATCATCCACATTTAATGATGTATTATATTTTAAGAAAACCTAATTGTTCAGTCGTATATCATTCTATATAGGCCAATTTTGTCAATTTTAGAACGTTTCGATGTTTCTAAATGATATTACGGAGGGAAACAAACTGCATACCATATTTTTGTGATTTTTTTTTAAAATACAATTTAAAATTCCTCAATCGTGATATGGTATGTAATGCAGTTTATCAAAACAGGCACCAGACAATAACCACAACCCGGGGGCGGCTGGTAAGTATGACGACTTTTATATAGATGTGATCGTCAATTTCAGGTTCGTATTGGAACCTGGCATCATTATAATTTCAAATAAAGCACAGTAACAACTCAGCTATTCTCAAATATCCATTAAGACAAATACTTGCAATCCAGCCTCACTTAAAGGTCATTGCGTATAATCGTCGAAATGATGTTTGATGCCATTTAATCTCATATTAACTGTTTGCAAGGCGATATATATCTAATCCGAGATTCTTAGGAAAACAAGTGTACTCTTTCAGCCGTAGACTTTGGATTTCTTAAGACAGTTTGATTGTAAATACGAATTTGACGTTATAAGTATGAACAAATGTAATTGCGTTCAAGCAATGTAGTCGCGTGTGTTAACATGTATAACTGCTGCTTTAATATTTGTTTAGAGTGTTCCTTATTACGATAAAGAAGGTTGCACAGTCAATTGAATTTAAGGATGGATTTATTAGTCGAGTAAGAATAAAATGTTCATAATTCACTTCCTTGGTTTACTTCTTTAGTGAATGTGGCATTCGGTTAAATTTCGTGTTGTTTGGCACAACATGCAACGCATTTGGATGGTTTGTCATCTTAACATCAAATTGCAATGTATTTTCGAAGTGTAGTATGTCGACATTCTATGTATACATTACACTGTAGCGCCAATATAGTGCGACGCAAAGTTACAATATCGCTGCTTAAGAGAACAATTGCGCACACACCAAACGCGTGGAAAAATGTGAATATGGTAAATGTTCACTATTCTCGTGTCTGTTCCCTGACAATTAAAGAGACAAGCGAAAATAATTTAAACCATTAAGACCAGTAGCCTTGAATGTTTTTCAAATCATTCATTCAAACTAACATGTGTCTATAAGACTATACAATGGAGAACGGCCGATAAATCCCTTCACAGAAAGTCCGTTCTTGCTAATGGATACACTATCACACCGCGACACAGACAAACGTTACGTCGGTTCCTTCAGACATACTTGTTCGCGTTCAACAGTCCAAGACAAGGAAAAGCAGTGCCGTCACTTATATGTAAGAATAGTTTGGACTTGTATAGAACGTTAGATATTTATCAATTTTGGTTGCGCAACTAACGGCGATTTATTCGTCTGCTTCCGGAGGGGTTCCTACGGAACAATATTCGAATATATATATATATATATATATATATATATATATATATATATATATATATAGAGAGAGAGAGAGAGAGAGAGAGAGAGAGAGAGAGAGAGAGAGAGAGAGAGAGAGAGAGAGAGAGAGAGAGACAGAGAGAGAGAGAGAGAGAGAGAGAGAGAGAGAGAGAGAGAGAGAGAGAGAGAGAGAGAGAGAGAGAGAGAGAGTTTAATTAGTTTTGTCTTCTCTTGCTTGATGCACAATTTAATGATCACAAAACAAGATTTTTTAGTGCAATTGTTAGATTGAGAACAATTCTAGATAAGATCTCATTGGTAGATTACCGATTCCTCAGCGTATTTAGAAAACGACATACTGTCCATTAACAACACCAGTTTTTTTTAACTTTATGTTAGACTCGATATTGTTAGCGAAATCAAATAGCAGGAAACAATTATTTCGCAAAAAAATCTGTAAAAAGTGCCCACTGTGTGAGATGTGAATTAGGCATTTAAATAATCAACCTTGAGACACAATTATTAGGAGTTAATCCAAACATAGTAGCTAATTATATTATCATGGAAGCATTAATCTTAATGAAAGCATAATGCCAAGTAGGGTCTAATGAAAAAATATGGTTTTGTCCATTTACTCTCGCGGTGCACTTGAAAGAGTGTTCATTCATGACATGGTACATATTTTTTGTGCAAAAAACTTAAAAGCGTTTAAGTTTTATTATGAAATGAATCCGGCGTTACTTTGATTAACACGAGACAATTGGGAATACATAGAAACAATTAGATTCAGTTAAGGCTTGAAATCGGAGTGCGTCGTACAACTTAGGAAGAACATAATTACTAACAAGTGTATTTGTATATATTTAAGTGTCCTAATCGAGTTGCTGATCTAAAGGACATTTATGAAATGTCTTTACCGTCTAAATAATTGCTCAGTGATACCTCATATATTTACAATGACAGTACAAATTAAGATATATTCTCCAGTAAAATCAACTTTGATATCAAGCAATAGTTGCGCATTGACAAACCTATTAAAACAACTGCATAAATAATTACAAAGAAAAACATGTCAAATATGTTTAATACTGTTTCGTCCTTTCGTCCCTATCTTGATTATTTTCTCTGCAATTTGAGCCCACGACCGATCAAAGTTTTTAGGTCGGACGGATCTATGTGTTAACGTACACAAACAGACGAGAACATCCGGAGACAGGACAAATAGCATTTACAATTTATAAGAGAAAGCGGACGTTGTAGCGAATCAAATTGCAATTAACGACTTTGTAAGTTGAATGTCTAGTCTCTAATGACAATTACTCGGAAAGAAAATTGTTTGGATAGTGAAAATCTAAGAGCCAACAATGACAATAGAAAATGTTGATTTTGTAGACAGAATGTCCTTCTTATTTTGGAAACCTTAATACTTGAGACAGATAGGAAGAGGTAGTGATAAATACAAAACGATTGAATAACACTGGAGCTTAATTCATTCTTTTGTTTGGAAGAAAAAAGCTTCCGTCCATTTTACTTAGAGAGTGTAGCATAGCATTCATACAATTGTATGATCTCACTTAGCCGCTATTAAATGATGATTTATTTGAGATAAGTTTTACATATATATTGGTTCCATTAAATATTATAAAACCTTAACGAAATGCATAGTGGATAGAGTGCTTGGTTTTATTGATTTGTTGCATTTTCATGTCATGCTTGAACACGAAGTTACATTATGTCAATTTAATATTATGACCATACGCGATGAATTAAGGATAATGTATCTGAGGTCTGTATCACAGGCGATGATATTGAATCTGGTGATAATTGATAATCTGCAAAAGGGTTAAGGTGTATGCTTATTAACGGTTTAACGCTTGTAAGATATTATTTCTGTATTTTATTTATTTTAAAATATATTTTAAAATATATTTAATGCCCTTGCATTGTTTTTGTTGAATACAGCGGTTTAGTTTATTGTATGCGGAATAAACATTATTCTGTATAAAAATATATGTTGATAATAGTTCATGGGCACTAAAATCTGTTCAAAAAAGCAGCAATTGTAACAAATATAAATATAAATATGTAAATTTACTTGACTTGTAATATTACATGGGTTGCATCGCACGATTTGGTTGTGAAATAATTAATTGAAATAAGACGTAAGACAATCAACGAGTAAAATTCAATATATATTAATGCCACCAACATGCGATGAGCCTTTTATTGTAAAGCTCTTGAAGAAATACAATCAACATATCTCGAAAACATAAATTATTGTAAACTCGATACATGTACACAAAGTTAATATAAATAGAATGTTTTGTAAAACGCGCACGAATACATCGCATGACGAAAACAATTTAAAAAGTGTTTTATTCGTGTTTAAAGGTTGAAAGAGGTTTGTCCACCTGCCGCCCACAACGTTACGTTTATTTACGATATATAACTGAAAAACCGTTACGCATGGACACTGATAATTGAAATATATATACATATAATTCAAAGACAGTGATTGCAACACTCAGCCCATACACCAGTTAAAGCCTGCATGTTCTGGATATAATACATTATATTCTGACATCTTAGTGATTACTGGCCTGATATTCGTCTTGAACTTGTTAAGGGACATCGTTGGCAGTGAAACTTTTTGCGAATAAATAATGGACGTATGTGCACCGCCACTGTATGTGAATACAAATACATCAAAGTTGCAAATTACTTGTAAAACTAGCTTCTGAAACCCTCCCATGAGACAGGTTGGCGTACGAATAACACTTGTACCCTGGTACTTTGAGCATCATGTCCTTCATCCACGATAATGACTTGCCATTCTGTTCCTTACACAATTTGTATAAAGCAAATGAATAACTATGGCTTTTTGATAAGCTGCAATGTGACATGCAAACAATTAAGTATGTTTACAGAGATGAATGCCATAACATGTAATGACGAACTTAATTCAATTTTGATGTATATTGCTATTTAATAAAATGGTCGTACAAACATACGTGTTTTGTTCCTGGTTTCGTAGTTTAAGTTGCCTTTTTATGTTTCTTATAATATTTGATACGTGTTATATAGGTCTCGTATTTCAGTGAGTTGTCATTAAGTTAAAAGGTTATGTTATTTTTTTAAGGGGGATAATTAGAATGAATAATTATTTTTGTAATTGGGAAACATATGTTCGAATAGTTATAATTGCCTATTTTAAATATATTTACCAATCATCAATATCCCTTATGTATTTTACGTGCAACATGCCATCAAACGTCGGTGCTTTTATAAAAAAATAACTATACATTGCGATACGTTCATGAAAAATACGATGCATCCTTTTCTAAAACGAACTACGCTTCAAAAAAGGCGTTGTATTGCGATTGAAATTCCATAAATCGTGGCAAATAAAATCATCTTACTCGAAACCAAATCTGCTAGAAATTCGTATTTTGGTGGCTGCTGCACGCAGAAGTCACCTTCCTAATTATTGTTCGTGGGATGTATAGTACCTTATTGACGTTGTTTTAAATGTATTGTTCCTCGTTTTCGCAACAAATATGCTTATAATGATTGACCGACTGACAATAATGCACATAATATACGTTTACTAAAGTAAGGGCTACCTGTAATTTTAATACTTTTACATAGCATATACACAATAATGTAACGTATGTAATGGGATATGTTTGTTTTGGTTATAGCATACGCGCCATTCAATAGCATTAGTAAGTATATATATATATATATATATATATATATATATATATGCATTATTTAATAATGCTGACATAACATATTTGATGGGTGCTCGTATTAATGATTCGTTGTTCTGTATAGTATTTTCACAGAATTTGTGATTTAATGTTGCGAAATGAGAAGTCTGTCGGATAGATATACATGTTTTCTTTCGATTGGGTGCACTTGATAATCGAATTTCTTTTTAGCAATTCCAGATCCGTTTGATAGGTTCAGATATATCGTTGGGATCCTCTTGTATATGTTGGGTCCTCCTTTATGTTTATATCTAAGAAGTATAGCCACCATGTCAGGATATAACTCGTGTGTAATCAAAAAGATGTTTATTCACGTATAAATGATAAGCATTTGCAAGATATGTTTGTAACTTTTCGTTTAGTAGAGCGCATATCTGTTGAGTTTTCGTAATTTATTTTTTGAAGCGTTTTTTGTATTTTTTTTTCTGTTCTTTAGATTTTCGTCCCCTTAGCCTGTATCGTTTGTTATATATTAATGTATGCTGAGATAGCTTTAACAATTATATATTTTTGATTAACGATAAAGGCAATGATTGCATAAAGTTTCTTACTGGCTTGTATTTTTACTCTGCAAGTCGTCATCTTTAATCAAGAAAGTATGTAAAAGCCTGCATTACTATTACTGATTGTTTTTTCATCATCTATTGATCCGACGTTTATAAAATGTCAATACGCATATGCTCCTGATTCGATCATCTGCTTAAGCTTGTATTTACTTTTTGGGAGATACTGGATTTATTCAAAAGAATGTGCATACGAGAAGCAAACAGATGTCGATTTTTACAAAGAAGTGATCAACTCAACAATGGCATCGAGAAGTATACTGCAAATTCCTGACGTTTATATGCTTTTTGGTATTTCATTACCATAACTATCCATACAATCCAGATGCCTATTTGTTGTGGCCAGCGGGCGCGCGACGGGTTCCTCCATCTTTATATTTAAATGGCTAGTCTAAATGGTTTGTACATGAATAAGGCCACTCCAAATTGATTTGTTGGTCGTCGGATTTGCCGCACCTATTGTTTTAAATGGAAAAAAACTTATCTTTTTTAACCGCTCGCACTCATTTTCATGTCCTTCTGTAACCATAGCGCATGTTGTTTTCTTTCATTTGTGAAAAAAACAACAACAACAAAAACGCGATCTAGCAGAAACGATTTTGACGCTGAATACAAATGCCAAATAAAGTGTTTCGTAACCTTTTTAATCGATAACTACAGACGGTAAAAAATTCGATCGAGACTAGAAAAAAAATTCCTGTGTGAGCAGTACATGTTTCGCTGTCGTGACAGTTTTATCAAATTGCGGCGAAAAGCTGCTGCAGCCAACCCTTAAAAATATAAACACATCTTCTACATTCTGTGACTTATTTGATTGTGTTTACTTACGTTCGAACATGTAACTATCAGCAGATACCGTTGAAGCATGTTCAATTTCAAACAACATCGGGAAACATGACGTAAGATTTTTTTTATACTTTGTCTTCATTAAAAAGGCATATGGACGGTATTTCCCTACATTTAAGTGAACAAACAATAAACATAAAATCATTAAATGCTGGTTCTAAAAGTTTAACAGGGACAATGTTTTATAATTTTTAAAATACATGGTTGACAGAACATGTTTAACAGCTATGTCCTTGTATTTCACAAACATCAAAACAGTTCTTTGCAATGTAAAAATTCATTTAAAAAAAATACAATACCGTACTAACCATCGATATGCCCCTTTTAAAAAAGGTAGCGACAATGGATTATATGCATGGCCTTTGTCCGACTGTCTGTCATTATCATTTTGATGATTATCACTCTTTAAATGCTATTGCAACATGGTATACCTTTTCACAGCTTGCAACATGGTAGACCTTTTTACAGCTTTCACTGTTTAAAACTTCAAACAAATATAAGCAGCAGTAGGTAGACATGTGTCCCTCACTTCAGTTATATGGTTACATGTATATTTCGTGGTCAAAAGTCATATGCAACTTACTCCTAAAATATGACGTCGATATATATTCTTTGTATAAGAATTTATTTGAATGTAAAATATAGCTGTTTAAACCTGTATCTCTTGATAATATAATATTTTTCTATCGAAATGTGATTTTTTTTATTCTTCGCTCTTCGATCGCTCGAGAATTTTCCTGTTTTCCTCGCCTCTTCAACTTTTTTTTTTTAAATCCGTAGACCAGTGATATATAGCAGGTACCATATCGACGTTGTTAAACATTAGTGTCATCGTTTGCGTTGTTTGTAGCATATATTATGTCGAAATATAGTAACCAAAATATCAATGCATGCGTTTAAATGACGTGAAGATTTCCCAAGAGTTCCCAAGAAGTCGGAGATATTGAGTTGAGAATATAAGATCTCCAGAGAGACGGTGAAGATAAATTAGTGGATTTTTTAAGTTGTAATGCCTTTAATAGACACGTGTTCAGAGCATACCTAAGGCAATCAGAACCCGGTTCGAAATAATATTTGATGATAATGGTTATCTATATTATCGTGTCCGTTTTATATGGTTGTATTTAATTGTGTTTCGATGAATGTGCTATTCATACTTAATTGTACAAGAAATCAAATGTTAGACTTCCACAAGATAAAAAACGGATTATATATACACATGTACATGATTTGTCTATGACCATGTTGACTGTATGTGTCTTTAGAGTGTTCTTTGCGTAATGGTCCGAGTAAGAAATACAATGCATGCACCTATCACCAGATTGAATTGATGTGATTTCTTATTTGATTAGGAAATATGTTTGTAACAGTTATGTATTGTACATGTTAAGTGACTTTTTATATTTTTAGATCGCTGTGTGTTTATAAACTTGCCATTTTTGATCGATAGCTTAAATTGTACATTATTTTTCTCATTGCATTTGTCAAGCTCAACACTGATTCTTTTGTTTCAATTGCATACATATTTCCACAATGTATGATAACCCAAATGGTTGCACTCGTTTACATCTAAAATATTTGCAACTAAAATCATCTGAACCTTTCTGGTGAATTTTGCAGTTTTGAAGTACTGACATTTCAATTGGCATTTTCATTAATAGCGATCCTGGTAGATTAAACATTGAACGACAGGACAATATAGTGATAGTAAGTTTGACATTTTATAACCAAACACTAGCATCAGCTATGGAACATGTAGATGCCTTTTAATCCAATCGTTGTATATATGTGCAATATTATACGATACAACAAAGAATGCATCGATCGAAGTGTACTCGAAAGAATAGAGAGCATTCGGAAAGTGTATGTGTTAACTTGATTGTATTAGATCAGTTAAAGTTTACGCGGCGAGGCTTGCCAAGCCACGTAAGCCTTTTGAAGACAAATCAAATACATTAAAAAGCACAAAACACTTGTGTTATACCCTTTGTAACGTACACTATGTTATTGATTTATTTAATTTGAAAGTATGTGATTTTAGCTGATTGACATAATTCACAGGCAGTGTATTAAATTAACCAAATATAATGTTACAAATGTATTGTTCAAACATTTAAAAATACACATAAGGAGAAAAGACAAAACGATGAAAATACTTTCAGATTTAATTCCTTAAAATGCATTTTTAATACACATTGATTTTCCAAACCATTCCAATTTCAGATATCCTGAGTTATATTCGTGTTTATATCACTAAAATGAATGAGAAGTGTGCTGTTTATATATATATGCTTTGATTTAAAAACTGGCGGCAATTGATTATGTTGCGTGTGTGAGGATTTGAATAATGAAGTCTTTAAACGTAACTGCAACTGTTCATACCTAAATGACACACTCGGCTAATGTGTTTCACGTTTTAATGTGTCTCATGTTGACGTGTGTTAGAATAATAGCATATTTTTGAAACAATATCTGTGTATGTGTTAAAGTGGTGAGCCTTTACGTATGATTGATAAGTGTCTGTCCAGCACGTGTATCTATTTTATTTTATTACACCTTACGTGATGATTAACTAACGTATACTTGAATGATATGCACAATATTTCGCGTGATTTTATTTTCAAAATTATAAGTTCTTTCCACGCCAAAGGTTGAATCACTGCTACATTTTTTAATAACTAAATTGTATTTTATTTAGGTTGGTAGTGAGCGTTGGTTTTGCGGAGCCTTTGTAGCCGGATGAAACACCTCCTGTACGGTATGGTAACCACCAACAAAACTCGCATACGCCGGAAACAGTGACTGAACCCGGCAGTTAAGTGCTTGAACTGGATATTCAATAAGTGAAGGCATTAGGTAGGCAATTGATGTGTTTAATTAATTTAACAATTAACTCTCTTTTATAACCTGCTGAGTGTACACTTTAGTGCGGTTTATTTCTGTAAAAATAAAACCAATCATATAAGAAATAACTTTGATGGTGTAAGTATGAATCATGTATAAACATACCAATCCAGATACACAAGAACATGGTTATGTTATACGAATCATTAAACTCTCATGTTATACGAGATAAATTATACCATGCATTTGTTTCATAAACTATAACTCCTTTTATCAAATTTGGATTATCGCAGAAGTGTTCTTTTCAAAAAGTGAATTTACGGAGATGACGTCTAAATAAAAAATAAACGTGTTTAATACATTATTCAATAATGTACAAAAATATCAGGAAATGAATACTGTATTAAAGTTAACACAACAGTATATCATAACATCCAGCATAAACATAATAGGTGTTTGGATACACTGGCAATTCAGTTGATTCGTCTATATTTGATCAAAGCTGTTTTTTTTTCCAAAGCTCAGAGTATACAAGTGGCCGAGTATTATCTGTGTATTTATGAACACTGCCAATTAAACCAAAACACAATAAATATTGATTTCTTGTCGGTCATACCAGACAACAAATCATAATGTGACCCCATATCAAAAACAAAAGCTGAATCGTTAACATCACAAGCGCAAGTGTGTTGTTTGTTTATCAGCGCAATTTAACGAATGTATACATTTATGTACTTATCGTTCCATGTCGAACAGACAACGCTATGATGAGATAATGGAAGCAGGAGAATTGGATTAGCAAATGTTACAGTAATCAGCATATTTAAAGCATTTGCTCAACGCTTGGCAAAGAAAGTTTGTGTCTTGGACACAGATACAAGACGATTGCGTGTCGAATCCAACACGAGAAACGTGCTGCCAAATAAGTTTTTTTTAATATCGTTTGACATGTCCTCATTAGAGTTCAAACGCGAAAAATAGTATGTGTCTTTTCCTTCGTTTTGACCTCCATGAGCACTAAGAGTGCTCAGTGTTTACTATTCTGTTTTAATGCGTGAATGATAGACGACCTAGCCTAGACGTTTAAGAAATTATACAATGTTAGGAGTAGGTTCTACACAGCAAGTCTGTTAACAGATGTATTAAATACGTACGATTGGAATGGTAGAAATGATGTCTTTACCAAAATATATGCTGTCTATATTAAATTATGTAATTGACGCTGTTGATTTAATAAAAAACGGTATATTTAAATTTGAATACTTAAACCAATATACAATATTATAACTTTGTGTTATTTGATTTTAGAACAATTTATTTTCAGTGCATGACAATATTTCGTCAATTTCTCAAGGTTTATAATGTGCGTTTCTTTCTTTTACTATTGACTGTTTTCTGACTTATTTTCAAATCTTCTTTCACTGAGATATATTCATGAATCATATGGTTTAAAAATGATTAATCGACAAACTTAAACAGTGATATATGATGATGTGTTTATATCTCCCGGGGTAATGTTGCCTTGTTTCTTTTGTACACAGTATTTCCCAATATACAGTAATGCGTATTGTTCGGCTGGGTCTAAATTGAGAAGTTAGTCACACCAGTAATTTTTGAATTAATCTCACATTTCTTGTCTCTAGGGAACTGTTTAGATATTTATAAATGAAAACTCATCCTTAAAGTAAATTTTGGAAACGGTGGCGTATAACCAAAACACAGGAATAAAGGTCGTAAACCTAACGAATATACTTCAAGGCATTTTATTGAATTATAACACAATACACTATATTCACGACATTTATTAATATTAATACATGTATATAACTCATTACATGTTATTTCATTTTCGTATTGTAATACATAATGTTGTCATATCGCTTTACAGGTTAAATACTTATGCGGCTGGATATATCTATTTTCGTTTCGTTTTAGTTTATTTTAGTTTCGTTTTAGAACTGGCCGTCCTAGTACGAACGAGAGAAACCAACCTTACTGAGAGTATGATGGGGTACATCTGAACCTACAAGAAAAACACATTCAACATATTGTTTACCGATATTCAAAATTTAATTTTTAAACCTAAATCCAAACTAATATTTTTTAGTCGCAAACAATTGTTTTTATGTTTTAGTACTTGTGGCCTTCAACTTGTCTTGATAACACTTACATGTAATCTCAGACTAAGTCTCCATGCATTCTTTCTCTATACAAAATGTCATTAATATTGGTCACGAACACCAAATATACTAACAGAAAACAACCAGATTTTCGCCGCCCGACCCCCACCTCCCTCTCAATAACCCATACACATCTTAAGGCTCGAATGTTGAATTACTTTTGAAACGTAGTAAAAATAACACAGACATTGCGCACACTCAACGAGGTAAAACATTTAAGCGAGCTATTTAAATTGCCGTTTAAAAGATGAGGATACAGTCAGAATTATCTTGAGCATGCCCATATATTGAGCAGTTACAGCTTTTTTGGCAGATTCTCTAATTTGGTTGAATAGAAATTGCGATAAAAAATCTATACGTTTGTCGTGTATTTAATGACTTTTAAGAAAAAAATAGAACCGCTACTATTGTATGCAAATTTAAATGCACACATTTTTTTTTATCTATTTTCTTTCACAGAGCATAGTAAAACACACATTATCTAAGTTTGTATTCCTGATGTTAATGAATTAATTTTATTTGTATGGAAAGTATGTTTACGGGTCCGTTCACAATTCTTTGCTTAGTTGAGAAGTTTAGTCTCACTAAGATGTTGTTAAAAATACATTAATATACAATATAGTTTAGAAATAATATATTTAACAATGGCTTTCTTTTCCGTACTGTTGGGATTATTTGTGACGGTATATAAGAATACAATATATCAGTATTTCCACCTTTTCAGCAGTTGTCAAGTTGCGTAAATCCCCATCTAGACATAACAAATGATAGACTCAAGAGAAGCTTCTGATCTAGTTGATAATAAGTAGAAGATTTGAAAATGCTGTATGGTTGACAAATGCACCTTGTAAGATTAGCGGAGATACAGATATTTCTAGAAGTCATTCCATCTGGCTGGACATAGGACGGGCAATTTACTGGGTATCGCATGGAAGGGAAACCTTAACAAGAAGAATCGTTGCTTTCATGTTGTGGTTACATAAGTAGTTACAAATGGTTGTCTTAGTCCATTTTAAAACATCTATTTGAGTGCTCGTTAACATCATAAAAACATATGCTGCACATCTTTTGAATAAAGCTTTTTCACGGCCCAATTATTTCAACATTGTTTTGTCTTAATATATTGAATAGTATAGATTGTGAATATCATCAAGTAGTGCACACTTCAAGATACAACTGCTGAATGTAGCGTTTTCACTAGCTAGTGAAGTGCTCCAAATAGAAATGAATGCTTATTTCCATAGCATCAACATAAGTGTTCGTTATAAACCTGGGTCGCAATTATGGTCGCTGAAAAAGAAAGTCTACCGAATCAACGACGTCATCGGGAATACACCTAAACAAATGACTGCCCGTATATAGCAAGCAAGATTGCAAGTGAACTGCAAACATTTTCTACTTGTATTATGTTTGTAATTTAATATGATGTTTAAATATGAACTCTAGGGTAAATATTTGTTAATAATCAATAAACAGTTTTTCACATAAAATATAACAGTATAAATGAAACTACTGCACATTCTCTTTTCAGTAAAAGGTTATGTAAATAAAATTATACTTCATCTCAACTTTCATTGATGTTTTGTAAATGTCTGAATATAAATATAACGGATTCACATTCTACCTAATATGTAAGACACACATTAAGCAAACAATAACTATAGTCATAAATTAAACTTGTTTATGATGGCGTTTCTTGTAGATAAAAGGAAAATTAACTTTCCATTTCATGTCTGTTAATAATTATTGTGTTTCTGTGTGTCAAACACATTCTCCGACGGTTACTACGAGACCTTATCACCGTACAAAAAGGAGAAGAATTGTGTACTCATTGATTCTGAAGATGGGGACACAAATATTTAATTAATAACATGCAGTGTATTACTTGTATTATTTCTTTTCTGTGCAAAAAGGAACATTTGTTTCATATGGCTTCTTTTTACACAGGGGTTTGTCTGCCTATTTTGGGAAAAGGAGTCTGACCAAATAGGGGATTTTTTATCGACAAAATTGGCCATTTTGGGAATTTATGCTTTGATGAAACGGCTCATTTGGGAAAAAATTGTGAATTTATCATGCTTAAATAATTCAGTAGTTTAACAAATAAATTTGTTTTTATTTGTTATTTTGTCTTCTTTATATAAACAGATGCAATATTGGGCATGTTCAACGTTTATTCAAGTACTGCAGTTTTGTGTTTCAGTTACAGTTACACTCTGAGATAAGAACTGAACAGTCAAAACCTTATAGCAGATATTTTTTACCACAACAAACACTGGTTAGTCACACAAATTTTAAGATACATCGTTCTTAAAATAAAATAAATATTTTTTTGGAAATTGGGAATTTTTTTAATAACTTCGGTTTGGGATCGGGTCCGTTTGCTTTGGGAGTGCCTCCGTTATCCGGAGGCGCAGACAGTGCTGAAAAACCCCTGTTACATGTAAATTCATATCTTAAAAATTTAAGTTTATAAGTTTCATCTTAAACTAGTTTTAATTCTGGTTATTTTACCAGTACAAACATGTCTGTTTACACGACAGCACGGTAAAGTGAAGAATCTTTTTAGACTTCAGAAAACCTACGTTTATTATTGCCGAGGCTATTCTTGGCGAGATAGTTTACTTCTCTAAATAATCAGTTCAGAAGTGTCAATCTGTAGTGTGCCCTTATTTTGATAGTAAATATATTAAATGACATATTAAAAAATAAGAACATTTAATCAGCAAATCTTTGTAAATACACTCTATGTCTTGTTTCTCAATATTTGTTTAATTCTTATGAATTCGTTTTTATCATTCTGGTCGCATTGTTTACATTAGAATCAGACATACATTAGGAACACGATTTTCGTAGGGTTTCACGAATAACTTTGGTTTTGAAAAAAATACATAAGGCATATGGGCTAAGATATTAAATAAAACAACATGTTAACATGATATAAAAATATATTTTCTCAAGCAATGCTGTAAACAAACATACGTTGATATCTAATGCCCACTCTTGAATAGGAAGAGTGGATCAGCTGCACCCCAAAAACGGCATTCATACAATATTCCCTAAAAACAAATAAGCAAGTATCGTTTGTGTGATGATACGTTTTCGTTAAATCATTAAGTCCTGGCCTACTCAAACATTTATTTTAAACAAAATTATGGTCATAACAAGACGGCCTACGGAAATTATGACATGATAACGGAAATATTTAAAAGCTAGAACAAGTAAATTGATTGTGACGTATTTTAGAAAGATGCACATAACTAAAAGAGTCAATCAAATAAATGATTTGCAAATTAAAAGTCTACGTGTTGCCCAATGAACCAAGTTTACATGCGTGTCTATGACTGCAAATAATTTAATCAAGATTGTATATTTAAACATTACGATTAAGATTCGCTTTACATCTGTAATGCTTTAGTTCTTATTCTCATAGTATCGGCCCTCCTAAATGTATCGTACATTTGACAAAAAACCCTAAAAAGGTGCTTGACAGTCAATGTTTTTTCTTTTTTATTTTTAGACGTTTCAATGTATGTATTGTTTGTTAATTACTATTACAACGATTTTTCTCATGATTTCCGGTTTTCATTTGAAAAAAGGTCATGTTTATCCCAGGCCGATATTATGATTACACATAATTGTGCTAGTTTTTTGTTTGCTTTAGGTTTATTAGTAGGCTAATAAAATGTTACGAACGCCGCTTATGACAGAGAAATGCCATGATTTAATATTTATTCTGAACTATTTTTAATGACTATTTAGAATGACGTGTTTTTATAAACTTGTTATAACACAAGTATGGCAGCTGTTTCCGATCGTTAAATATTCGAAATTATTAGTTTTGCAATATTCGGTTATTTCATTTGTCTTCGGGGTATTTAATCTCCGTGTGTGGGGTTATTTCTCACAACATTTATTGTGTATTTGTTTAAACATTGCCAACATTATCAACGTCTATAAA
This sequence comes from Dreissena polymorpha, assembly GCF_020536995.1. Classification (NCBI taxonomy): domain Eukaryota; kingdom Metazoa; phylum Mollusca; class Bivalvia; order Myida; family Dreissenidae; genus Dreissena; species Dreissena polymorpha. Next base: position 91,159,483 of record NC_068356.1, read on the forward strand.
TTCAGTTTAATTACTTCACCAGGGTTATATATACGTCGAGTATTACACGAAAGGTTCACTTTTTTAGAACCGATACGCAGTATATGAATTTGCATTCGGTACGTGTTATGTGCTCCATTGGTATTTCTTAGATATAATATTCTGTGATTCCTGGTGTTTTTGTGCATGGCTTTCGAATTTGTCTTCGAAGAATTAAAGAAGGAGCACACACTCTTGTAAAATGCAAACCTGCATTAAAATGTCAAAACAGTTTGTTCTTCTTTGCCATATTTCAAATAATGCAACTTTATCATGCGCATGTGTGTCTAATTTGAGTTAGTTTCATGGCGGCTCGAACAAGAACGATCTATCACCGCTAAGTTCGTATTAATATTGGTAGTTTGCTCAATTCTGAAAGGTGGATATTAAATTATCATATTCAAACAATCAACAAAAAAGTACATTGTATTTTCTTTTTTTTCATAACAAATAATCGATGCGAAAACATGCGTCGTGTGTGTCAGACAAGATGTGCGTTTTTCAGGAATACACATGCATTATATCCTCATGCTTACCTGACACAAAAAACACATTAACAGCGCTCTATTAAATTAAAGAAAACGATAGATAAGATCCTGTTGATAGATTGTCGTTTCCTAGTCATATTTATCAAATCAAACAGTGTTCCATAAACTGCATCACGTAATCGTTGAATTCATATTTCAAAGGATTAATTTACCAAACATCAAATTGAAAGAAATACTTTTCTAGCGTTGTTGTGGCACAAACATGGCATTTTTTTAAGCGTGAATTTGTTATAATATATAGAGAATAATAGGTTAGTGTTGATTATAGATCAGGTTTATCATGCGAGGCTTAGAAAACAAAAAGCACGAGCCTTGGCGAGTGCTTTTTCGTTTTCGTGCCGAGCATGATAAACCTGATCTATAATCAACACTAACCTATTATTCTATTTATCCCACTTTTTATTCAGTAAACTATTTTTATTTAAACAAAATAAGTTTTCACGAGTGTTTGTCGTACTTTGATAATGACTGTAGTGTAACCAAGGTCAGTGTATTACTCCGCGTTCCAAAAAATAACCGCTGATCAAATAATCATTTTTTTTTAATCAGAATATCGTTCTGTAACAAAGTGTCGAGCGTTATTTATTACAATTTTAATCATATTGAATTGCAAATCTTTAAGTTTTATGATATCAATATGGCATTAAGTTGTTATACACAAGGAACTACATTTGTTTACAACGTAGCCTAACACCACACACAATTCACTTTCGATATCAAACTATCGAGTCGATCACGAGGTGCACAATATATCCTTCTTTGTTATAATATGTGGTTATTTCGTGACAAAATAACAAAGATTACTTGGATTTAAGCTAATTATATACATTAACATTTTGAATGTTGAAAGTGGCACCAAAGAATTGTGAGGCAAAGTTGTTCGAACTAGAGAAAGACATTTGCAAGTGAAGTGACTGGGTGGGGCGAACATCAAGATCAACTTGTTCGACGGTAGACATCGGTTGTCTAGGCTGCATTTCGGCCATAGTTTCAGTGCGTGAAGGTGAACAAGAGGAATCTGTTGGATTGTTACATTTACTGGACTGAGCAAGAATGAACACTTTTGCTTCTGTTCAACAGATATGTTGGAATAATTGGTTATGGACTGGACATTTTTGTGCCCTGTTATGGCCATGGTTTCAGTGGGTGGAATGTTTGCATTTCGAAGTTTTTGGACCAGGAATTTGCGAACTGAGTGGTTCGTTATTCTCTCGTGCTTGAGAAAACCGGCGTCTTTTGCCATGGCCTTCAGCATCTGACCTAACTTGTTGACACCCAATTGTTGACGCAAGAATCACCGGGATGCAGTGTCATTTGTGCGTATTGCCAGGTAGAAAAGATGCTTTAAAGAAAAATCAGATGGACGCATATCCGATTACATCTTGTAAATGAACACAGGATTTCTTGGTCCAGACGATTGTTTTCTACGGTAAAAGGGGAGCAACTCGAACTGACTTCTTCAAAGGGGAGCAACAACAACAGAACCTATTTGCATAGTGTTAAATTTACCTAATACTAGGTTTTAATGACAATAAATGACAAAAAACTCGTTTTTTGCTACTTTCCTTTGTTTTAAGGTCATTAAGATTGACAAACATTTGAGATTGTTTTTATTATTGATGCACTTGGCAAATACAGGTGACGAGGTGCGTGGGAAAAAGTAGTCCCGGTTCGGCAGTTCATGACGTCATTTCGTGCCATTGATTATAGCCTTGCCGTTGATTATAGATGAAATTTAATCAACGGGGCTTTAATCAACCGATTTCGCTGTAAAAGTGGGATAAAAATAACTTCAAACTTAGCGAGAACAATTTATGGAATTAAATCGCAGCTTTTCATTCTGTTGGTAATTATTTTCAAATGGACGCACCATTCAAAATGCAAACTTAATAAAAAAATACAGTCTAATGAATCATTAAGCTTTTCCAAGAAATTACGATTTTTTCCCCAATGTCTCTCGTGGTTAGCAAGAAATCGTTTTAAGAAATGACATGGTACATATAGCCATGAAAGCTTTAAAATTGAATTATGAAATGTGTGCGACGTTTATAGACAAACACACACGATTAACATAAACACAGTTACACTTATTGCTGGTTCACAATTTGAGGTTGTCATTAAACGTATGTATAACATATTATTAACAATGAAACTTAGTGCATGTATCTTAATATCAATCTTATAATCACTCTAATATCGTTACTTATTGAAATAGTTCAAATGATTTGTCCGTCTTAATTATCGCGCGCTCATATTGGAATATTTTCTATTACATAAAATAAAATACGATTTGATTTAACTACGTCAAAATTGAAAAGTTCTTCATGACAACAGATATACAACAACTTCTTTGTCAAAAAACAATTAAATTGAAAAGCGTATATTCAATGCTTGTAATGAAGGGTCCCACCTTTTAACCAATTTAGACGCACAATCGATCAAAAGTGCTAATTGGAACAGCTTCCCATATATTTATTTAAATAAAGACGATGCAAACCTCGGAGGAAATAAGAAATTAAATTAACGAGTGGAAACAGTCGTCGTAGCGATTTTTATCGCAATAAACGGCTGATTCAATTGCATATCTGGTCCCTAACGGCAACCATATTGAAACTGAACGCGTGTTTACAGATTTGTACTATGTGAAATGCTGAAGAAAATATGAATTTAAGAACGAAAATGAAAAATATGGAACGTTAAATTTTAAGAAATTATATCGATCACAAAAGCATTAAATACAAAAATAGCGTTATTGAATACAGCTATGTATTATAACGCCTGGTGTGAATTAATCCATAAATTAAAGAGGAAGATTGAAAGTGGGCGACAACTGCGTAGGAATCGACACCTTATATTTGCAAAGGTTCTACTTTTAAAGCAAAACGCAAATCAGTTTTAATTATAAGAATGTGTTAATATAGATTTGTGATGTATTGATAAAATTACATACTTATTTTTCTTAAGTACATTTCTGTCGCGTACTGGCTCTTTCTAGTTGATACAACAACATTTATGGGTTAAAATAACAAATGAAGAACACATTGCAGGACAAAAGTGATTTTAAGAAGTACAAATCAAACATCCAAAATGCTGGTAACTCACACGAACATGTGTCCAGAGCATACCGATAGATATCATTCGTCTTCGGTATATGTTAATTTTCTTAAATATTATTTTACGCGTTTTATAAAAAATGTAATTTCATTAGTTTTGTAAAAAAAAGTTGAATATACGACACAAAAGGATCAAATGAACAGAACGCACAGCAGTAATAATGCAACAGCATTCAACGATTGTCGTTTATAAGTTGTGCCTGGTTTCGTTGTGTCGGTTTCGTTTTGTGTTTAATAATTTATTTGTTAGTGAGCAATAATATAGATCGCCATATCATAACGAGGAAATGTATAAAACGTGTTAAGTAAGAGATTGACTTTTGTTAAACACGTGCTTGAACTTTTACCTTATATGCAGAATTTCAAAATATATGTTGTCAACCGATTGTGTTATAGCCGTTTGTGTTGTAGATGATACTAGGGTAATGGGAATGACTGCTCAAAGGTACTTTAAGGCTACACAATTTCACCAGCATGCAGGAACATTGAAGACCATGACACTGTTTCCAAAATAACTATAAGGTATGTATTGACTAAAACCTATGCAACCATTTGTATATTATCAAGAAATGTGTATTGTTCATTACCTTGGTACGGAACATTACTACTGTCTACATGACATACATGTATTTGTATATTCTTGCGACAATCAGATTGCCAATTAAACGAGGACAAATGTAGGATTAAAATGTCGAAAAATCACAAACATATTTGTTAAATGTCCAATGACATAAATTATATCAGGTAACTTTACTTCTATCTTGACTAGAATTGGAAAAAACCCGGAAAGCACAAGCGATGCAATGACTGGCTTTCATGATTTCAGCCTCATGTACACACACGTGACGTGTTAAATATCCTTTTTTCTTAGTTACACCATCTTTATTTAGCAATATAAAGCAGTGAAAACCCAATGCTTCACAAAATATCAATCTTAAACCTGAGTAATGGTTACTTACATTACAATGTTTACATTGATATATGTATACTAAAGAGTGATGGTGGAAATGGCAGTCAATAAATCACCTGAGTCCTTCAGTAACAAAAATGGGCCATCCAGATTCGAACTGATTCTAAGCCTTAATGAACAGACAGAGGTTTTTAAGAAATGTCAATCGGACGTCCGGTCGACACTCATACCACTACTAAAATTGATGTTTGCAAAAGTTGTTATTGGTACAAGGTTATTCGCATGTAAGATAAGTCGTAAAAACATTTAAAAATATGCAAGATGATGGACACAATTTTGACTTCGACTTCAGTTGATAAAGATTATTGAATAAAGGTAAGGGTCTGGACCAAAGTGCCATATCATCTTCATTAACTTTCATCGCTAAATGTATTCACCAGCATGAGCAAAGGTGCTATTTCAGCCACTAGCTTTGAACAATAAGTGTATTTACCATTACGGTTTCCCTTTGCAAAGGGACCAAATAAGTCAAAGCTTATCAAGGTTACTCTATTCACAATTTCGTCCGCTTGTTGCAAAAAAGCACAATCAGCCAATGCTGTCCTCGGTAACTCGTTAGGATGATATTTTAGTACTCTCATTCACTTTGAGTGCTGTTTTTAAAATTTGGTGTATTAGCAATCTCCGGTTTTACCAAGCAAGCTTACCTATGTGCAATATTTTATAGATATTGAATTACCATAACATCGAAATCAGATATATACATCATTTTGACGAAATATGAATACTGTTTTTTTTTCAATAATATTTTAATCATTACACAAGTTTTGACTACCTAAACCACACAAATTTATTTTTAGTAAGTCTCTCAATATAAATGAAGTTTTAAAAACTTTGTTTTTTTTTAATAGAATGAACTTTTCATGGCAATTAGCACTCCGTGGAAGATTCGATGCATCGTATTCTAACAAGAACTACAGAGCGGCGTTGTTTCGATTGCAATTTCACAAAACATGCTTATCACTAATTTATCTTACTCGGAACCAATAATCATCAACGCAAAATACTAGAATTTCGTTTCTTGCTGATGTACGCTAACCAACAAAAAAGTCGAAAAACCCATTATGAATCGTTGGAGTTATAGCACCGTATTGACGCCGGATGTAATTTCTATGCGTTGAATATGCTTAATCTGATCTTCCAACTGAGTATTAATGAACATAATATCCGTAAACTAAAGAGAAAGCTAGATGTAATGTAAACATATATAAATTGTATATCCACTTAAAATGTTAATTGGTTAGTTAATATGGGTTATTAGTTAAACTAAGACATAGCCTAGGGTGTCAGCTTTCTTTTTGTAGATGAACAGTTGAACACTTTTTGCGTTGAATAATTCAATCTGATTTATTTAGCGTATAAACAATTACAATACAGAAGTAAACATAATAACATCTTCGAATATTGCATGTTGATGAAATGTATGGATCCTTTTAGCAAACTATTATTCAGTGGAACAACATGCTTAGTGTCATGCGTTTGAACTGCTGCTTTATATACATATATACAGGTATTTCCAACATGTTTATATTGTGCTAGGAATGTGTTTCTTAGAAAAATAGTTTAATGTTTTGTATTCGTCGTTTATCAAGTTTTTTGCAATATTCTCATAGTTTAAAGAAATGATATATGCTAACACTGACATGCGTTCAGTAGACATACACAATTATGTTCAGTAAATATGTACGAATGCGTGTACATGTTTAGCAAAATGAAACAAAGTTTCTATACACAGGTTGATTCAACATATTACTATGCTTATATATTAGTGCCCAGGCTTTTTATACTCAACATATGCATTTTAATCATCATTTGGCATATACTGACGTGTCGAAATCATTTTGTTTTGAGAGTCACTTTATACGGATGAACTAGGGACCCCAGGGGGGACAACATAAACAAGAACTACCCGGTAATGCATCGCCACATTTAGAGGAATATGAAAATGACTTGGTCAACAGCTCTTTTCTAGAAGCGGATTTCATTTTCACGCATTGCGTGTAGTTTTATTTACATATGAATTTTCATCCTGAGGAAACGTAGATAAAACGTTTATAGCTTGCCAATATCAACCGTTTAGGGACTGTCCAGAAGTCGGATATATTGACGAGATTATTATAGATCTCTAGAAAAAATCAGGATATATGTTTGGATTATTGACGTTGAAATGACATTATTATAAATTGCACGACACGCCCAATATGCAGTCAAAAAGTATATAATTGTATTGAGTTTAGTTTATGATGCACCCGAGAGGTTTCTTGTTATATCAGTCCGTCACGTTTGAAATTAAATTCGCTGGAAATATCCCTATGCTTGCAAAGTACCTACAACATGTTTCTACGTTTTCGAAGTATCTTAGACATGCCCAAGAACATCGTATGTTGATGATATTCCGTGTTTGATGTGGGGAAAGTTGTATTTTTATATTAATCATAGTGACACTTTTTTAAACCTTAATGTTTTCTTCAAAACCCTGTATGTTCTTGGCAATGTAACACTAATATTAAAACCTAAAGATGAAAAGTTCATCATTGCATGTTTAATCATTTCGTAAACTGATCATTTCAGTGCAAGTTTTAAAATAAACGTTTGGATAAAGGAATGGACCATTCAAACTACGAAGGCAGCAGAAGGAGTAAATGTTTTGGTAGCAAACGTTCCGATTTATGATATAAACACAGCTATACATATTTCTAGGATTGCAAAAGCATTCATACTGCTTTCTCGTGACCCAGATATTGTTAAGTTTATACGTCACCTACATTGATTCGGTATAATTAAGATTATACTATTCATTGTAGTGCAACATTGTTTTAAAGAACGTCAATCTTTTTTTGATGATAGGTTTGGTACTGGTATAGCGCACTAGCAGCAATATCTAATTGACATATTAACAAGCAGTGTTACCAGCAAAACTTTCACATTGCGCACCTTAGAAATAATCTTGTTCACAAAATAAAACGTGCATTATTATATGCATTATCATTCCGGAAACTGGACAGGGCTTAAACGATGGGAGAAAAGATTCATAGTTCAAACATTACTTACTTGAAACAAAAATCATTCATATATACGAACAAAAAATTAAAAAGGTAAGAAAGCATGTTCGGCTCCTCTGTGTTTCGACTTCTTTTGTATAGAAATGAGTGAAAGAAAAGTATTGACGAAACCATACTTTTTTAATTGGTGAGATGTACATAATTTCCGGCTTCGGGGCTTTTTCAAGTTAAAACTCAAGAAGAAATGCAATTGGAATACCGATTTTTACCAGTGTCTTCATATTGCGGCTGGAGCTACCTTAGCGCACGTCTGTTGAGCACGTGTAAGCCTTGAATTTAGATTGTTCGTGTTAAACACAACTAACGCGCTGACCTCGTGCCTTGAAAAGCATTCCTTTGTATCTGTCTACACTTTCTGACACTTTCCGTTCGAAAATTAATGGATTATATCGTTTTAAGATAATTTTTAATAGACGAAACTCGATCATTGACGGAATATGACTTCGCTGCAGATTTGGGACGACATACGATACGCCCGCTTTTACTAGAACGGGGCTAATATAAAGATGAAATTTAAAGCTGACATCAACAACATCCCAAGAGGGACGTGCGTTGTTCGTTCATCAACGAAATATGAATAATGAGTACAGGCGACGATCATTTAAACGTTTTATTGCATGACGACCGCACCAGACAATTCTAAGAAGCAAAAATGAAAGCAATTCATTTTTATCAATATATGTTACGCTTATAAACAGAATTGAAGCCTTATCTTAGCTATGACCAAAGAGAGCTTGTGAATTAGCTGTTTGTTCAGAAAAAGACGCAACGACTTTAAGTCGTATTAACCGAAAGTTTCTTACAACAAAACGATAGTTTCCTGCAGATAACGTTAGGCATGTCCTCATGGGGATCGATCTATTCCCAATAAAATCCGATTCGTCTGTTACCTGTCAATGTAACTCCTCTAAGTACTAAGTGTTTTCGAAGTTGATGCTGCTGTGCGATGGCTCGGAGGATAAATGACCTCTTCGAAACGGGTTTTTTTCTAAATAAAAAGATGTAATGAATGATGTACTTTACTATACGGCATTTACTTCAAGGCGTTATTGTATCAAATTCTCATTCTTTTAGAACACACCAAAAGACTTGTAGGACTTGACACTTGTTTGATGTTTCATTTGATCGTTCGTCAAAAAGTTGAAACTCTGTTGCTCTGGTATCTTCAATACCATTGAGTAATTAAATTGTTATTAAATTGAATGCGTTTTTATTCCCTTTTATTATTGTTTAATATGAGTTACAATGCTATGACGTTAAATTTTATTTACACTTAAATGTATTATGAATATTGCTTGGCCAAGTGTGAGGTTGAGCGCTCTATAACCGGTTTAAATCCTCAATGCTTTGCATTGACCGTTCAAAGGCGGTGACCCCAGCTTTATTCATACTTTGTGTTTATGTTGATTTGTATTGTGCTGTATTGTGCTGTTTTGTACTGTTTGGGCAATCGGTCACTTGCCTTAAATAAAGGACCAACTAATTGTTTATAATGAGAATTCAATACTGCTCCAGCAGCTGGAGTTTCACTTCTTTATATTGCAGGAAAGATGAATAATATGATTGCAATCTGAAAATGTATGACGTCTGTACCAAGCAAACTGTTGCATAACAACTGAATTACGATTAAATATTGTGCTTTAACTGATGACTATACAATAGACGTTATTTATTTAAAATAAGTCTGTATCGCAACGCTTGAATAGTATTACAAACTCGGTATAGTATTATGCTTTGTTATTTAATAATATAGCCTCATTATATAAAGAAATAAATGGCGATACAACCTTTAATACAAAGACATTCACCCATAAAGTTGATATGTGTTCGAAAACACAATAACAGTACATTCAATGTATTATTCAGCCGCCATAGTTTACTTTGCATATCCTACTTAAGGTTAACTAAACGTTCTTTGGACTACCTGACTTAAGGATTGTTATTAATGATTAATGAAAAGATTTATATTAATGTTTCGCCCCTGAGCTTTCGAAATTTAGGCAGTGGTCATGAAAGTATGGGATTTGTCTATGAACACTGAACACACCTAATTTTCTGATTCACTTATTACTAGCTTTTTGTTTTAAATTTACATTTTACGATTAATACAATAATTCTTGTTATAGTGACGGGCCTCTTATGTGAATTTGCTCAGAAGTTTCCATACCAGTAAAACACAATAATAATGTCTAGAAACGGTCGTTAAGATAATCTACGTATTTGCGGTAAGAGCAGTTACAGTAGTAATTATGATATTTGTTTTATTAATTATCGTTATCATAATAATAACTATGGAAGAAACATGCTCAGTGTTACCCGTGCTTGCAAGTAGTTTCACACGCTTAAATATATAATTCTCAAAACACTGAGGCATTTTAACCTATTATTAGACATTTTGGATTAACTTGGCGAACTTCTGAAGAAATAACTATAGGCTGTCACATTGCTTAATGGTAATGGATAACAAACGTATCAAAGATGGATTGCAGTGTCAATAGGGTGTCACCAGGTTTTGTCGACATGACTGACGTTTACAAAAATTAACTTTGCTTTATGTTGTTTCTTGTATTCTTACACGGTAATGGTTTGGTTGCATACGACACCTTAAAAAATGTGTATCATACAATCAATCTTAAGAAATGTTCGTCTTGATATTAGTCACGAACTGCAAAAATGGGTCTTACGCACTATGCGACCAGCACTGTTCCAGATCGGCCTGTGCATTTGCACAGTCTGGTCAGGATATGCATCGTCCACTAATAAGACACCTTCAATGACTTAATAGCTGACATTGTTACTGGCATTGTTACTCCTGACTGGACTTTCTCGTTACTGAACAATAAATAATTGAGTTGTTGCTGCAAAGTATAAACAATACGTATAAATGCGAAACCGTTGGTCTTGGAAATACACTTTGAAAATTGTTGCGCAAAGACAAAGGCATTATCGTTTTGTAAATGGGCGTTGTGTTTCCTTTTTTTGATTTTTCGCAATTTTAATAGTGCATGTATTTCAGTTATATAAAGGCGGGCAGTTATCATACTCACTCTTAAAGTCCAACTTAAGCTGGAGTACAAGTAGAAAGTGCACATAGTTTTGCAAGTAAGTGACATCCATAGAAAAGTTGAGCCTTAATCTTGAAAAACTGCTTAATGCATTTGCGTAAAGTTTTTAAAATGATACACCTGTGCAGTCCTGACATGCCAATCAGGAACGACACTGTCAGCCTCGACTTTTGTTAAGACTCTCCTGTAAATGAAAAGTGCAATGAACTAGGAAACAGTCCTTTCTTGAACGACGTTTTACACACAACAGTCATGCATTAAGCCCAATTTGTTTCAAGATAGATGCTCATTTTATTTAGAGTCATATCGAGGTTTGCCGTATGGACGAAAGATTAACAACCAACAGAACACTCCAAATGATTCAATCGTTTCGGGTTTGTAACGCTTTATAAATTTCAGGTTAATAAATCGTCAAAAGATGTATATAATGGATATTTTTGACAAAAGAAAACGTTCATTTAATTGTTTCCTCAAAAAAATGTTTACTAAAACGAAAATTGCAACTCTGACTTAATTTGTATCATGTTGTTCGATTTACCAAAACACGAAAAGCTTCTTTTAAAAGCTTATCCATAATTAAGAGTTTTATAAAAAAGCATCGTTAATCGCTCAGATATCAAAACAAAAATAATTTCATCATATTGACGAACACTATACGAGCTATTTCTCTATACAATATATTTTAAAGTCGCGTCCAGCATTCCATGCGGGGTCTCAATCACGTGAACGGATCACAAGCGAGTCTTGGGGGCCACGTGGCTACCAACTTGCATTGATTGTGACAAACATGAAATTCCTTCAAAAACTCAAGTATACTTTTTTCAAATATGATAGTTCTAAATACTGTTACTACAGGATTTAAGAAAATAAGTAAATGGATTACGTAGTTATTTCAAAAACGCATACAAATAAGAGTAAACCGACTTAATTTATTCGCATATTCAACGTTACAATTGTCACTTTTTGTAAAACAGAAACATTGTGTATTGTGAAGTCAATTCCTCTTGCCGATGCTGTCCATTGAAGCAATTTCACAAAAGTGTATATGATGGTATAGAATATAATCTAAAATTGCACATTTATTGAAACATCATTTAACTTTAAGAGCAACTGCTATTTTTACCATAATTTGCAAATAAAACATCTGATTTGATTTGTTTACCATCCACGAGAACGCAGTAAATGGACATGGACTCTTTAAACAACAATAACACGTTTGTTCTTGCAAATATTTCCACAAATAATATACAGATGTGATTTGCGCATTTTATAAAACTTGAACCGGAAACATAATATCGTTTAAAACATAAAACATAACTACCTCCCTATAAATATAAACATTAAAGAAAATACCTGTCAACCGACTTCGCTTAAAGGCCATGGCGTCTGACCATAGATAAAGACAAAAACATGTCTAATTGCAGCTGATGCGAGTGTTCTTTTAATGCTCTGTTCGTCTAATGTCAACAAATACATCTAACATGAGTTTCTGAAGTAAAAAAAGTATTCTCTCGACTCAAAAGTTTGAAGTTGTCACTATTTATTTTTCTCAAACATGTATTTAAAGTCATTAGTCAGAACAATTGTGATTGCCCTGAACATGGGTTGATGTGGATCCATTTCAAGCAAAACATTTAATAAAAATGTCTTCTCGAAGTAAAGTATTATGCCAGTGTATTCATACGTTCTACTAATCTATTTAAGACATGGGTGACAATTTATTAAATTATGTAATAAGATTAACATGAATTCAAATAAAATATTAATATTTATATGGTCTACTGTTATTGATGTATTGTAATTTATTATATTCAGACGTGTCATTAACACTTTATCAAATTTAATAGAACAACAAATCAAACATTAACAAAACAGCAACAAAATGACGAGCGTACAGATACGTTTGAAATAGATTTCATTTACCTTCTTCGAATAAGAGGGATAACATATTTCAAACAAGATGTGTTTGTGAAACACAATGTCCCCCTATATGACGGTTGCCCTTGTAGGATGACCTTGACCTTGACCCTTCACCACTCAAAATGTGCAGCTTCGTGAGATACACATGCATTTCAAATATAAAATTGCTAGCTTCAATATTGCAGAAGTGACATTGCATGAGCAATATTGACCCATATATTTGACCTTGAAGGATTACCTTGACCTTGAACTTTCACCACTAAAAATGTGCAGCTCCATGAGATACACATGCATGCCAAATATCAAGTTGCTATCTTCAATATTGCAAAAGTATTCATAAAATTAGCGATTTGGGCCACATATATTTGACCTCTGACCTTGAAGGATGACCTTGATCTTTCACCACTCAAAATGTGCAGCTCCATGATATACACATGCATGCCAAATATCAAGTTGCTATCTTTAATATTGCAAAAGTACTCATAAAATGAGCGATTTTGGCCACATATATTTGACATCTGACCTTGAAGGATGACCTTGACCTTGACCTTTCACCACTCAAATTGTGCAGCTCCATGAGATACACATGCATGCCAAATATCAAGTTGCTATCTTGAATATTGAAATACTGCAAAAGTGTACATTAAATTAGCGATTTTGACCAATATATTTGCCCTTTGACCTTGAAGGATGACCTTGACCTTTCACCACTCAAAATGTGCAGCTCCATGAGATACATATGCATGCCAAATATCAAGTTCCTATCTACAATATTGCAAAAGTTATTGCAAATGTGAAAGTTACCAACAGACCAACCAACCAACAGACCAACAGACAGTGCAAAAACAATATGTCCCCCACTACTATAGTGGGGGACATAAAAGCAAATGTAACCAATTTAGCATTAAATAGTTCCATGTTCATGTCTAAAACGTTTATTCTAACACAAAGTTATTATTTGTTTCTATTGATTTGATGTAATTTCTTTATTATCATAAAAACACTCGGGTTGAAGGGTTGAACAAATTCCTTCTATACGTATTTCGGTATGTATAAAAATACGCATGACATAATAAAGAAGTCTTTCACGTGTATAACTATGTATGGGTTTGTCTGGATCGAGACACGCAACTCGTTTTTTTACAATTAACGGTATATAGAGCATGAATTCAATGAAGCAAATAAAAAATGGGCATAATATGGTTAATGTTATTACATTTCTGTATTTAAGCACCGCTCTATGAAAACGAGACTTAGCAATTGTACGTAAAGCTTCGTCCGGAAACGCTTTTTGTGGGCACAATTTTCCGCCTAATTTGGATTTCCATTAAGAAGATACTTCTTTTAACAAAAAATACCATACAAGCGGAAAGTGTCGTACTTAAAAGTATTTGCGGACTACACAGGCTTATCTTGAAAGACTCAATATGCACGTGTATTCCGTACTATTTTCCCAGACTTTGGGCGATGCATACACATATGCATGTAGGTCGAATTAGTTAACTCTGAGAAAGTATATCATTCATATTAGACGAACAGTTGAAATCGACAACGTCCCGATAAGGACGGATGTTGTTCAATCAATCACAAAATTTAAAGAATGAAAAAATGCGACTTACATTAAAAATTTGCATTTCATGACGACTGTACTATTCAACTCAAAGACGCCAAAAATGCATTTTCATTAACAAGTTTAACTATAATGAACATATTTCAAGCTCTATATTAGCGATTACCCATGAGAGCTTGTGAAACGTCTGTATTTTCAAGAAACACGACGACTTTAAGTCAGATTAAACGAGAGTAATCTGCTGAAAAAGGAAAGTTTTCTGAAAATATCTTTTGGCATATCCCCACGAGATAAATCCATGGGCAATAAAATCCGATGTGTCTATTACTTGACAGTGAATATATAAAGTGTTTTTGATATCGATGCTGCTGCACAATTGATCGGAGGATAAATGCTGTACTTAAAACGATGTAAGGAATAGTGTATTTAACTTCACGACATTTACTTCCCGGCACTTTTGTTATCATTAATTTGGAGAACACGCCATTTGGACTTGTTAAGGCCCGGTCACACTGCCAGAACTTTGCTGGAGCGTTCCTTGAACGGTATAAAGAGGGGCCGATTTTCGGCAACGCTCGTCACCGCGCACAAAATGGATAAAAAAATCGAAAACACGGGCATTGCCAAAGCGGTGCGCCGCTGAAGTCAGCGTTGGTTTAGCGTTGGTCTAACGGTAGCAAGCGGTAGCGAGCGTTGGCTTAACGGTGACGCGAGCGTTGATAGAGCGGCGGTCTGCGCATGCGCGCGTCGGCTCGGCGGGAGTTTAAAGTTGGTTTAGCGGCAAACCGCTTCTGACTACGGAACTGAACGGATCGCTTTGATAGACGGTCTGACATTTTTTATAGAAGTCGATAGTTAAAGTTCATCATGCCACGTAGACAAAAGAAGTGGAAGGCTGGAGATGGAGAGGCAGCAACCTCCAAGAAGATCATTACTGAGCAGGCAGCTGAACCAATGGAGTCAGGTAAATATAGGTAGCCCACTAGTTGTGTCAAGAAATATTCAACAACTGTGAAAAAATACTGTTATGTATTTTACTTCAACATTTTTAATTTATAATTCATTTGTTATATTTTGCAGAGACCAGTAATGCCACACCAGAATCCACTGCTAGCACAGCCACTGTTAACACAGCCACTGCTGCAACAGCCCAGGCAGGGACAGCTATTGATGAAGGTAATCGCCAATATAAATATTAAATTTAGTGATGATAATAATGATAATAATAATAATAATAATAATAATAATAATAATAATAATAATAATAATAACCATAATTTTTCAATCACGTTGACATTGTTCATGTAATATTCATTTGTTATATTTTGCAGAGACCAGCAATGCCACTCCAGAATACACTGCTAGCACAGCCACTGTTAACACATTCACAGCCACTGCTACCACAACCCAGGCAGGGGCAGGTGCTGATGAAGGTAATCACCAATGAAAATGTATGAAGTGTAATGATAATGATAATAATGATAATAATAATCTTTCAATTACGTTGACCTTGCTTATTTATTATTCATTTGTTATTTTTTGCAGACTCTGATGACGAGCCCGAGAAGGCCCTGACACAGGACCAGCCTGACAATGAGGAAATACCACCCGGTGATAACCAACCTGAGGAGGGCCGTGCTACTGCTGGTTCTGCAGGTAATGATAATGTGATAATATGCAATGAAAAATCAATACAAATTGATCTAAATAATATATTTTTCATTTATACATTTATTATTTCTATTTAACTGTTATATTTTTCAGACTCTGAACGGGACGATGAACAGCCTCAGCCGCAGAAGAAGTCTCGCCGCAAGGACCTCCTGCTCGACAATGACACTCAGGAGCAACTCATCGAGTGGGTCCGGGAGCACGAACTTTTATGGAGGAAGGGGGCCACCGACTACAAGGATACAAAGAAGAAGACGGAACTTTGGACCAGGAAGGCAAGAGAGCTGAACATTGAGGAGGGAGCTGAAGTTCTCATGACATGGTGGAAGTCAGTCCGGGACCTCTACGCTAAGCTTATCTGCAAGAAGTCTGGCCAGGCTGCAGCGAACTTGACGGACAGAGAACAATTCATCCAGAGAAACTGCGCCTTCCTGCACAAGGAGGTCAAGCCCAGGAAAGGCCAGCCGCTTAGAAACATGCCCCTTACACTGGAAACTTTAGCAAACCAGCCTCCAGAAGCCCAGCACTCCGCTTCGACCAGCATCTCTCGCCAGCCTTCCCACGACGTCGAGGAACAAGAAGAAGACGAGGATTCCCTCTTGCTCATTGAAGCTCAAGCGGCAATCACGAGGTCCCAGAGCACCCCACCTCCACTAGCTCTCTCCTCCACCACAACCAGACCATGCCGTGCCGCCACCAGAGCCGAGCCTGAAGACGCCCCTGCGATGCTGGAGATGAGAGATCGTATGAAGGCTACCAACGCCCTCCTGGAGAGACTGGTCCAAGCCCATGAGATCAGCCATGCACGACAGCCCTTCATCACGTGCATGTCCCAGTCTCTCCAACAACTACCTGAGACCCAGTACCAGCTCACAGTAGAGAGAATGACGGCGATCCTCCACGAGATGCAGCGACCCATCCCCTCCCTCCAGCTCAACCACCTCCAGCATCAGTACCTTCACCCACACTCACCTTCTACCAGCAGCGGCCGCATTGCTACCAGCCCCAGACTCAGCATTACGGCTTCCAACAGCAGCCTCAGCCTGAGCACCAGCCTCAGCACTTCCAGAAATTGCAGACACCCAGAGGCAGCCAGCCATCCTCCACCCCAAGGAGCTCCAACGCAGGACTCATGTTGTCAGACATGCCGAAGTTTTACTCCTTTAACCAAGCCAGCATGAGCGCCGTCAGCGAGGGGTAGATTCTCCAGGACCTTCAAAGGCAGGATATAAATGCTCCATCCATACCAATCCCCGCCACAGCTCAAGGGACTGATGATTTACTGGCAGACATAAGGGCCACCGTTGAGGAGAATTGAGACTGCTTGTGATGTGTTGAAGGGACTGCTAAGTTATTTTATGTGATTTTTGTTTAAGGAATGAGCTGGCAAGCTGTTTTGATGTTTATTGTTTTTATGTGCACTTGTGTGTTTGGGTGGTCTCAAAAGTTATGAGCTTTAATAAACAACATTTTTTTTAAACTATTCTTGACTACTTTATTTATTGGAATTTCTGACTTAAAAAACAACCTTCAAGTATTAAACAAGACATGTTTTAACCCATTAAGACCCAGGCTATTTTTAGAGTCTACCTTTTTGACTAAAATTACCAAAAAGACAGTTTACTACAGGCTTAATGACTTACAAGACCCCACAGTACTGAAATCATTGAAAACACTGGAGCATTTGCTCCTTTTTGGAGCAAATGTTTTATTCATTACAATGGCTTCAGAAACTGAAATTTTCAGAGGTGCGGAAAGGCGCTACTGGACTTAATGGATTCAACATTAAGTGCTTTTATTAATGTAATATGACATCAAGAATGAATCGTATCACAAGTTTCTTTATTAATCTCATAACATTTCAAACAAACACAAGTACAATTTGTTCATCGCATGTCCAATACTGGGGCACCATGAACGTTCGAGTTCCTTTAACAATGACAAATAACATTTACAACAAAGTAATAAACATATTACATGGACAATGCACAAGTGTATCCTTAGTGCTCTGCGCAGTGTTCAGTTGATAGCCACCATTCTTTCCTGCCAGTCCACTGATCCTGCAGGGGAGTTGCACCAATGCTTGAGTAGGTTACGCTGCCTCTTCCCATTACGCGAGGCTGTGTTTGGGCCTTGCACGACGATAGTGTCCTCCAAGTTCCGTCCTTCTCTCCATGCCCCAGGCTGCAGGTTGCCATCTGGTTGTGCACTGTCCACAAGTCTGTTCTGGAGCACTGGATAGCGGCAGCGCATCAGGTTGTGAAGGATGCAGCAAGCTTCCACGATGGTTCTGACAGTTTCATGGTGTTGTTGAATGGTGGTGAGCAGAATCTGGAACCTGTTGGCCAGGATGCCGAATGCGTTCTCCACGACCCGTCTTGCCCTGGACAGCCGATAGTTGAAGATGCGCCCTTCATGGGTGAGCTTTCTGGTGTTGTACGGCTTCATGAGGTAGGTCCGCAGTGAGAAGGCGTCATCTCCGATAATGAAGTAAGGTACATTCTGATTGTCATTGGGTAGGGAGTCTGGCTGAGGAAAGGCATGAATCCTGTTCTGGTCCAGCCCAAGATGGAGATCACTTTCATTGTAGATCTGAGAGTCTGAGGATGAGCCATTGCCCGAGAAGTCAATGTAGGGGAACTTGTAGTCAGCATCCACCATGACAAACAGGATCACGCTGTAAAAGCCTTTGTAGTTGTAGAATTCTGAGCCAGAGTTAGGAGGAGCTTTACAGGCCACCAACTGTGTGGAGAAAGTTCCATCCCTGGTACCATTTGTCAGCTAGGTCTCTCCATCCTTGTTCAGTTGTTGGGCAAAACAACAATTCATCTGTGTACTCCTCAATGATGGCCTTTACCACTTCTGTAACTACCACACTGATGGTGTTGTGGGGAACCCTCCAGGCGTATTGCATGTTTCTGTAGGTGTTACCAGAGGCCAGGTGCCGTAGGGTGATTGCCACTTTGAGACCAGGTTCCAGGCTTGGTCGGTAACTGGTGTCTTGTTTGGTCAATCGGGGGGTCAGCCTCTGTACAACTTCATCGAACATGGCTGGTGGCATCCTCATAAAGTGATGGAAAGCTCGTGGATCCTCATTCCTCAGCTCCACCATCAGCTTGTGATACAGTCCATGTTCAGGCCTTCTCAGTATCCACTGTCTGACCCACACAACTCTGTCTCTCCTTCTTCTCTCTTTTCTCCTTCTGTCAACAGCTTGTTGCAATCTGAGGAGGTTCTGATTCTGCTGCTGGACTAGTGCACCAATCACAACAAGTCTCACAGCATCCATGATAGAACACTTTTACTGTAACTGAGCAAATAAAAATGAGGTCTGCACTCAACGGTAGCTCTATTTAAAATGGAATCCTGACTCATTTCTCCCCGTATTTATAGCCAAATTCTGGTCCCGCTCCAACACCTCAATACCAACGCCAAACCAAAGTTCATCACTGCAATGGATCGCTACTTCAACGCCCGACACCGTTCCAGCAATTCCGTGTCCGTTCGAAAAACGCTTACAACCGCTCCACCAAAGTTTGTGCAACGATTAATCACCGCCCGGGCAAAGCTGGCGAAGCTGCGGTTGTCCAGCATTCAAGATTTCTGCGTTGGCCTTGCGGACCCAAACGTCCACGAACTTGCGTCTAGCGGTGCTAAACTTTGACTTAGCGTTGGTGGAACGGTGGTGAACTTTGTCGGAGCGGAAAATTGCCCGCTCCTCACCACTCGCAATATTTTGTGCAGCTCAAAACTTTCTGAGCGGTAGGAGGAACCATCAGCGGTGACCGAGCGTATACGGCATTGCCTTAACGGGGTCAACCTCTGTTTAACGGTCGTGAATGGTCGTGAACGGTAGCGAGCAGTGATGATTGTTTTTCACCGCTCCAGGAACGCTCAAGCAAAGTTCTGGCGGTGTGACCGGGCCTTTAGGAAGGTAGGCATGTATAAATGTAGTCTGAGAACAAGTGTCGTCTGCACCAAGAAAACTAATGAAGACAATCTTTTTTTAAAAATACGTCGGTATGTTGACGTCGGAATAGTATTGCATAATTGCATTAATATAATAATGTTTTTTTATTAATTTGAGCCTTCCCATGGGACTTTTCTCAACACTGTCGCTTCCAAAACACACATTAATAATGCCATGGAAACGGTTGCTAGAATATTCTTTGTTTTTACTGTATTAACAGCAGTATATCTGAGGGCTGTTTCATAAACTATTGTAACCATAAACATTATTGAGGAAATTTCATGCATAATGGCACTATATTACATAAGATAAATAACATGTCCTTACACGTGCTTTTCATGATATGTAATAAATAATTTTCCTACTTTACACTTTAGGAATTGCTGAAACAGTTATTTCGATCGTTATTCCTATGTTAATATTAATTAAACAACATGACGTATACGTATACATCGATAGAGCCTAAATAGCGTTGGATTTTGAGACATTCTTAAATGAAACGTTTATAGATAATAAAATTACAAAGAATGTGTTAAAACTGTCTACAGAATACACTATGTTCACTAATGAAAGACCTTTCGTGTTTACAATAAATGCTTGACATTGTTTTGCCGAGAAAGAGAACATCAGTTTTGAAAACGCTTTTTAAGTAATTTTCGATTTTTCGCAACGTAATATGTATTTCGCTAACCTTACCAAAGGCAGTCAATAAACATACCCACTCTTTTCCATCTAAAGCTAGTGTTCAAGTAGAAAATGCGATTCGTATGCCAGTTACTCGCTGCCATACACAACTTGAGCCCTAATCTGGGACAATATGGCTAAATACATTTGCATAAAGTGTAATCTCATATTAGCCTGTGTCGTCCTTCTAGACCCGTCGCTTGCCGCATATAGTATACTTGATTTTCAATTAGAAAAAAAAAACCTTATTAACGAAACATTACACAAAAGCGGAAAACAACGTCTTGGATAAGCCTGTGTGGACTGTACAGTTCAATCTGGGACGACATTTTATGCACATGCATTATACCCATTTTTCTCCAGAACGAGGCTCATTTGGGTCAGAGTCCGATGAAGAATGATCGTAATGACTGACCGTATTGACCAAAGCTAAACTAGAAGATTGTGTCACAGCTTTAAAAATGCTTACTCATTTTTATTAGGATTCGGTCATATTGAATGTTCCTGTATGAAGCTGATAATAAATAACAATGTGATTGAAACACACACGAAGCATATTCGTATACACTACGCTCAAGATTATTTCAATAACATGAACATAATGCGTTTGCTACACGCTCATGAACCTCGTACAAATCTCTAAGAAAAATACTTTATTGTTATATTCATGTATGTTTTATAAAAGTCAAAAGAAACGTTGCATCTGTTTTTGTTGATGGATTGTCGCCGAAAACGTGTAGTTGAAAATGTACTGCATTTCAAAAGCAATACAGGATAACTTGGTTTATTTAGACATTCGCCTGATAATTAAATCAACGTGTCAGGCATTGCATCAATATATCTTCTTTAAAACATTTAGTTTTTTGCTCTTTTGTTTCTAACTCGATTCGTTCTTATGTTTGCCCGAACGAGTGTTACGCTCCCACTTCAGTGATTACACTTATTTTAATAAAGTAAATATACATGAAGTACTCATTCCTGAAAAGTGGAAATAATAATTATCGGCGTACTTTCGCACAAATCACACTACCTTACATAGTATCTCAACGTGTTCCATTTCAATAGAAAGGGTCAGTGCGAAAACATATGTTTCATATGTATGTCTTTAGACACTGTTTGTTCTTGTCATGCATTAAAATGCACTATTGTCAAATTCTTACTCAACAAAACTTAAGATAAATCACGAAACAAACACTTGCAGCGTACTTTCTAAACAAAACGAAAAGTTAAACGAGATATGACAGTTTCCTGAGCAAATTTTTCAAATCAAATCTCGCAATGTTCAATTAACAACATAACTTAATGGTTCTGTTTCACCTAAAATGGCTATTGTAACTGTAAAACGAATTGCAGGAAGCGATCATGCAAGAAATTCCGTGCTTTGAAACTCGTCCAATGTGTAAAATGTGAATTATGCATTATATAATCAACATAATTCTGTGCGAACTAAATCCCTAAAATTAACTCAAATCTTTGCATTTTTGGTGCTAATTGTTTTCTAATGGAACCACTATTTCAAATGAAAAAGTAGGGACAAGTAACTCTAATTAATCATTAAGCTTTTCCAAGCGATTACTTCTTCTTTTACAATTAACTCAGATTGTTCACCGAAAAATGTTTTAGTTAATGTCATGGAACGTTTTACCCAAACCAACCATTTTAAAGCTTTAAAATAAAGTTATGAAATGAAGGCTACACCACGCATGTCAAGTGCAGTTATACAATGCTAAGATAGCTACCGGTTGTTGATGGTTTTCAAATTAAAGCATTAATGAAAATGTATTTTTGAAGTGTAGTTTGTCGGCATTGTATACATACATTTAATCGTAGCTCAAATGAGAGCGACGCAAAGTTACATTATCGCCTCTTAAGTAAATAATTTAACACGCATCAAACGGATGATTAAATACAAAAACGTTAAAATTGTCTTGAAAACGTTATGGGCAAACGTAATCGAGTGAAGCTCGGTTTACAATAACACGTTTTGCAGCTGTTTGCCGATTATAAAAAATACGCAAGTATTGGTTTAGCTACAAACGGCGACGTCTTTGTCAGCTTCTGCATAGGTTCATATGGGACGACAATAAATATTCAATAAATGCGTCTTTCACGTTTATGATTATCACATAATAAGTTTTAAGTTTGTTACACTTTACGTTTTAGATTGAGAACAATATTAAATGAGATGAAATTGGTTTATTACCGTTTCCTATGCATATATATATATATTGCTCATTTGCTAGATTACTGGTGACTGGTTTTAATTTTCTTAAGTCGAACGACATGCATATTTCATTTTATGTGCAAAAGACGTATCTCAATATGTTTTCGGACATTCATTGTCCGATACGATATGGTTGGACGATTTAATTTATTTTTGACGTTGTTAATTACATTGTCAATTTTTATAGAATGACATATGCACATGCATAAAATTCCGCATGTACTCACCAGGAATAGCAACTAGAAGACTACAATAAAACAATTAGCCACGGCTCGGGCGGCTGATCTCCCTTTCATCCCTGTAAGGAACCTATTTTCACAGACTCACGGTTTTATTTTCCAGATTGTAAACAATTGACATCCCTGAATAAAAATTAATATCCTCAATTTTGATCTCTAGTGTGCTGACTGAAGTATTGTCCTTGACTGGCACTACTGTCGATAATGTGTATTTGAGATTGAAACACGCCTTTGAAGAACTTTGTGTTTTCTTGTTTTATGCTTTTTTGTTTTTCTAAATATTTTGTCCGCCAAGGACGCAAAGATGGATACAATGAACTAGATTGGGGTCTCTCTAAAGTG
Organism: Dreissena polymorpha; assembly: GCF_020536995.1. Taxonomy (NCBI): domain Eukaryota; kingdom Metazoa; phylum Mollusca; class Bivalvia; order Myida; family Dreissenidae; genus Dreissena; species Dreissena polymorpha. Next base: position 91,182,879 of record NC_068356.1, read on the forward strand.
CTATGTTTCTACTGTCGTAATTTCTTTTACGAACAACACATTACTGATCGTGGACTTTATTTGATTGTTTAGACTTTGGTACGATGTGATGTCAGTCCATCCGTGAAGATAAATTTCTTTGCGCCCGTTTGTGATCTATTCCCGATACAAAAGTCCATGCGTCACCCGTTTACGATTACATAGGTCCGTTAAGAGCGTTCCAATTGAGATAAATGGGTTTTTAAATATGCTTTTTCTGTGTCCTCGCTGTTTTGCAACCGCACACGAACACATGTCAATGCGGTCAATGAAATTCAACGATCAACACGATCACCAAGATCAAAGCTCTTCGTTACGAAACAATACAATTGTGGTACATTGTATATCTATTATATTATAATTTTCGCAAAGTAAACAATGAGTATGATTTCATATCACGTAGGTTGTATCGTCTTTTTTCTGTGAATATGCTGTCAGATAGGCCATCAAAACGAAAAACCAAAATTAATGTACGCACAATTTTATATATGCTCTGCTCTGCTCTACTGTGCTCTGCTCTGCTCTGCTCTACTGTGCTCTGCTCTACTGTGCTCTGCTCTGCTCTGCTCTGCTCTACTCTGCTCTTCTCTACTCTGCTCTGCTCTGCTCTGCTCTACTGTGCTCTGCTCTACTCTGCTCTACTCTGCTCTGCTCTACTCTACTCTACTCTGCTCTGCTCTGCTCTGCTCTGCTCTGCTCTGCTCTACTCTACTCTACTCTACTCTACTCTACTCTACTCTACTCTACTCTACTCTACTCTACTCTACTCTACTCTACTCTACTCTACTCTACTCTACTCTACTCTACTCTACTCTACTCTACTCTACTCTACTCTACTCTACTCTACTCTACTCTACCCGACCCTACTCTACTCTACTCTACTCTACTCTCTCTACTCTACTCTACTCTACTCTACTCTACTCTCTCTACTCTACGCGACTCGACGCGAAGCGTACGCGACGTCGCGCACACGCACGCAACGCCACGCAACCCACTCCACGCCACGCCACTCCACCCACTCCACTCCACGCCATCCACCTACCAACCATACCAGACCAGACCATACCATGACCATACCATACCAATAGAACCATACAAACCATACCATACCATAACATACCATACCATACCATACCATACCAACCATACCATACCATACACCCACACCATACCATACCCATACCCATTACCATAACCACACCACACACACCACACCAAAACAACGACCACACCACACCACCACCCACACCACACCATAACATAATATACTATACTATACAGATACTTTATATACGATAATATACTATAATATGATATAATCTAATATAATATAATTAAGAATTAGTAAACCCTATTGAGGTCCCTATGGCATTATAGTGACCAGCCAGGCAGCCACAAACCGTATATGGACCGAAGCCGTAGGCTGAGGTCCATATACAGTTTTTGGCTGCCTGGCTGGTCACTATAATGCCATTGGGACCGAAGTGGAGTTTACTATTTCTTATATTACACAGAAGAGTGTCCCATGTATCATCGTACAGTGTTGTACCGGCTTTCCGTACTTTTATATTTTATGCAACTGAATGCACAAACGATGACGTATATCGTGTGACGTAGTTTCTCTGACGAAACATTTCAGTTGGAGCTAAATTCTCTAGATGTTAAGGATATATCGGACGTGGTGTTTTTTAATAGTTAGTTGTTTGTGTAAGGCATCGAACGAATGACAAACGTATTTCGGATTGTGTGTTTATCATGCATAATTTTAACTTCGATAGGAATACAATAAAATAGTGTGATTTAAAATAAGTTTCGATACGGGGATGAAAAAATAGAAAATGGAAGTCAATATCGTTTTGGCTTTATTGTTCTAAACATTGGATGTTAACGTTGGCATTGAGGTCAGCGTGTCGTTTATTCTAAATTATATTTTTTTTACTCTTGTTAATGCTGAATTAGTTTCAATGCTGTTTAATAAAACGCTTCAACACATTGCACATTTAGTGGTGTGTAACCCCGAACGGTCCATATACAAAAAATAGTGACCGGCCCATATACTATTAGATTCCTCTATCGCATTTTACAGACTGAAACCGGTCATATAGATATAGAAGGACCAATATCTCTGAGGTGTAATATTATAATATAGTGTCTCCATCGTGGATATATGTTTGGTGTAATTATTTTCACGCCTGCGCAGGTACTTCGTTAAATTAGTGCATTTTCATCATATGCACAGTGTCACCGTAAACTGGGTTAAATATTAACGTGTATTTGCAGAAAAGAAACATATTTTAACCTAGTCGATTTGCTAAGCCGATTAAAGTGTTATCCAGAAGTATCCAGAAGTATCACTATTGAATTTGTCATCGTTTATTGCATTGATTTGAATTTAATCTATTAAGATTAGTGCAAATCTTTAAAATAATACACCTTTTTTGTACCAAAAATCTTAAAACATTCACTATTCACACTAATTAGATATACACATATATAAACGATATAAAATGTAAAATGTTCCATTATTTTATATTTTTCGCATGATATTTATTATGTTCTCAAATTATTGTTTACCAAATCAATTATGTTATGTATATGGTGTGTACTTTTTGAGCTGGAATAATAATTATTTCTCATTTCACAATAATCAGAATCAAATCATTGATTGTTTTTTGTTTTTATTAGGGATGGCAACGAATACCGATATTGGTATTCGGATATTCGGTCATCCTTCCGAACGAATATTCGGATATTCGGTCAACATCTGTTAGAAAAAAATCAACTATGTTTACCGTACCATTACTCCATGAATTCTACTTTCGTTTTTACCGGAAGTTCCCCGGAAGTGACTAAATATTGACACAGCATTGCCGTCGCTAATTGTTAAAATTGAATGACGAAAACTGTTTTTTAACTTTTAATATTGTAAATCAACAATAGAACGAGAAACATAATATTTACATGACGACAAAACAATTACATAACAAAACAGTTAGATCTATAAATAATTTAAGCTAAACTTAAAGATAGTATTTACATAGCGAACACGTGCTTTAATATTGTACATCAACAATAGAACGAGAAACATAATATTTACATGACGACAAAATAATTACATGACAAAACAGTTAGATCTATAAATAATTTGAACTGAACTTAAACGTATTATTTACATAGCGAACACATGCAAACAAAACACCGTTGCCACATTTAAAAGTCACTCGGATCGGCGTCACTGGGCACATGAACATTGTTCTTATTTAAAAACACGATTGCGTCGACCAGATCACTGGCGAGTCTATTTCTTAGTTTATTGATGAGCAATCCAGTGGTTGAGAATATGCGCTCAGATGGCATAGAAGTTGCAGGTACATATAGAACACTCCTAGCAACATACGCGACTTTCGGAAATCCGCTCTCGCGACGTTTCCACCACTTAAGAGGTTTAGCGGTTGGCTCCATTTTCACAAGCAAATATCTCTGAAGTTCGTCAGAATTCTCTTGCTCGGTTAGAGGTTGAGTAAATTATTTTCTAAAAGCTTTTTTGATTGGACAACGTGATTATAACCATACGATCTTTTTTTGTTTTTCACACCAAGTCGGCACTTCCTTTACTTATTTAATCTTTTATCATGTTAAATGTAATTCGAGTTATTAGATCAAGACGGGTCGGTGTTTTAATTGCCATACGGTCTTATTTGTTTTTTTTACACCAAGTCGGCTTTTCCTTTACTCATTTAATCTTTGATAATTTTAAATGTAATTCGAGTCATTGGATCAAGTGCAGGTCGGTGTTTTGATTGCCGATGCGATTAGAACCTATCATAATTTTGACACAAAGTGACTGTCTTTGTTAGGCAATTAGCGGGATTTATGACCGGTATACTGTCATCACCATAGCGACGAATTATCCGGACTAAACATTATGACACGAGGAACGACTTTTTGTACAATGTTTAAAGCAAATTTCACGAATACAAAGTCTTTGAAATTACTCGATTTTTTGATTTTTTTCTTCCGAATATTCGATTCGGAAAATAGTATCCGAATATTCGGTCCGTGACCGAATATTCGGATATTCGGATATTCGTTGACATCCCTAGTTTTTATCCCAATATTAAAACAAAAACGTCTATGATCGAAAAATAAATAGTATAGTGGATAATTTTCACTGTTTTCAGGGTTTTTTCTGAGTGTTCGCTGACTTATTCTGATGAAATCAAATCGACAGCATATGTGATATAAATATTGAGAGGAACAATTGTATTCACCAGACAATGAAATACTGCAACTGTGTATAACGTGGAATAAAAAACTAAAAAACACCTAAACATTCTCTTAGTTCGTGAAGTTGACGCAACATTGAATATGATGACGTCTTTTAAAAGACTGTGAAACTATATGAAGATGGCCGATGTGTGTATACATGTATATCAAATAGAATAATAAATATTGGGCGCTCTTGCATTTTGTGTGTTCCATCATTATATAACGGTTATCTCATTCTATTTGATCTGTGTTAACCGTCAACCGCATTCGGTAATGCATAGCTTATATTAACACAATCAGGAAAGCGTGTTTTGAAAAATCCAAACAATTTTCATCATCGCACAATAGTGTTACATAAATTTTAATACAATATATATAGGGAAACTCATATGATTCGCGTAATGTGAAAATAATTATCATGCTATAATTCGACCACGAAACTTGACGTGACTTAATACCGAACAATACGGAATGGAGCTACGCTGGCCGTATATGACATAAGACCAACCAATGCGAAAGACATCGGACCTCGGACAAATCCGATAAAATTCGACGAGGTCCGATAATATTTCCCAAATTGTCGGACCTCGTGTCCGACAAGAAAAAAAAAAAAACAATATGTAAAACTTTGATTAAAAATGAACACGAAACTAGGAATATTAAAAAAAGGTCTAATTCATGTTTATTTTACTTCGATAGATTATTTAACTTTAAAATCAATTTTCCAACCAGTCGAACTGGCTGTCTTTGCTGGTGACGTAACAAACTCCAAGCGCGATTCTTAGAACCAGTTAAATATTGCACATTGTTTCGTGACGTAGGCTGGATCACAAAATTACAGCTCCCGCGAATAAAATTCGTAGCGAGTCAAGTCGAGATATGAAACTAATATTAATACAAAATAAACGCTAATCACTTTCTTACTGATATCATGATATGGCTGGAAAGTGAGCGGCATTTAAAATTTAACAACTTTTAATAAAACGGCGAAACATACTTGTCTCGGCACGGACGAAAAACGAGGTCCGATAAAATCTGGCGAGGTCCGACAAATTTTAAAAGTTATCGGACCTCGTGTCCGACAAGATTTTTGCGTCTTTCGCATTGGTTGCATAAGACCCATTTTCGCATATTATCTTATCAATGCTTATATGAATTTGATCGCTATAATCCAAGGCGTATTCGACACGGAATTATTGTCAAGGTTTTTCATTTTGTCAATATTTATCATATTGCTGACATCAATATCCATACTGTTTTCATTTTCAGTCGAGAAATGATATCAAGATTATTTGTATAGTAGTAGTACGGTAGCTTTCTCTACACAAGTGAGATTTATTTGTACTGGTAAATTGCTGTCATTCTCACCATTCGGACTCGACGATCGGCTCGAATAAAAATGTTAGTCGCTTAAAAGTACAAATTACTCATATTGAGCACGATATTATTGTTATTATTATTATTATTATTATTATTATTATTATTATTATTATTATTATTTTAGTGTTAATATTATTATTATTATTATTATTATTATTATTATTATTATTATTATTATTATTATTATTAGTTATTTTTTTTATTATTATTATATAGCTTTTAGAAAATTATACCTAAAAAATCCCATTGGAAAAAAAATCCCATGGAATAAAAATCCCTTTTTTTTTTAAACACGATTGAACGCGTTAAAATCGCGAGAATTGTTTATCATTTGTTAAAATGTAGTGTTTCTGAACGTTACATGAATAAATCTCTAAAAATCAGAAAAAAATCCCATGGGATTTTTTTTTCCCATAAAAAATGGGATTTTTTTCTATCAACGAAAATTGAACGAAAATAAGCACAAATGCTTTAACAAATCTTAAAATTGATAACTTAGCCTAAACGAACTTGTTTTATTTTTTTGAAAATCCCATGAAAATTTTTCTCCCATAAAAAAAAGCTGGAGAAAAATCCCATGGGAAAACCGAAATACACATGGGGAAAAGAAAAATCCCATGGGAATATTCAAAAATCCCATGGGATCCCAATTTTGCAAATAAAGTTCATTGTGAAGAAAACGCGTGATTTAAGCAAAAATAACCAATTATTAATCACAAGTAAGACTTTTATCTTATACTTTATCACAAATAAGCAAATCTTCAAGAAAAAGGTTACTTAAGTTTGCGAAATTTCGATTTCGCAAAGTTTTTCCGGTGGCCGTTTTCAGCGAAGATTAGTTCATTTAAGAATGTACAGAAACATACATTCTTAACCAATTTAACAACGTAAGAACCTTTATAGGTTGTGGCATGGTGGAGTTTTAAATTTGTTAATGTATCTCAAAAAAGAGGGGGCGCGCGTGATTAACGGCCGTTTGTCCTAGTATGGTGATGCGCGTCCGAGTATGATGCACCCAGTCCGAGTATAACGCTGACATTCCTAATTAAATAAATCCAGTCCGAGTAAAATGCAACAAGTCCGATTAATTAGATTCCTAAAATTTTAGTAAACTGGCGGCAAAATTTTCTTTCGAATAACCTTTCCTCTGAAATTTTCCAGGGTTAAAATGAACTTGAGTTGATTATGAATATGGTGTTTACAAATGCTCTTAGACCGGCAAATTTGTTACAAGTCGTGTGAGATAATGCATGCTAGTTTTCCAAAACATATATTACATTTAAAAGAGCTTGTCTTATTTACCAAGTTTGAATTCCTGCGAAAAGTGCAATCTCTTGACGCAAATGCCTAGGATACATTTACCTTATATAACGTGCTCTATTATATAAATTTACATTCATACATTTTTCTTTTTAACTAATCCAGTTTGTTTGTTCAGTAAAACTCATATGCGCTCCACACCAGTTAATGTATCATATAGCTGTACACAAATTAGCGTGTGTCTTTTATTTGCCGAATAACATTGCAATTACCAAGATAACTGGATATACATGTAATAAGACAAATTATATTTCACAGTACAATCCATAAAGAAACACCAACCTACCATTTACTCACTGAGCAAAGTATAAAGTGTACACAAGCAACCACAACTATTACAAATTTACGATTCGTAAATTCAGTTAGTGACTGTACATAGTCACTAAATCTTTCGAAAAATAAATTCAACATCTTATGTTAAGTATAATATTGCAATTAAATTGATGGTTCGTGCGTTACAAGTATGATGCAATATATTCCTTATCAATCAGTTATCTTCTCCGTATTTTCATTTCCGAACTTGATAACGACTTCTCATAGCCAAGCCAGTCATACCAAATAAGTCCTGATACAAATCCTCTTACATTTCTGTCTCCGCCATAAGACCCATTTAAATCTGAAGACCCGCATGCGTTGAACCACCAGGCGCTTCGCAACAACTTAGCGCAGTTACTAGAATAAGTATTATCACGATCTTTAGCACTGAACGCCTTGTTGTTTGAATCCGACATACTGTCTCCCGCAGTTCCACTATAATCTGCAATCGTCAACCTGTACAAATCATTCTCCCCTGCAACTGCAAACTGTTGGTATGACGCAAACCTGGTTTCCCCTCCTACTCTTAAATCAACTCGTAGTCTGTAATCCCCTGAGCCTGTCAGTGCAAAGATTTTCTCATTACCGAGCCAGAAATTCTGTTCATCGCCGAACCCGGCCTTGTATTCGGCCCAAGATTTGTAGAAGTCGCTTGCGGACACCCGTCTCTGTATTACCGTCCACCCTCCTCCATCTATCTCCATGTCACACCTGACCTGTATGTACACAAGATACATTATACGTTAAATGGACTCCGAATCTCCATGGAACACAGTTTATACATTATGTGCAATACTGACAATTTAGTTCGAAGCATGTTTGTCCCGCGTCAGATCTTTGATATATAAGCAACATAAATTAAACGTGTATAAAAATCAAAGCGCTGAAGGCACTGAAGTTGTTCGCTGTTGTCGTCCTTGATTAGCTTGTGCGCATTGCACAGGCTAATCAGTGTGCACAGGCCACTCTTATTTGATATGCATTAAGCCCCGTTTTCCCTGAAAGCAGCCAATATGTACAGATTTCAATGATAAACACTAGACTGGCCAGTGTCGACTTACAAGCTGATAAATACACCCACTGCAGTAGTATAGCAGACACTCCTAAGCATTCGTCGTCTGCAGTGCAGACAGGCAGCGGTTATCGTTCCTAGCATAGTGAGTTACAGTCCTTAGCGTAACTTAGCTAGCTAAGCACATACCGATTTGCAAAACATGCTCTGTAAATTTAGTCGGCCGCTAACGTGACCAACTAAAAATGCATATGCCTGCGTATAGACTTGCTCTAGCTTTATAAAACATTCTGCTTTTGCGTTCATGCTTCCACTTCCAGTAAGTAAATGGTAGATGCTGTCAGGCGCTTAAACGACATTTATTAATTTGTGACTTACCTGAAATATAACGCCCGGGTTCGGATAGATGGTATAAATCCCGGTATCACGGAACCCCGAAGTGTACCAGTCCTTACAGTCACCTGGTGTAGCGGAAAAGTTCTGATGTTGCTTTACTTGATATACAAAAAACTACTTTGAAACTATCACAAGTGAAGAAAGGTCTGGTACTTTTGAGTAAAAATAATAAACTAACTTTATATGTACGAAATTTGGAGATTCGGTAATTAAAATGACTGCTCTTGTTTTTCAATAAATCGTTGCGATGACAATACGTTTTGTTTATGTTCTGTTAATGTAAACACACTTGCGTGAAAACAACGGTAAACCTTTTTAGAAGAGCATCGTTTGCTTATTCATAATCGGTAATGGGAGGAGTAACAGTGACGCGATGATTAATGGCACACGTTGCAGTAAAAGTTGCTTTATTCCGTACGTTTTATACAACAAACACCATGCCCAGTATACTTTGTACTATAATATTTTCATATTTCATCATAATATCTTCGGTAATATGTGTATGTAGATAACTGGCCATAAACTATGAATATGGTTTGAGAATGCTGACATCATGATAATTGTAGCTGTGTAGACTGTGAGAATAATTGGCAAAATACAAATACAATGTAGGTTATTTTATTGAAAGGAGAGTTGCGATATTCCTGATTTTCTATAACAATTGATAGCAGAGCAATATTCAGAATGCCAATGTTTCTTAAAACATGTAGATATATGAGCTACTCCAGGTTTCTACAATTAAATTAGCTTAACCCAACGCAGTCCACATATCGTCGAAAGTTCTTAAAAAAAAGAGAAAAGTAGACAGTTTATGATATTAATTGTTGTTAATTAATTACTTGACATCTTAGCAAATAAATAACAAAATATAGCTAAAATTTATAAACTATCATGTTCCACTTACGTTGTATAACACATGAGACAGAGTCATTCCAGCCAGTTGCATTGCACTCTATCACTGACGAGCCGTTTAGTCTGTAGCCTGCGTTACACTGCACAATAGCCTGCTTCTGGTAGGTAGTGCCATTGGGGGCTGTGGCCACACCATTTTCTGGGGCAGCACTTCCACAGTCTTAGGTACAAATATATTACAAGGAAAATGTTAAACAAAACAAACAAAATGATATACTTATAACTAAAGTAGATACAAATTGATTAACTTCTAAGTTGTTTTGGGGAAATTGTTATTAAGTTTGTGAAGATACAATATTGGAATATGGGACCGAAATGAATGTACTAATTTCAAAATAAATCATAATACAGGGATGGAAACTAGCGGTGGACAACTATAAATAAATTCCATAAATGTTTGCTCGGGCCCAAACATTTTTAGAGAAAACAAACATGTCTTCTGTACATTTTTTTTAAAGAATAAGGTGGAGCATCATGACCAACATTTTAGTTTATAGCGCTGGTTGATAGCACACCTACAAGTTGCTATATTTTATAACATTTCTGAGCTCTGCTCTGCAGAACGACACAAGTGTAAAGCAGTTGTCAGTTACTGGTATAAGAATGTACACTTGGTAGAGGTAAAATCAGCTAACCCAGGCAAATTGCAAGTTTGTTCACTCACCGCCATGATATGATTGATATACTGTTGACGACATAGAAAATTACAACTAAAGAAGCAAACACGGACACGATTCGTCGTCAGAAATCAGAGTGAGTACCATGACTGAACCATGTACAGAATATTATTACCATATTTTGTTACAGATGGCTGATTCAGACCAGGTAGAATCTTAGTTGCATAAGATGATGCTCATTCCGCTCGGTATATAACCTTGATAAAAGGATATTTTAACAACAGTTCCATAAGTTGTTGCTGCGGTGTTTACTGTTCCATGGTCTGACATTGGGTCACCACAAGAAAAAACTTGTCAAAATAATAAAAAGTGATTGGTTGATTTCGAGCATTTTGAATGGGTCAGAATCTACAACTAAAATGTCATTGTATATTTCATATAGCGACATTGTTTTAAAATTTACAATTGTTGGCCATACTTACACTTACTTAGCAAAATGCAAATAATTATGTTATCAATTCATTGTGTAGAAAAAAAATTTAACGAATAAAGTCTACATCTAAGTTTATAGCCCTGGTTGATAGCACACTTACAGGTTGCTATAGTTTATAACATTCCTGAGCTCTGCTCTAAAAATGTGTCGAAGAACGACACACGTGTAGAGCAGTTGTACGTTACTGGCATATGTATGTACTGGTACAACCAACTAACCCAGGAATAATCAAACTAAAGAAACAAGCACAACGTTTAAGAAATAAGAATGTGTACCAGGACTGAATTATGCCTAGTAATTTCTTACCATATGGGTTACACGTGGCTGAGTCAGACCAGACAGAGTCAGCGTTGCATTTGACGATGTTCTCTCCGCTCAATACGTAACCGTGGTTGCATGATATTTTAACAACAGTTCCATACTTTGTTACTGTGGTGTTTACTGTACCATGTTCTGGTGTTGGGTCACCACAATCTGAAGAGAAAACTTGTCTCAATAATTAAACGTGATTGATGGATTCTGAGCTGGTTCTAATGGGTTACAATCTACAACATACATCTAAAATGTTATTGCCTATTTCCTGTAGCGACATATGTACATGAATTTACCATAGTTGGCTATCCTAAAAATATCAATAGCAAAATGCAAATAATGTAGAAAAAATCGGCACCTTTGACAAACTTTATATGAAGGCATATAACGGCCACATGGGGATGGGTCTTTCAATAAAAATGTAAAATCAAAACTGGTATGATGCTTAAGACGAAACAGTGATGGCGACAAAACTAAAAATGCATCATGATGATTATAATGATTTTGATTTAGATTATAATCATGTTCTCGTTAATAATGAAGATATTTATGAGGATAGGATAATGATGATACTGATGATGATGATGATGATGATGATGATGAAGAAGATGGTGGTGGTGGTGATGATGATGATGATGATGATGATGATGATGATGATGATGATGATGATGATGATGATGATGATGATGATGATGATGATGATGATGATGATGATGATGATGATGATGATGATGATGATGATGATGATGATGATGATGATGATGGTGGTGGTGTATACATACTCAGTCAGTAGCTGTATTTGGGAATTTTTCATTAATTCGCTTAATTATTTATTCTTGACCTATGTACTTTGTAGTCTCTTTTTCAGGACAGACAACTAGTAACTGGCTATAACTCTTCTCTATACATATAATCTGAAGTTTAAGTATGTATATATACTTTCAGAGTTAGAAATATTTTCCATTATTAAACGTTTGTCATTATAATCAGCATAAAATTAATTATTCATGTTCTATAAAGTAATATTCTTAATCTTAACTCTATCTCGCCATTATACATTTATGTTCTCACTTGTCTCCGGTGATCAAATTTGAACCCATGGTCTTACTGTTCTTATCTTGATATCTTTAAACATGGATAGATTTTATATCACATTTCCTATTTTATTTTATAATACTTTTGGACTTAACTTATGTCACGGAATATGACGTGTTTGCTCAGCAGTGTAGACTGGAATAGTTGAATCTATCGACTGATACTATGGTAACCGATTAAAGTCCTGTTACGCATTTCATTGTTTATTTTTTAGTGTACATAGTGCGTCTTCAATTATGCAATACATGCCTCAGATTTTAAAACAATACCACATATCTATTTTATTTGTTAAGTCTTCAAATTTGTGATCATAATTATTCATGTAAATTATATTTACCTGATATTGCATTTGTTTTTATTAATTGATTGTAAAATTATCACGATTATATAATCCGATCTATTCACACTGTTAACTTAAATCACTTATTATTCTTAACCGACGACTCATTTTAATGAACCTATCCAGTTTGCTGAGTAGCCACGTCATTATCAAAGGGAGCCTTCCGGGAGATTTAAGACGAATAAAAAAATGATTAACCTAAATGTAGCTATCTCAAATAAATCATTTTAAATCAATGAGTCATACATATGCCAAAGTGTATTTAATTTGGAAGAATGTATGTGTGTGTGGTACTTGGTTTTTCGGTTATATTCTTTGCAGTGTCGGCAAATGTCTACGGTCATATTTTTAAAGTATGTGACGTTTCGTTAACAGTACAATAATAACCCCACTTACCTATACAGCACTTGTCAGTCCTTCTTTTCAGCCCTTCGATCGCTCTCGAAAAGCCATCCAGCGTGTTCAATCCATCTTTCAGTCTTACGATGTTTGCATCTGATTGGTTTATCCTCACACTCAGTTTGTTTTGTTCGGCGATCAACGACTTGGAAAGATCTTTCAATTGAACGGAAATTTGCGATTCCAGATCTTTATAAACTGCCAAATTCGCCGTTGTGGATTCTTCAAACCTGTTTTGAAGAGCCTTGACTCTGTCGTCGAATTTCGTTTTAACGCCTGCGTTCAACTGGAGAAGTTCATCTTTTAAGTTCTTGATGATTTCGTTTCTTTCTTTTTTCTCGACCATTTCGTTGACTTCGAGCTTATTCACTTCACCTTCCAGTCTAATGATGTTCGCATCTGTCTGGTCAATCCTCGTACTCAGTTTGTTTTGTTCGGAGATTACGGACTGGGAAAGGTTATGTATTTGATCGAACAAAGAGACTTTGACGTTCACGTGCGATTTTAGTTCATTGTAACCTTTCATCATAGCAGCTGCGGTTTCTTCAAACTTCTTTTGGAGCGCGTTGAATCTGTCGTCGCATTTTTTTTCAATGTCGGCTTTAGCTGTTCTTTTAGATGAGTTTTTTACCACGTGAATCTCATTAACTGTACTGAATAATCGATTCAGTCGGTTTTCATGTGCATTCAATTTAATTTTGAGATCTGTAATCTGCTTTTGATTAACACCTGCCATTCCTTGACCTATTGATAAAAGTAAAGAAAGAAAACTTTACTTGAGTTTATTCAATTCTCTAGCTGCATTCTGATTATGTGAAAACTATTGCTTTAATATATTATTCTTTTATGAAATTCATTACTTTAAGTTACACTATCAGCTTTATTTGGGTCATTATCAAACTCGGCTTTGATGCCATACTTTTCATGTGTTCAAACCCTGTCGATTAGCGACATATACAACTTTATTTGTATTATTTTATTAATTTACTCATATTATGACCAAACTATAAAACATATTTGTATATGTGTTATTAATAATGTGTATGTTACATTACCACATTTACTTGTTTTTTTTAATTTTAATAAGATTAGCCATTCTGACATTATCACTTTCTTTTCTATTCACCCATGTATTTCTATAACCATAAAAGACTATGTTTCAGACATATTGTACACATCAGAATCTTTAGTTACGAGTCGTTATAATTGCAAAATTGGCTAAGGAACACATCTGGAGAACGATTTTTTCAAATATTGAACGTAAATATTTAATTACCGGAGACGCTTGTCATTAAAATTCTTTGATATATGATTACAATATTTTCATTAAATTTATTCCGTATGTTCCTCCCTCTGTCACTAGTCGTACTCACCATAGTCAGGGAACGGTCCGCCAATATTGGACCCAGCGCTAGCGTTCCTCTGATCGACCACCATTTGCTCGACAGTCATTTTCAGTTCGGAGATCTGAAACCGGATGTCGATGATTTCACGATCAACAAAACTCTTAATGGACGTCAATCTTTTGTCCAGCTTTGCCACGTCATGCGCCTGTCCGGTCACGTGACGGTACGACATCAGGACGATCGCGAAGCAGACAACAATGGCCATATGTCGCGACATGGCGCCTTTTTAGTTTCGTTGTTTTATTTCTAATATTTATTTCTAAGTTATGTACACACTGCTATCCGTAAAGTACAGTAATGTTGATTTTTATATCAACGCTTATAGCCCACACGATTCAAACAGTAATAACAATCAAGCTCACAAGCTCACACTTGATGTACAGTACAGACTTACTATTTAATGATTCCAAAAAACAAACGTTATTCCGCAGCTACAGTCCGGATGTCTCTAATTCAAACTGAAGTGTGGCACTTGAAAAGCATGCCTTGGGCAAATATAATACTTCAACCTCTTGGAATAATGGTTAAAAACAAAATTATAAGATACGAATGTTGCATTAAATGCCAGCTATCTATTGGAAAGAAAACCGAACAAAAGTTGTTTGTTTTCATTGTTATCTAAAAGAATCGGATTGTCAGATCGGCTTATCTTTTAATAATTATTATTTTGTTTCAATTTTCTACTTGAATAAGATTATGCAAAGGCATGAACAAATCTTCACAATCTCAATTTAACATTTCTAAAGTTACGTTTAGATCTATAAAAGATAATTCAAGTATAAATAATGTAGCAGAACTATCGCACGCTTAAAATTTAATTTAGAACATAGTATTACTGTAAGCTAAATTGATTGACAACTCAACATAGAATACCAAAACCAAGTTTAAGATCGACACAAACAATTAAGGTCGATTGGATTGTTGTGGGAAGAAACTACGTGTTAACGTCTTAAAGGGACCGTCAACCAGCTTGACGAAAAAAAGAAAAGTTTTAAAATACCGTATTTTTTACAATTATTAGTTTGTATTGATTAAAATATAACGATTGCTAATTTACATTTCTTGAAAAAGTTGTTAAGTTTTCATATATTCAGTATATTCGGATAAAGTTTAACTGGGTATGTGTACCAGGTAACTGCCAGTTAACTATAAATAACGCAAGTAGAATGATCATCATCGCCACGTGGTAAACCCAGGAATGCAAATCGTGCATGCGTAGTGAATTGTATATATTTGATAAAAACGATCTACTTGCGTAATTTATAGTGTGTATATCGTTATGTCACCCATTTTCGCGATGTACTTTCGATTTTACATCGCGAAATTTTATTACAGAAAATACTGAAGATATGAACTTTTTGCAAGTAATGTAATATACCAGTCGTGATATTTTAATCAAAATAAACTAATAATTGTAAAAAATACTGTATTTAAAAACTTTTCTTTTTTCGTCAATCTGGTTGACGGTCCCTTAAAAGTGAGCTCAATTATCGGTAAACGTTTATGTTTCTGGTATAATCATATCTAATGTTTGACATACGCTATTAATCGAAAATAGTTAATAAAAATTGAGTCAATTCACGACTATTATGGTCTTCATTATTTTCAGAAATACTAGTTTATTATGTGTGTGTATACAAATTAAAACCCAGATCTTACAAACCTCGAGTAGGATAATATAGTTTTTACAACTCATGACCATAGTATTTTCATTTGAAAACTAATTTAAACAAAGCTTTTTTATAAGTAGTAAAGTTCGTTAAATTCACAAACATAGAAAACCCCACTGAAATCCCCATGACAAACTAGTAGCCTTCCAGATACCTTCACATTGTGTATGGACCGAAGCGTACGGCTGAGGTAAAAAAAAGAGTTTGGAGTAGCCTGGTCGATTTATGATTATGGCATAGGGTCCTATGTGATATGTTTAAGTTATAATTATGGAGCGAACTGTTTCTATTGTGTATCAAACATTACATAATACACGATTTTAAAAGCACACACCAAAAAATTGTATTACTAAAATTACTTTATAATCCAAAGGATATTCACATTCAAATAATTATGTTTTATTTTAAATGTCAGATTTTTAATATAATAGTTTAAATACTTGTTGATTTTTTGTTAGCTTTTAACAAACAGTGCAAAGTGACAGGGTGCACCCGACGACAGTAACTTTATTCGGTTATTAATTTTCTTCTTCTTCTATGTTTAGCACGTGCGGCCAATATAAGAAAATAGTGTCCGTTGCTTATACACGTGATTGCCTCTATGGCATTGTATTGACTTCTTATAGACAACAAATACACATGTATGTCAGGTACTATATATTCAATTATGGACCATTCGCAAATGAAAGTATTCAATAATCATTCACGTGATCACCCTAGAAGGTTATATCGAAAAAATATATTTCCAGCGTTTTATATATATTAATATACGAATTTGGAAACATGTTTAAATATTTTTAAATACTTTTTTCCGTTCTACTTATTAAGAAAACAAAAACAACAACATTTTTTCACTAATTTACACATTTTCTTGTCGATTTATAAAACAATTTTTTATACTAAGTACTAAATTTTTAGCTGGTCGCGTTAGCGGCCAGCTAAATTTACAGAGCATATTTTGCAAATCAGTATGTGCTAAGAAGCCTAAAGTACGGTAAGAACCACAACTCACTCTAGCAGTGAGTGTATATACCAGCTTGTAAGACGACATCGGCCAGTCTAGTGTGTATAATTGAAATCTGTACATATTGGCTGCTTTCAGGGAAAACGGGGCTTAATGCACGTCAAATAAGTTTAGCATGTGCACACTGATAAGCCTCCGCAATGCGCACAAGCTAATCAAGACGACAACTGCGAACAACTTCAGTGCCTCCAGCGCTTTGATTGTGCTAGCACCTGTTGGCTATAAAATGATTGATTGACGTAGACGTGCACCTTTTCAGGAGTATAGACTTGTGTATTGTTCATTGTCTACACACATCTTCCACTGGTAATTTGTAAAACGTTATGTCCAGAAAAGCGAATACACATATACAGAAAATAACACAAGTAAAAAAATAACTTGTGTTTTATAAGGCGGTTGCCAAATCGAAATCTGCCAGTATGTTCAAATTCATAAATGAAGACGATCTAAACATGCTAAGTTGTTTTTATATGATTAAAGGGAATACGATTTGTTAACTGTTTTTTTTTGAAGAGCGAGGTGTCAGATATTTCTTCAGTTATTGTAAGGGTCACTGTATAGAATATAAATAAATGCGAAATAAAAACAAGAATCATTTTCTGTGATTTAAATGAAAACAGAATCAACTATTATGCAAATAACGATGTGCAAGATTGAAAAAGAAAGGGTTTTTCTTAGTTATTAACCCTTTCAACTTCTAAGGGGAAAATATGTGTCCTCGTACTCGTGGATATATTGGACTCCTTGTTTTTGTGTCAAAGGTGTCCGTCGGACTCCTTCAAAATCATCTCTGAATTATAAAAAAATCCCTTCGTTTCGCAAAATCAGAATGTCTGTTAAAAATATCTTACTCAGAAATAGTCATTTTCGAACACGGTCTATAAAAACTTTCAGTTGCATTTTTAATTGTCACATTAAAATTGTAATAATTTAATATTCATCCTCTACATACTGCAGAAGGAAGTTTTGTATACCAAGTCATAACCGCACACTTCAACCACTGCTTGAGAGCAGTAAAAGTTCCTCTTAACAAGGAAGATTATAGACAGCTGGTCTGTTGATAGCGAGAAGTGTTCAATCAAAACTAAGTGATGTCGGAAGCATATACAAAACCAGAACAATACCATTATTGTGACTATGCAACTGAATAGTATTTTTCTTTAGTCCCAAGAAAACCTATGTCTGGTCTACGCGTTTGTTTTTAGAATATGCATTGCTTATACTTATAATTGTATTATAAAGATGAAACAACTTTTATTGGCTATTGTATAGTATATGTAAGCAAACAATGAAATTCCATTTAAAGGCTCTATAAAGGTGACAAATCCAATTATTATGCATATCAACTGGTCTGATTTTTACCGGATTTCAGTTAGTCTTGCATAAAAACTGCTAATAAAGCAGCTTAGGTACAACATTGTCAAGAATTATGGAAGATAAACCCGTTTCATAATTGGAAGAAATGTTTACATTTTTGCAACTAACGTGATGTGTAGCCTCAGAGCGGTGACTATGCTAAAAATAGCCGAAAGAAAATTCAATTTTTATTCAACTTTTAACCAGCAGAAAGAAACTTATTAGATCACTACAAACGTTTTAACCATTTAGAAGAGACCTACTTTGTGGGTGATACCGGAAAACGTTAAAAATCATCGTTATATTTTTGGTGACCTGAGTCACTTTCACTTTCTTTTTTCCGAGTAAACAGCGATGTAAATAAACTGATTGTTTGTAAACACTATTGACTTGGAGGACACTTTATTTTGAGCTCAAAACAAGTTGTATTGCTTATATTTTATTGTAATGTCCAATAGCATATATATATATTGTTTTTTGATAACCTTTATTAATAAAATATGAAAAAATATATTTAAAAATCGTTAAAGAATTACGGATCTTCAACTTTATAGAGCCTTTAACAATTTTAGTGAAACGACATGGAACACAACGGCCCCAGTCTGTCAACATTAAAAAAAATAAAAAGCCTGTTCACAGTGCTCTGTCATATCTTACACAGACGTACTTAGCAAGAGTCCTTATTAGATCTTAGGAGCATACCTTACTTACAGTAAGCTTTTGAAAAACATGGCCGCCAGGGTGCGGGGCATTTTTCCTTATATTGCTATAGTAAAACATTGTTAACACTCTTGATGCCATATTTATTGTCCAATCTTCATGAAATTTAGTCAGAACATTGGTCCCTATGATATCTTAGATGAGTTAGAAAATGGTTACGTTTGCTTGAAAAACGTGGCTGCCAAGGAGCGGGGCATTTTTCCTTATATGGCTATATATGACTATAGTAAAACCTTGTTAACACTCTACAGGCCACATTTATTTACCAATCTCAATGAAACTTGGTCAGAAGATTTATCCCAATAATAGCTTGAACGAGTTCGAAAATGATGCCAGTTGGTTGAAAAACGTGGCCGCCAGTGGGCGGGACATTTTTCCTAAAATTGCTATAGTAAAACCTTGTTAACACCCTAGAGGCCACATTTATTTTCCAATTATCATGAAACTTGGTTTGAAGATTTGTCCAAATGATATCTTGGATAATTTTGAAAATTGTTTCGTTTGCTTTAAAAACATGGCCACCAGGGGGCGGGGCATTTTCCTTATATGGCCATATACGGCTTTAGTAACACCTTGTTAACACTCTCTAGAGGCCACATTTATGGTCCAATCTTCATGGAATTTTGTCAGAAGATTGGTCTCAATGATATCTTGGATGGGTTTGCACATGGTTACATTTGCATGGCTGCCAAGGGGCGGGGCATTTTTCCGTATATGGCTATATATGGCTATAGTAAAATCTTGTTAATCTTTGAATCTCAGGTGAGCGACTTTGGGCCTTTCAGGCCCTCTTGTTTCTAAACTGCTTAAGACTTGTGCAGAACTTTGTTATCAGTCTATCTCACATCAGGAAATAAATGTTTCCGATCTGTTGAAAAAGTCCTCTGACAGTAGAGTTTGATAATTCGCCGTAAGTTCAACCTTTTATACAATTTGTAGTTACTTCTCAAAATGATAATAACATTTTTAACCCGACTATTATATATGAAATAAATATAGTGGAGCTATTCTACTCACCCCGGCGTCGGAGTGCGGGTGAGCGTGTGTGTTGGAATGTAAAAGTTCCTTGACATATTGCTTTTATATTTTGCATACTTCTTTACCAACATACACCCAATCTATAAACAAGAGCAGACAACTGTATCAAGCATTTTGTAAGAATTTTGTTCCCTTTGTTTACTTAGAAAATTGAAAATTCGGTTAATTTTTGTGTTTAGGTTCATTTTATTTCTAACGTATAATAGCTATTGCTTTCATACTTGCAACACTTACTAACTATCATAAGTGGATTGTGCAGGCAAAGTTATGTAACTCTGACCGGCATTTTGACAGAATTGTGGCCCCTTTTGATACTAAGTTAATTTCACATTTGGTTTAGTTTTGTGTTTTGCTCCATTTTACTCTTAAAATATCATAGCTATTGCTTTCAGACTTGGAGAACTCAATAACTATCGTAAGGGGACTGTACAGTGCAAGTTGCATAACTCTGGTTGGCATTTTAACGGAATTATGGCCCTTTTTGTCTCAGTAACTTTTAATATTTTGTTAAATTTTGTGTTTAGATCCACTTTAGGTCTAAAGAATCAATGCTATTGCTTTCAGACCTCAAATACTTCCCTACTATCATGAGGGTACGGTACATGGCAAGTTGAATTTGACCTTGACTTTTGAATGACATTGACTCTCAAGGTCAAATTAATAATTTTAAATTAAATTGTCATAACGTATTTATTTATCATCAGATTGTATTCATACTTTGACAAAACAACACTTACCCGACATACCACAATAGACTCCATTCAAACCATCCCCCATCCCATTCATTTTATTATTAGTTTTGAAATAATCATCTTATAAATGACCTCAAACACACATTATACCCCCTATCCACCCACCCCCACCCACCCAAAAAGATTTTTATTCTATGAAACATGGTTAAAAAAAAACAAATATTTATTTATTTTATTTTTTTAAGGACCGTCCAACCATCCCACCAAGCTATTGCTATCAAACTTGAAATGAAATCTTATTAGTTTGTTTTATGTCTTCACAAATGTTCAATAGATTGTGGAAAATATACCTGAACTCAGCATCGTCTACAAAGTACAACTTTTTTAAAACATAAGCGATCAATATGTTTCAATTATGGTCCTCTTCCACTTAGAATATGACTATATTACCTTAACTTTATTGAATATAAACAATTTCCCCATAATAACTTACGCTATACTGTCAAGCACTCGAATAGTCGAGCGCGCTGTCCTTTGGCATCTCTTGGTATTCAATGCGCTCCATTTCCATTTCTTGAAGGTACGTTTCTAAACTGATCTGTGTGTTTTTCTTATCATTACATGCTGTGAGTGTTGTAAACGAATCACTCGTCATATTTTATTAGATTTCGCTCTCTTAACATACCCACTTTGTTGTCGTCTGTGACAAAGATTTCTCCGTCATCCGGAATTATGTTCGGATATATGCCTTTGTCCGATAACCAAATGACCCAGTTGTACTGTCAAGATCATTATCTCTGTATTTTAGATACACGGAATTGTGGTGTTCAACTAAATGGATTATTCTATCCGGGAACAATGCTGCTGTAGCGATGCAATGTTGGCACTTAAAGAGGTCCATTATCAGTTAATAGTGTACCTGAAATACATCATGTGTTGTATTTTTATGCCCCCGGTAGGGTGGCATATAGCAGTTTAACTGTCTGTCTGTCCGTCCGTCCGAAAACTTTAACATTGGCCATAACTTTTGCAATATTGAAGATAGCAACTTGATATTTGGCATGCATGTGTATCTCACGAAGCTGCACATTTTGAGTGGTGAAAGGTCAAGGTTATCCTTCAAGGTCAAAAGTAAAAAATACAATCCAAGAGAAGTAATACGCGTTAACAGGGAGATAACTTCTAAACCTGCCTAATGATATATTGAAATTTTATTTCAAAGCGGCGCAATAGGGGGGGGGGGGGGAAGGGGCATTGTGTTTATAACAAACACATCTCTTGTTAAATAGCTAAGGCAGTATATCATACAAGAGATATCGATGGGTTCTTTATACTTTGTTTGAAAGCAGACTTCTGCGTGATAATTTAACGTTTGACTTGTTAATTTATTTGAATGTATGAGTTTGTTTTATACAGTTTCAACTATTTTCAGTCAGACCACGACAAATCACATTTTCATTATCAATTTTCCGTAAATCCCAAATAGACCAACATTGAAAGAAAGCCGCAACCGATATAAATCAAAAGTTAGCTCGTAATAAGAGTATTAACATAATCATCGATATTTTAGAAAAGGATAGAAGGTGACCATAAAGTACAACGCATGCCACACACATATGACAACCTATTTCGAAGTACAGTGGAATCTCGAAATGTCGAAGTTAATAAACCATACAAATTATTTTGAGATAAAAGATATTCGAGTAACCCGATTTACAAGATGTACACTTTTGACTAGTTATAACAAGATACAGGTGAAACACGATGATGAAAGCTCTCCAATAGGAGATTCCAGCATTACTTTCCAGCTACATATAGCTGTCTTTTAGTTTGTAAATGCATTCGTGCGTTTCAATTAAGAAAAACCTTGTGCCTCAAATTATAGAAGGGAATGAACTTTTATTTTCGAAATTTCCATTGGCTCGATATATCTGACTTCGGCATAATGAGAGTCAACTGTACTCTACATGATATGCTGATGTAGAGACATATTGCGTGTATATGACTTGTTTCCATAATGTCAAAGTAGGAATTGTTTAAAAAGAAATCCAATCACCCAACCCATTTTATTTCATAATGCGGATGAAAACCTTACAACTGTTTTTGTGATCAAAAGACAGTTTTATCGAATGTGGTCAAGGAGTTATGTCAACATCTTATCATGCCATTTTCCATTGTCTTTGCCGATTATATGAGAATAATTTTATTTTTGTACCTGTTACCATGACCATTTAATAGTCACGGCCGTCATCTTGAGGCGTTTTTCAAAAACCACGCGAATTTTATCGTTGATAAAAATGTTGTTTTATCTGTTTGATACCGTAATTTGGAATGACCAAAAATAATAGTTTGACCGAAAGAGTGGTGAATTTGGTTGATGTTTGACCACATTCTAGCAGATTTCTTGAAAAGTAAGCAACTAAGAAGGTAGGGATAACGTTCACAAAGTCCATCTTACTTAGAATCTGAATGAACACACTCAAACTTGCTCAATCTAATACGTAAAATATAAAGAATATGTAAATACTCACACTCGGCTATCCGACGACATGTAATCACTATCTCAGCCGTCGCATGATCCACAGTCGTCAATGAAGGCGATTGAACGGTGTGTATGTTAACCAACGCATTAACGCAATAGCATTACTGCAGCAACACGACTACATTGTAATCGACCTCTTTATTAGTAAAATGCGTGTCGTATTGCAAGTATAATGCTATAATATGTAGGTCAATTGTCTTACGTAAAAGACTAGGGATTGTCAACAACATTCCTCTGGCGATGTTTCTATGGATTCCTTATTCGTATATATTTGAACTCCAACATATTTAATATGACATAGTGTATTTAGACCATTAGCAAACTGTCGATGTATATGCTGATAATGTCCGCATGATGGTTGCCGAGTACAAAAGTCATCTTGCAACCATCTACCAGGACGCGGAATGTCCAGCATCTAACTGTTTAACAAGTTTAAGAAAGACAAAAGAATCGAGTAATTTTTTTTTCGACCAGCAAACGTTCCGCACAAATTAAAAGAACTAATCCGATATTATAATATTGATAATTGTCCTTCTTGACACTAGGTATACACAGAACTGCGATCGATATAGACGATGATTTACAAAATAAAATAAAAGCACCGATTGATCCAAGAAAAGGACGCCTGGTAATCAAAAAGTTCGCGACCGACGTCTTTCAAACCCCCTGGCCCCGAAAAATGTCACGGTGATAGTCATAAATTTTTGCTCTAGAATACATTTTATTCGTTTGTGCATAAGCTAATAATTGCTGTTAATATAATGGCCAATGTAGTACCTATGTAAAAAATCACTTCTTAATCTTATTTCTTTTGCCTGTGGCATGTTGCACCTTTTTTAGCTCTGATCAGATGGTATGTTTAGGTGTGAAGCTAAGTCCTAGTAAATCATTCTTGATTGGGAAATCTAATTGAATGGATGTGTCGTGTACTGGATAAGGTAAATATCAATAATATTAATTTGTATGCATACGTTTTTATTTTCTTTATGGTTGCTTAATCTCTGATTATGGTAGAATCCTGTGTCTATTCGCCCATTCAAAGTGTAAACATCGGGCCTATGCCCATAACTATGTGTACATAAACGTTTTTGGACTGAACATGGTTGTTGAGTTGCTCAGTTGAAACCCTGATGGAGTTTTGTAAGTAGGAATACATATATATCCGTATTTGTAACCGCATCTCGGACTCATCATGTTACTTAGCTGGCGATTTAACTTCTAAGTCTCGTTGATGTACATCATTAACATATTAAAATTTAAAATGATAAAAGTGCTCCGTCACACTTCGGGGTCTTGGGAAAATTCATTTTAGAACATATTTTCTGAAATCGTGGTATTAATGAAATGCACACGGAGTACCGCTATTATCGCTACCAAATAATCTACATGTACGTACAATGAGACGAGACGACAGCTCATTCGCCATACCACGTCAGGGCTGACTTGAATCTTTTAATTAGGAGATTTCAAATTTCTAATAGAGTACGTTGTTTAAATATGCTAAACAAAATACACACTGTAGCGATATCGTTAATGACTTCTAGTATAATATACGGACGAAAACATCATGAAATGTAGTAAACTTGTAACGGACGACAACATAAAACGTTGTAAACTTGTAACGGACGACATCATCAAACGTAGTAAACTTCCTACGGACGACAACATCAAACGTAGTAAACTTGTAACGGACGACAGCATCAAACGTAGTAAACTTGTAACGGACGACATCATCAAACTTAGTAAACTTGTAACGGACGACAACATAAAACGTAGTAAACTTGTAACGGACGACAACATCGAACGTAGTAAACTTTTAACGGACGACATCGTCAAACGTAGTAAACTTGGAACGGACGACAGCATCAAACGTAGTAAACTTGTAACGGACGACAACATAAAACGTAGTAAATTTGTAACGGACGACAACGTCAAACGTAGTAAACTTGTAACGGACCACATCATCAAACGTAGTTAACTTGTAACGGACGTTATCATCAAACGTAGTAAACTTGCAACGGACGACAACATAAAACGTAGTAAACTTGTTGATAATTTCTTTCAGCTCTAGAGTGTACGTAAGTGTCAATGATATGTTGGTAGCTTTATAAAAGCCACCTTGGTTGAACTATAGACATTTCCTAAGTATGATACCGTTATATTTTTTTTATAAACTCATACCAAGATTTTCATTCCCTAGATTAAGAAAATGTGCAGAATTGTTTTGGCATTCTATATTTCCTCTGAACACTGTTATTTCGCGATGTGAAAAAGTTATGTTCGACAGCTACGTCGCACAAAGGGAAACGATGATGTAAGATTGTATTTTGCCGCCACTGGTAAGCGGTACTGCTGTTGGAAAGCTTTAAAGCTGGAACGTTTTAAGAATGTTGACGCTCAACCTCTGGCAAGGTTCCTCAGTTTATCGCAAGGGACACTCTTTTTTGCCCGCAAGCATAAACAATGAATTGGGTCGATAGTGCGGAAGCGAGTCCGAGGCAGCGCTGGCGATGTTAAAGCAATAATAAATTTAAGACCGCATGTGTGATTTTAATCCGAATTGTTCTTTGTACAATCATTTGACCGAGTTAGTTTGTACAAGTTAACAAGTTCAAGTTTATCTGATTATTATTGATATTTCGGTTGCATTAATTTGCTAAATAATTTCTTCAACAACACCACTTGTAAGTCTAGTCATCGTCTCGTTTTTTATATTTTCGGCTTAGTTGTTGAACACAATAACCGAACTTCCTACGCATTTTAAAGCATAAAAATATGAACATTGTAATTAAAATAAAAATAGAACGGCATTGGACAAATATTGGTATTATGTAAAAGATGGAACGATCACTGATTCTGAATGTCTTGAGATAAGTACTATTGTTATCGTCGGTTTGATTGGTTCTTTGATGTGGGTTTTTTCATGCCAAATTTCTGTTTAATATTTTTTATAGTTTTGATAATATAGTTTCTTATTCTTCTCGCTCTGTTTTGCGGGCTGGGCTGTATTTTTTATGGTATTTCGAAAATGCATATCTAAAGGAATTTGACAGTACCGGTATATCTGAAAATTTCACGCTAACATGGATGAAGGTAGACCGCTTAAAATCAAAAGGCAAGATGATTTAAATACTATAAAAACAGAAAACTTCTTCTTTAACACGGTCAAATTATATAAACGTAAACTACTTTGATGCATCAAGGACGACTATAATGCACCCGGTAGGAGTAGAGTGAACACGGTTAGAATATGATGCAACCAGTCTGAGTATACTGAACCTAATTCCAGCATAATAAACTCAGCCCAAGTATAATGACCCAGTCCGAGTATAATGCACACAGTCCGAGTTAAGTGCAGCCAATCGGGTATAATGAAGCCAGTCTGAGTATAATGTCGCCAGTCTGAGTATAATACAGCCAGTCCGATTAGAATACAGCCAATCCGAATATAATACATCCAGTCCGAGTATAAAACATTCAGTCCGAGTATAACGCATTCTTTCCGAAAAAAATGCACACAGTCCGAGTATAATTCACACAGTCCGAGTATAATGCACACAGTCCGAGTATGATGCACCCAGTCCGAGTATGATGCACCCAGTCCGAGTATGATGCATGCAGTACAAGTATAATGCACACAGTCCGAGTAAGATGCATCCAGTCTGAGTATGATGCATACAGTCCGAGTATAATGCAGCCAGTCTGAGTTTGATGCACCCAGCCCGAGTGTGATGCATCCAGTCCGAGTATAATGCACCCAGTCCAAGTATGAAGCACACAGTCTGAGTATGATGCACACAGTCTGAGTATGATGCACCCATTCTGAGTATGATGCACCCAGTTCTAGTATGATGCATCCAGTTCGAGTATGGTGCACCCAATCCGAGAATGATGCATCCAGTCCGAGTATGATGCACCCAGTCCGAGTATGATGCATCCAGTCCGAGTATGATGCATCCAGTCCGAGTATGATGCACCCAGTCCGAGTTTGATGCAAACATGCCGAGTATGATGCACCTAGTCCGAGTATGATGAATCTTGTCCGAGTATGGTGCACCCAGTCCGAGTATGATGCACTTAGTCCGAGTATGATGCACCCAGTCCGAGTATGATGCACCTAGTCCGAGTATGATGCATCCAGTCCGAGTTTGGTGAACCCAGTCCGAGTATGATGCACCCAGTCTGAGTATGATGCTCACAGGCCGAGTATGATGCACCCAGTCCGATTATAATGTACCCAGTCCAAGCATAATTCATCCAGTCCAAGCATAATGCAGCCAGTCCGAGAATGATGCCTCATTCCGAGTATTTTGCACACAGGCCGAGTATAATACATCCAGTCCGAGTATGGTGCACCCAGTCCGAGTATGATGCACACAGTCCGAGTATGATGCATCCAGTCCGAGTATGATGCACACAGGCCGAGTATAATGCATCCAGTCCGAGTATGATGCACACAGGCCGAGTATAATGCAGCCAGGCCGAGTATGATGCATCCAGTCCGAGTATGATACACACAGTCCGAGTATAATGCATCCAGTCCGAGTATGATGTACACAGGCCGAGTATAATGCAGCCAGTCCGAGTATGATGCACCCTTTCCGAGTATGATGCATCCAGTCCGAGTATGATGCAGCCAGTCCGAGAATGATGCACCCATTCCGAGTATGATGCATCCAGTCCGAGTATGATGCACACCGACCGAGTATGATGCATCCAGTCCGAGTATGATGCACCCATTCCGAGTATGATGCATCCAGTCCGAGCATAATGCAGCCAGTCCGAGAATGATGCACCCATTCTGAGTATGATGCATCCAGTCCGAGTATGATGCACACAGGCCGAGTATAATACATCCAGTCCGAGTATGATGCGCCCAGTCCGAGTATGATGCACACAGGCCGAGTATAATGCAACCAGTCCAAGTATAATCTGCATTTTCCGAGTATAATGCATCCTGTTCGAGTATAATGGATCTAGTCCGAGAATGATGCACCCGGTCCGATTGTGATGCGCCAAGTCAAAACATAATGCATCCAGTCCGAGCATAATGCAGCAAGTCCGAGAATGATGCACCCAGTCCGAGTATAATGCGCAAAGTCAAAGTATAATGTCTTTTACTTTTAGAATGTGTTATGCTGCATTTCTTATGTGGCTTGTTCGGGGTTTATTTTTTAGCACATGTCGGTCTGTCCGTCAGTCGGTCCGTCCACCAGATGGTTTCCGGATGATAACTCAAGAACGCTTAGGCCTAGGATCATGAAACTTCATAGGTACATTGATCATGACTGGCAGATGAATCCTATTGATTTTCATGTCACTAGATAAAAGGGTAAGGTCTCAGTTACTAGAATGCTTAGGCCTAGGATCATGAAACTACATAGGCACATTGATCATGACTGGCATATGACCCCTATTGATGAACAGGTCAATAGGTCAAAGGTCACAGTGAGTCAAAACAGTTTAATAATTTCCGGATGATAACTCAATAATGCTTACGTCTACGATGATTAAACTTCATAGGTAAATTGATCATGACTTGCAGATTACCCTTATTGATGTTTAGGTCACTAGGTCAACGGTCAAGGTCAAAGTGACTCAAAACAGTAAAATAGTATCCGGATGATTACTCAAAAATGCTTACGCCTAGGACCATTAACCTTCATAGGAACATTGATCATGACTGGTATATAACCCTTATTGATTTTCAGGCCACTTGGTCAAAGGTCAAGGTCACAGTGACTCATAACAGTAAAAATGTTTCCTGATGATAACTCAAGAATAGTAAGGCCTAGGATCATGAAACTTCATAGGTAAATTGATCATGACTGGCAGATGATCCCTATTGATTTTCAGGTCACCAGGTCAAAGGTCAAGGTAACAGTGACAAAAATGTATACACACAATGGCTACCACTTCAACTGACAGCCCATATGGGGGGCATGCATGTTTTTCAAACAGCCCTTGTTTGTCTTATGTTGGTAAATGTTCATGTCGGTCAATTCTAGGTTATGTTTGAAAGTAGGTCATATGTGGTCAAAACTAGGTCAACAAATCAAATCACAAAAAAGGTTAGTGAACACTCCAGAGGTCACAATTTCTTCCAGATCTTTATGAAAAAATTGGACAGAATGTTATCTCGATGAAATAAAGTTTCCGTTTGAAAGTTGGTAGTTTGTCAAAAACTAGGTCATAAGGTCAAAATATAGAAAACTTCCTTAACCTTTCTACAGGTCACATTATCTTCCTGATTTTCATGAAAATTGCTTACAATGTCCATCTTAATCAAATCAGAAGATGAATTTGCAAGTTGGTCATGTGCAGGCTAAAGCTAGGTTACAACTTAGTCAAATCATACACAAGTTTTTGACACTATAGAAGGAGTTTTGGGTGAGCGATACAAGGCTATCTTGTTTTAGAACAGCCTGTCGTAAGAAAGGGAAGGTATTGTATTTGTTTCAAAAGTAACATTTTATTGTTATTGGAAGTAACTGAGCAATTAAATGATGTCATAGTTTTGGTTATTTTGCTCACTTGTTATGATGTGACAAGGTGAGCTTTTGTTATCACTCTTTGTCTGTTGTATTTTATCCAAAGTTTATTGTGAACACATAAGATATCATTTTACAATGTTTAAATTTTGGTGTCACCTCTTTGCCAGATTCTTATGAAACTAACCACCTCTATGTCATTTTGGGTTTCATATTCTATCAACAATTAGGGCACTAGTTCAAATATAAGAAAAGGTCTGTTAATACTTTAGTGGTCACATTCTCTCTCTGATCCACTTGTTAATTGGTTAGAACATTATTTTAAATGATTTCAAAGTCAAGCTTGAAAGTAGCATATTCAACATTTAGGTCACAAGGTCTAGTCTCAGTGATTTACAGGTCACGTTCCAAAGTGGGTCATGTGCTTCCAAGCATTTGATCAATAAATAAAATCATTAAAATCTATGTTAACACTTACATTTTTTACCAGATCTTCATGGCAGTTGATCAGAATGTTCAAATAAATAAAATTAGGAACTCGGTAACAAGGCTCAACTAGATCGGATAGACGCAAATAGTTTGTTCATACTCACAATGCCTTTTTTACTAGATCTTCATGAAAAATTAGTTAACACCACTAGGAAACACTCCAGGTGAGCCACATTGTGCTGTTAAAGCTATCTATGTATAGTATAGATTGTTACAAAACCTTGTTTATGATATACTATATTTCAAAAGTTAACGTGTTTAAATAACTATATAATAATAATACAATGTGTTTATTTATGCATACTTTATACTTATACAATCATACCAGGTAAAATGATTAAACGAAGTTCATTAAACATGCAAGTATTTGAAATAAATGATAATAAGTAAGACAGAAGAAAGCCATCTGTACAGAACCTTGTATTGGTTGCTCACCATTGGATCGAGCGTAATACTGTGACATATATATGAACTCGCTTAACATTTTCCTACAGATAAATGTAGCTACGATACACAAAACTTGGTTTTCTCACAATCAATTGTGTTCAGCGCATTATCAGTGAATTCAAAGTTGCAATAAAAATAAAACATGAAGGTAGGTAAAGCTTGTACATTCATGAACAAGTTTCGTTCATGTCGACAATACACCTATACTAGAACAAGAAGACACATGTTTATGTAACGAACTAACGCAGAAGACAGTGGTTGATTTCTGTATTTGTGAATACACATATACATGCATGTTAAATCCCTTTCATGTAGGTCAGTTAACTCAAATATTTGAAGCCTTAGCTAGCAATGTCCAAAATAACAAGTGTTTGGTCAAAATTTCCAAAAGACTTTAATTCGGATTAAACGAGATTAACCAGCTGAAAAACGACAGTTTACTGCACATACCGTTTGACATGTCCGCATTTCCCTGTTACTTGTTAATGGACGTCTTGTTAGTACAAAGTGTTTGCTACGTTTATTATGCAGCGCAATGGCTCGATAAATAAATATCTTTGATACGTTGCTTTGAAATCATACAGAACAGTTCACGCAAAACAAGCAAATTCCGCGATCCGCGGAGTTTGGCGACATCGAGTGTACGCGGAGTCGACTCGGCATCGGCCATCTGGCCGCCGAGTGGCCGCGTTTATTCGCGGAGTCACTCCGCATCTCGACTCCGCGAAACGCCTCGGCATGATGCCGAGGAAATTGGTGATTTGACGCCGAGTCCCTCGGCGAACAATGTTATGAACTATAATTTATCTTTGATAGAAAATGGTCCAAAGTTTTACATCATAATGTTTATTAAATGTAGAGTAACTACGTTCCGAAAAACATACACTACATAATACATTGAAAATGTTCGTTATTAGAATTTTCATCATCTTTCCAAATTATCCGTAATCTTTACCGCATACATGCGACTTCTCCCGTTTCTATCCATTACCCGATAATCCCGTGTATGCGTCTTCCATTTGTAAAAGCAAATTCTGGTAAATTTTGACGAAACTAATGCTTAACAATTTCATTTACACAAATGTTCAACATTTGTCTAAAGTATCAAATGGATTTCGGCATATGATTCTATTTAAAGATTAAATGAAATAAGTGCCCTATCAGGACACGGGTATTCCAACATGCGTAAGTCACCTGACGCGGTGTGCGCGCGTCGTGTACAGTTCATGTTCTGTTACAAATTCTAGTCTTAAATAAATATTGCACATGATTTCATTAATTATTTTGTCCGGATTAAAAAGCGGGATAATTGGCGTTGGTGTATTTATTGCTAAATAAAAACTTCAGAACGCAGACAGCAGTGGGATCTTTTAATTTCGATTCAGAGTTTCGTAGTGAATTTCAAATGAAGTACCAAAACATCTCGCGAATTAATTGGCAATGACATTTACTCTAAATAAAATAAAATTCAAACACGCTGTATCGTTAGCGGTACGCTCTTTTAGTTCCTTAATCATTGAAACAATTGTTGAAATGTATTCTGATTGCACACAAAAAAGCGTCGTGTGTCGGTCAAATTCCTTTGAAACGACCAATAAACAACTTAATTTATCTTTAGATTTTATGCAACATCTACAAGTCATTTATTGGAAATCGGGAAAAAAATTGAAGTAAATGTTTGAATTTAAATTGTCAAACTTATTTATATTTTGTGTCGTCTATTTATATGGGTTTTGTTCTCATTTGTGTTTAGCAATTCTTATGAAAATGATTTTCAATGTTTAAAGCAAGTTAATATTATGTGTAACAATAAAAAAAAATGATTTGTTATTCACGTGTTTGTTTGTATAACAATTCGGGATTGCCAATATAAAATAAATGTCTCCTTTTTCAAATGTCAACATGTATTTTACACCCATGCACATGACAGGTTTTACTCTGTCTTTTAAGACGCCGACGGTAAAAGAAACCATGTTCGCACCTGAAGGCTCCCGCACCTCGAGGAGTGATAATTGTGTGTTATTTATGCAATTATCAGTTTGAAGCCACGACGAACTAAAATTTGAATGTTATAATAACTTTGGGTGACATTTTTAGTTATTTTTTTCTTAATTTGCATCAGATATACCTATATATGCTCGTTTTTCCTGTCTTAGTTATAAACGTATTGCTGAGTTCCCTTTGATATCAAATGTTGGAGTAACTTGCGACTTATATATTTAATATACATTGCCAGTGTTTGTTGTTAAGTGTTGTGGATTGTTGTGTGTTGTGAATTGGATTAGTTGTGTACGCTGTGAAAAATGACCCGGCGACATCTGCTGGCAGCGGAGACGTTGTTCTTTCTCGTTCAGTTCTTGGAGGACTCGAAGTTCCAGGTTCGAGCCAGGAATTACATCAAGCACGATGACGACGTAAGACTCTATTATTTTTATTTACATGGACATATATGTTTAGCTGGTCGTAAATATTTATGTGAATACGATATAATTAAATATATTCTTCAAATATTGAATTTGTAAATCAAATTTTATGACAATAGAAACCTCCGCCCAAAAAAGCGTGTTAAACATTTCATATTATTTACAATGTATGCGACACTTAATTGAATTTTAATACAGTACCGGTTTTTTATTATTATATTAATTTTCTATAGAGGCTTTCTGTTTCTTTTCCGTATATTTGTAATTACATATTGGACTTTAATGTACACTCGTAATAATTTGAAGGTGCATATTTTTCGTACATATTGATATTCAATTACTTTTTGCTGAAATTATTATGTTATAATAAAAATGTTCCTAACTTCGCCGTTACACTTACGCGCAAAAAATAATTTTCCCGTATTATGCAATTTACGAAGACGTGTTGTTCCACAGCGTTCTGTATTTCCACTCAACTTTGATTCAAGCGACAGTTCTATCCACTCGAATACATTATTTTGACATGTTTTAAACAATGTCAATAAATGCCATATTGCGATTCATTCAAGTACTTTTCGGAGCTTGTCATTTAATGTAATGAGCTTTTAAATGGGTACACAAATAAATCATCATACTTGTAACAAACTAGTGTACTTATAAAAATGGGAAAATGCGTAAAATTATGACGGGTAAACTGGTGTGTAACCTATCCCGCTATTGGTAGTTATTATAATGAAATATTATTTAATAAAATATACCCGTTAAGACGATTCTGACTCTCGTAGTGAAAAGTGACTGACCGTCTGACTTATTTTCTTGTCGTTACCATGTACGATGTAAGCACGGATTCTAGATTACACGGATAAGAAACGGGACCGTTACGCCAAATATCTTGTCGTGTCTAAGTCACGTGACCGTGTCGTAACTATCGATCTTTTATCGAAGCGCCGAGGTTATAAATTTGATGTACTCACTCACGTATTTTGTTAAATTATAGTTTCATTTCTAGGCCGATTTTGACAAATTATATATCATTAGAAAGCTAACGTAACGTAGTTTTCAGATATATCATTATATATTGAGTTTTTCTTCTGATTTCGGCAGCTCGGCGAGTTATAACTTTAACTTTTGCAAATAACATACCGTTTTGGAGTTTTAGAATCTAGAATTACGGTTGACATGTTCGTACTTTATACCGATTTGTAGCGTTTATATTTGGAGTTCAGTTTTAAAAATAACATCTTGCTTAGGAGAATAGAATTCTGTATACGATAGAAAAAAAAATTGTTTAAAAACTAAAGTAATTAAGGAATGAAGGCGGGAAAATGTAGCGCGCGTTCCTAACGCTCTGAACTGATGCTACGGTCTTGGCGATTATGCTTTTGTTTAGATACCGGCCATTGAATTTCCTTTGCCATGATTATTATATTTTTTATGAAATATATTGAAATATTTTGTTCTAGAGACATATCCATAAAGCTAAGTATTACTGAAGCTTAATAAATTTACGATTTCAGCTCTTGATTATAACACAGAAAGGGTGTTAATTTTATGATGAAACAGCGTATACAAATGTATAGCGGACCCTCTTGATATTTTTCGGCTTTGCATACTTCAAATATAATGGGTGTCAAAACATTCATCGTTTGTTGTTTATTATCAAAAAGGTAATTATGTAAAATTATATGAAAGGTTATTAACCATAAATTATAAATTAATTAAAATTATTTAAAGATTCTTGAAAATCACGGTCAACTGTCTATGCATGTATATTGAAATATCTTTATAAGTTAACAGAGTTATAAATATATAGAATTCTAAATTAAAACACTGTATTATTTGTATTTTTCGGAAAGATTATTCATACACTCTTTATAGGACTACGAAATGACGGAGTTTTTTTACCGGTATCCGCTAAATACGTTAAATGTTAAGTATTAGATTTTTTAAATGTTTAAAATGTACATGTATAGGTATTAAGCACTTATAATTATTGTGATTTAGCTGGCTGACATCTATACAGTATTTAGTTTATGGCAATCTGTATGGGCAGATGACTATAAATGTTTTCAATACGCTACATATCTCATAAACGCAAAATTGAGTATTGGGCGTTACATTACTCCAAGAAATGACCACTAATACCACGAGAAGACATGGAGGTATCATAAAAAGTGTAATCTGACCAGACATTGCCACCTGTGGTTAGGGACCAATATACAAGTATAGGTCCCTGCTGTGGCGTATGACACCATAGTGTTATTTAGTATTGGTCGGCACAGTATCTGATCATAACGAGATAATTGGTTTGTGCTGAACACAGGGGCAATAAAACCACAGATCTATCAATAAACAAGATTATTGAGATATCTTTTTTGAACACCGCGATAAAAATGCTCAAACCATGGACTCTAGAATACACGGATAAGAAACATGGCAACATTCTCAGAATCATCACTGCTATATGTGTAATCACCTAACAATTCGTCTAAAAATAATTTATATATTTGAGTTGAAGACGATGTACTGTTGTTTAAGTCTGAATAAACTATCTGTCTGCCTGTCTAAATCCAAGCCGTCATCGTCCCGGTGAAAAAATCTGATTTTCAATAGTTGGACATGATGCCCTGATGTCAAAATACGAAATGACCCGCGTAACACGGACAATGATTTTCAAGAATCTTTAATAAATTGATAATTTAAGGTAAATAACATTTCAAATAATTATACATAATTACCTTGTTGATAATAAACAGCAAACGATGAATGTTTTTGCCACCCATTTTATTTCAAGTATGCATGCAAAGCCGAATAATATCGAGAGGGTCCGCTATATACGCTGTTTCATCATAAATTTTACAACCTTTCTGTGTTATAAACAAGAGCTGAAATCGTTAATTTATTAAGATTCATTTATAATAAGCTTTATTGATATGTTTCGTGAACAAAATACTACAATATATTCCATAAAAAATATAATAAGATGGCAAAAGAAATTCAATGGCCGATTTCTAAACAAAAGCATAATCGCCAAGACCGTAGCATCAGTTCAGTGCGTTAGGAACGCGCGCTACATTTTCCCGCCTTCATTCCTTAATTACTTTGGTTTTTAAACAAATTTTTTTTTCTATCGTATACAGAATTCTTTTCTCCTAAGCAAGATGTAATTTTTAAAACTGAACTCCAAATATAAACGCTACAAATTGGTATTAAGTACGAACATGTCAACCGTAAATCTAGATTCTAAAACTCCAAAACGGTATGATATTTGCAAAAGTTAAAGTTATAACTCGCCGGGCTGTCGAAATCAGAAGAAAAACTTAATATATATTGATATATCTGTTTACTGCGTAACGTAAGCTTTCTAATGATATATAATTTGTCAAAATCGGCCGAGAAATGAAACTATAATTTAACAAAAGACGTGAGTGGGTACATCATAATGTATAACCTCGGCGCTTCGCTGTACGCTAATCGTAAAAGATCGATAGCCACGACACGTTAAAACGCGCGGTGGTAAAACATAAAATTTGTATTTCTTGTGTTTAACTCGCTATAAATCCATTTATAACAACAGGAATATACTAAAAGTTATATTGTTTTGAAAGAGGAATTAATAAGCAACAAGATAACGTATAAACCAATAAAATCGGATGAATAGTTTTTGCATAAGATTGAATTTACTAAAGTAAGGGTCAAATACTCGATTCATCTCCTGTCAATATACACTCCGTGATGTAAGGAATAATGTATTTTACTGCATGGCATTTACGTTGTGGTTTAATGTGCCATATGTTTGGAGAGTAAATGATAGGACTTGGAAGATTGACACAATTATTGAAAACTGTACGATGTCAGTACCAAAAAGGTTTGCTGCAAATATGAATTAAAACTAAATGTTACTGGTCGCATACATATTATCAGAAGCAGTTACTTCTAGATATTTAGTTTTAAAGTACACTATGAAAACCAATAAGGCCTTACATAGTGACTGGCATCATTTTCTCAGGAATATCAGTAGTAATAAGGTACTGAAACGGTTGTTAAGAGAATCTTTGTACTTGCGGTTTTAACAATAGCATCAATAAAAAAATATGTTCGTTTCACATCATGAACAGCTTAAGAATCCATCAATTTAAAAACCAACATGTTTGTGTAATACCGGTTTTCAATTTCTCCGCTTCCCAACGGAACTCAAGTTAGAATATCATTCACAAACACAAATAGCTCCACGCTTCATTTTGAAATTTTGTCTAAGTCGCCAGTGCATAATCTGTATGATTTAATTCGTGTCATGCGACGGCATTTGTTCCTACGTGACAAAGATTAAAGTCGTCTTTGTATATCGTTTGTTACATGCATCGAAGGCAATCAGTGCTTTGCATTCAACTGTCTTAATAATTGCAAATTATGCAGCAATCCTGAATTAGGTTATGCCCATCATATGAGCCACGTCTTGCGAAAATAGACCCATATGCGGATATTGTTGCTCAAGACCAGCCGACGCATTTGCGCAGTCTTGTCAAGATCTTGCCTGTCCGCTGATGAGACCACTCACACTTTAGTAATTTTTTACTTTGATCTGAAATCTATATTTGAATGCACTTCTCCCAACAAGTATAACCACTCTCATTCTGGTATGATGTTGATGCGTTTCAAACGAAATATTAAATAACAATTCTTTTTCGAAGTATATAATTTCGTCATTGTATACATGCGTTTTATTGTTTGAGTTCATTCTAGTGTTGCTTTTAGTTACGCTATCGCATTTAAATTAAAACAAGTACCCATATCGCCCACATGGTAAACAAGTAAGGTAATAAAATTGCACCTAAATCGTGTGGGTTAATGCGAATGCAAGGGAAATCTCAAACAAATGAACCAATTAGGACCATTATTAGGCTCATGTAATTTATATATCCATGGTACACTATCATGGGTGCATAAATAAGAAGACTTCACCGTGGAGAGATAGGGTAAATCCGTTAAACACAGAGAATGTACGCCCGTGATCATCTTACTGATGAAGTACAAAACCGTAAAACGGGCATAGCGAACGTTCAATGAGTCAGATAATCTACGTTTCCTTAACAGAGTAAACGCAGTGCTGTCACTGAAATGTCCGGATTTAATGGACTTCTATGTTACTCAGAATTGTGCGCTTTTATGAGTGTGTCATATAACAATAAGTTTGGCAGTTGTTTTACGAACGGTCAATATCCGTCAATACTAATTTGGCAATCAACATTAACTTAATTCGTCTGCGGAATTATTATCCGCTTAGGTTCCACGAGAAACATTTATTCTGCATTCGTTTAAAAATCGTTCACATTATATATGTCAATACATTTATTTAGTGAATGTAATATGACTATGTAAAATGAGTTAAGCACAAAAGTCTTAATCATTTAGAATGCATTCACAAAAGATAAATTTACATGCGGCTCATGTGTATAGTTCAATGTTCATTTGATATTTTTTTTTTTTAATTCTGGATTTGCTGTTATTTTTATGTCCCCCGGTCTATACTGTTTTTGCCCTGTCTGTTTGTTGGTTTGTCGGTCTCTTGGGTTGTTAGCGTCAAACTTTATCATTGGTCATAACTTTGGCAATATTGAAGATATTAACTTGACATCTGGCAAGCATGTGTATCTCATGAAGCTGTACATTTTGAGTGGTGAAAGGTCAATGTCAATGTCATCCTTCAAGGTCAAAGGTCAAATATATGGAGGCACATAGTGTTTCAGAAACGCATCTTGTTGTATATGAATTCTTTCATCAACGAATTTAGTTGGAGTCGCACAATCTTGTAAAATACAAAATTACATTAAAAAAACAAAAACGGTATACACGCCTGAAAGTTTGTCAGATTTTAATTCAAACAACACAAAAACACAATGCATATGTGTTTCTAATTCTAGTCGGTTTAATGGTGTCTTTAATGTGACGCTACCATCGCAAAGTAAGTATTGATTAAAATATTATAAAAAATGAAAACTGTATAAGTGTATAATTATGCGTGTACTTTCACAATAAGGCCACTACATTACGTGGTATTGTATTGTGTTTCATGCAAATTTTAAGGATCAGTGAGAAAACATATGACTGTCTTATGTGTTGGTCATAATTCAATGATTTAGCTTTCGTGTATTAACCTCTAGTAGAATGATATGCTTACTCAACACAAATTAAGATTGATCTTAAAACCTTTCTATCGGGTTGCTTTTTAGTTTTCAAAGAGATTAACTTTTCAAAATGCAGACGAAATGCCAATCAAGTCTGATGAATCATTAAGCGTTCCTAAGTAAGACTTTTTTTCCAATTATCGCTCTTGGTTCGCAAGAAAACAAATTAAATGGTACTTATAGTCAAGACCAACAATTATTAAATGTAATAATGAAATGAACGCAACTTTAATTGACAAACACTTACGTGTAGGCATAAACACAATTACACTTAGTTCTGTTTCAAAATTTGATTTTGTCGTTAAACTAATGCGTAATAAATCATTGAAAAGGTTACATATTTAAAATTGTATAATCCCTTGTATAATGTTAGTTCTCTGACGGCGACAGTTTGAATTGTTTTACCGTCCTAATCATCACACATAAGGGAAATTTACTATTGCCTATGGGATATTGAATACTCGTACTGCAGTTAGTATCTTCAGCATTCATTATTTAGGTGCATAATCTATCAAAGTTGCTCATTGGTTGGGAACGCTCGCCATATATTTACTAACATAATGTAGATGCAACCTCTGGAGACACTGATAATTACATTTGAGAGAGTAAACGGAATTTGTAGCAATTTATATCGCAATAAAGAAACGACTGTTAACGTTGAGTATCTGGTCTCTGATGTCAACCACATTAATACTAATTCTGCCGACTTGATTTTTTTGGAATTTGGGGACTATGAAAATCAAGGAGCCAACATTTACCATATCGAACGTTTATTTGTAGAAATACTGCCGATACACAAAACCTCTTGCAATATATACATAAAAAGTGGTATTGTTGAATATAGCTTATTTTTTAGTACATCAAGGTCAAACTAATCCAGGGGTTCCTTAAATGGATTAAGATGGCGAGGGGGCGCGGCAACGGTGAACGACAACACGCCTTTATGGCCTATGTTCTACTTTTGATTTATCAAGCGAATAAATGACATGTTTTAGTTTAGATTTGTGAAGCAAATGTATTAATTAAAACGCATAAGTTAACATTATTGTTGTTATGTAGTACATCACTTTCGCTAGAATGCTCTTTTACGTTGATACAGCAACCTAAATGTTGTTAGACAACAATAACGCATGCCAAAAAATAGTGTATTAATCGTCTATGGCCATATTTTGTTTTAGCCTGTTGCAGCATTTGGCTGCCGTGTATCAAATAAGTTTCAATGTGTCATGTTCGGATACCCAACTGCAAATTAGGTATTACGTTGGTTTTCAATAAATTTCAGTACAAATGTGAACCAATGACACACCAGACCATATTCTTGTCACGCTTCCTTTTTCAATTTCTTGAGATATTATAAATACCGCGGTAACGTATTTCTGTCTCGACGTAAGGGTGACGTTCTCCAAACAAGTACGTGTATAAATACGATATTACGCTAACTTATCATTCATTTCGCAAACAACGCCCGAACGTACAAAGTATTCTATGTCTTGTCTCAAATAGCGCAAACAGAGCTACTTTGAGGTAGAGCAAGGAATACTAGTATTTTAATGTTGTTTCATGGCTGACATAACTAACTAATGTCTATGAAAAAAAAACTTTTTTAGGAAGAATAAACTACACAAGTACGTCACCTTACCTATTTAGTGCAAACAAACGTAAGATATGTTTTGATTTAAATTCCAATTTGTTGCTCTATGCAGCAATAGACATGTAGGACGATACGGTTTACTACTGTTGCACGTTGTTCAGTTAAACCTCACATTTGATTATGAAAAATCTACGATTCGGGGACAGGTCTTAGTACGGAAACGTTTATGTACACCCCGATAATGAAACTGCCAAATAGTCAAATCTAAAAGGACATGCTAAGCGTGTTGATGTTAAATGATACTGATTTTACAATTATTGTTAAATCTTGACACAGTCAAGTGAATGAGTAGCTAAACCTTACAAATTTAGTTTAAGTACATTGGTCAATATTGATGTATTTTGCAACAACCTCGAAACAACTTTTGCTTTAACAAAAATGAAATTTTAATGGGAAATAGGTATCCATGGAATATTCAATGCATAATATTTTAACAAGAACTACAGCATCGCGTTGTTGCCGTTGTAATTCCACAAAACGTGCTACTATAAATGTATCGTAATCGGTACAATCTTGCTTATTGTCGAGCGAATAAACATTTATTACACAATGTTTACCACGATAACATCGTCGAATAATGCATGATGGTGAAATGTAGGGACATTTCTTACAGCAAATAACCCCCATTTGAAACAAAATGCTCAAATTTATATGTTAATGCACGGGTCGTATGTCATCTAGAGTCCGTGGTTTATGAATACGAACAAAAAGACTTCTGTTGACGGTGAAATCTAGCAAATTATTTACAATGAACACATAACGTTTAGCATTATTCAAATATAAATTTTCATAGAAAACGAATAGAACATGTTTAAAGCTGGCCAATATCAACCGTTCAGGGATTCTCCAGTAGTCAGAGAAATTGATCTTAAGAGAAATTTTCAGGATAAATGAGTGGATTGTTGACGTTAAAATAACATTATTATGCATTGCACGGCACGTCCCACATGTAATCAGAATTCGGCT
The DNA here is from genome assembly GCF_020536995.1 of Dreissena polymorpha. Classification (NCBI taxonomy): domain Eukaryota; kingdom Metazoa; phylum Mollusca; class Bivalvia; order Myida; family Dreissenidae; genus Dreissena; species Dreissena polymorpha. The sequence continues at coordinate 91,224,857 of NC_068356.1, forward strand.
CTGAACAAGTAAATAAGTTTTTAAGTTTAAATTGTGGTGCACAAAAGAGATTTCTCGTCACATCAGGCCGTCGCTTTTGAAATTTAGTTTTCAATGGCAATATATATGTGTTTGCAAAGTTATTTACACCCGTTTTTACGTTTTTTAAAGTGACCAAGACATGCCCGAGATAATCGTTCGTTGATTTTGTTTATTAGTTGATTTGGTGTTTTTTTTATTCCTATATAAATTATGTTGGAACTTTTTTTATATCCCATGTTTTCTTTAAAGGTAAGTATGTTCTTGGCAATGTACCACTAATATCAAAGTCTTCGCGACATTACAAGCGCACACAGACGAGTATTGCCAAACAAAATTATTGTGTCGCCTTACTTAAATATGTACTTAGTTTTAAAGATTAAAGGTGCATCACTGATCATTACAGTGCATGTTTTATTATTAACGATTGGAGAAAAGATTCAAGAATTCAAACCATATTTACTTATTTTATAGCGGTGGTCCAATCTATACGATAAACACCGATACATTTAACATAATTTAAAACATACGAAAAAAAATCAGACAAGTAAAAAAGACTTATGACCTAACGGTGATTCGACTTTTTGTACAGATATTTGTTGAACAAAATTATTCAAGAACATGTTGTATTATTATTTAAATGGCAACTGGACTGTTTACAGAATGTTTGCCTGGCGGTGCCGTGTCATGTAAAAACAACAAGAAGAACATTAGAACTAATAAAATGGGTATACCAAGCGGCTGTTGTTACCTTAGCGCCCGTCTGTTGTGCACCTGTAAGCCTTCTACGTGCATTGATCGTATTTTACACAACGTACCAGCTGTTCTTTGCCGGCAAAATATTCCTTTATATCTGTATACACTTTCTGATACTTTCCGCTTTGAAATTAATGGAAGTTTTCGTTTAAATAAAATCTCTTCTTCACGAAACTATTGTATGGGCGGACAGTGACGTTGCTGCAGATCTAGGACGACATGCATTACCCCCGCTTTAACTAGAACGGGGCTAATATAAAAATGAAAAGTTGAAATCGACAACATCCCGAGAGGGACGTGGTTTTAAATCCGCGTCGTATGAAGAATGAGAACATGCGACATTCATTTGAACGTTTTATTGCATGACGACCGAATCATACAAGGCAATACGCCAAAATGAATGCATTTCATTTTCATCAATATATTGTACACTTTAAAACAGATTTGAAGACTAAGCTTTGCTTTGACCCAGGAGGTCTTGTATAGTATCTGTATCTTCAAAAAAGACACGACGACTTTAAGTCGGATTGACCGAAAGTAACCTGCTATAAAACGATAGTTTCCTTCAGATATCATTAGGCATGTCCTGATGGGGATTGATATATTCCCAATTGTCACATAATCGTTTATTGTTCGTGAAGAACACACAGTAACAAACAAAGTTCATTTCTCTTCATTTAACAATGTGTAACTAATCGTTCGATTAAACGTCATGCTCATATTGCAATAATGACGTGACTCGTATTAACTACATTTTGCTACATTGCGAATAATGCAGTTTCCGTATTAAAGCGAGATTATACGATTTTGTCAAATATTAATGAATTTATATAAAATATGTTCAAACTTATTATATATATATATATATATATATATATATATATATATATATATATATATATATATATATATATATATATATATATATATATATATATATTTCAATATAAATTAAAATAAATGTTAAGAAGAAGGTGTGTCGAAAAATGCGCAATAAGCCAGATATTTAATTATGAAATCGAAATAGGCTGTTCAGTCGGATTCGCCAGCATGTATATCAAGCATGTACGATGTGAATCTAAACTTAGTTTAACGATTCATTTAAAATTCTTGCAACGATATATATTCTACGACACACGAACACTAACTCTGGTCCTAATAAAACGACGAATGCTTCGGTTATTATAGAAAAAATATGTACGTCACAATCGGCTAGGGGCGCTAATTTGTATTTGCTGCATTTAATGTAATTCGTCCCTAATGTATAATTTTTCTTGCCTATTTTGAATTATTGTAACATATTTTATCAATATATTACAATTTATCACATATAAAAAATCGTATAATCTCGCTTTAATATCAATTTATCCGTATTGCAACGTGGAATGAAATACTCAACAACAACGCCATATGTGAATTCCAGTCCAATTTAACATCTAATATAATTCATATTTTCAAATATATTAGTACAATCTGACAACTACATGATTGGATCTTTCTCGACCCGTTCACCTCAAAATCTAAGCGCAGAGTGTCCTTTCTACATAAAAAATCTCGTTTTATACTGAAATACACATCAACATAAAATAACACTATTCCTTATAACATATTTAATTGGTCAAAGCGTTCTACTGACTACTCGTTGATTTCTAATTGGTTTGGTCAAATAATTCCCTTAATACTTGTTACTTGCCGATTGGCTGACCGCTAAAGTACTGTTCCAAAATGACACTTCCGGGACTGGAGTAACCAAATTATTCATGTGTTTACCCAATTATCGAATAATCCTTTCAGACATCTGCTTTGACTATCTGTGGTGATAATAAGGTATTGGTATAATCGTCTTCATCGGTATACTTCAATGGATGTACGAAATAATTTAATAAGATTAGAATTCCATGTCAGTACTTTTGACCATTTTATCAAGTGGGATACTTGTTAAATACAAGTCGCTGAGTAACAGATTCATACGTCTAGAATATCTTATCATTGACCTTTCAAATTGTTGATTTAGCCTACTTTAACAATGAATGTAAAGGTATGTCTGGTTTTAACTTGCAAGAGATCTTTATTCTATTTTATGTATACTCTTTTATGTATACTCTTATTTTATTTATAATTTAAAAAACAATAATAATTTTCAAATCCTATAATCATGGCCAATATATCACAAATATGTATTATTACATCTCCAAACCTCATTTATGTTATTATTGTTTTTAACATTCAAATATTTTCTTTATAGAACTCTTATTATTATGATATAAGATGTATCATATTGATGTAAATGAACTTTTAACATTTTCTTACATTACTAAAACATCTATTAAATTTCTGAAAATGCATAAACATCCCTTGATAATTTCTGAAATAAAATTATGATAACTAAATTAACTTATAAATTCCTATCACATTATTAATATTATCTGTAATTTAATTTCTATCACATTGTTATATTATATAATATAATATTTATGTTTTATGAATAAACAATATGTTATATAGATAAATAACTAATTTATGTATTTATCTCCACGGGGCTGTTACGTTACACAATTACTCCGATTTGTCTGTTACATGTTTATGTACCTCCAGTAAGTACTAAGTGTTTTCGAAGTTATAAATTGATGCCTCTGCGCCTTGGCTCGGAGGATAAATGATTATTTTGCCTCATGATATTTACTTCAAGGCATCATTGCATCGAATTATTTTAGAACACACCATAGGACTAAGAAGAAAGATAGACATTATAATTTCACTCTGAAAATGTATGACACCTTGCATACACAAATATACACTGATTAAGTCTATCTATGTTCAAAACGAAATAAAATCTCGATCAATTTATTTGTCAGCCGTCATGAGGTTTCTTAGCGTATACCACTTACGGTTTATGTTTTGTTATCGGTCTCTTTGACTTCAGGAAATTTAAGAATGAATAGATTGTCTCTCAGTTTCCGCCCCTGAGTTTTTGAAATTTCGGCCTCGGTAATGAAAGGTGATTCAGCGTATTTACTCTGAACATATCTAATTTTCGGAAGTACGTGTTAATAGCTATTTCGTTTTACATTTTACGATGAATGCAATAAAGCCTTATTAAGTGACTGGCTAGTGACTGGCATCGCACGGGATGTTTCTCAGCAATATCTCCTCAGGAACAACACGGCGGTAATGCCACGGAAATGGTCGTTAATTCATCTTCATATTCACAATAGGAAGAGCAGTAGTTTTCTCGGGTTTTTGTTAACTTACGGAAGTTATTACGTATTAATTGAGACGTCAGGATGGATATCGCAGATTATCTTGTCTGCATAATTAAATGAGTCAGTCTGTGTTATTGTTGTCTTAACAATAGTAATATATACTAAACAATTCGTCTTTGAAATAAACTTTTGTGTCAAGAAATGAGATACAATTTAAAAAAAAATGTTTTTTCCGTGTATTTGGATATTTTTTGAAGTTTTAAACATCACATGAACATGTTTTTTATGTTTATCTCCACGGTCAGATAATTATTTTGCAGCGTCAGCTGGACTTCAAGTATAAATTGCACATACTTATGCTGGTAAGTGACTGCCATGCCAAAGTGTATTGAGATTTAGAGCGAGAATGGCGAACGTAAGCAAAACAAGAAGATTGTGAAGAAGCACTTAGATGTTTAAAACATTGTTTAATCACTGAAATTTCGAATAATGATTGAAGCAGAAAGTCGTGCATTTTCGTCTCAAGAAAGATGACAACGGTTAATTACAAACAAGAGGTGTGTGCAAAATATATATGGCCACGTCCCTTGTTTGACATGAAGCTATGCCGTCATTATGTGCAATTATTTAACAGATTTGTTTTATAATGAAACGCTCTATTCTTCTGGTTGCTGATTGCTTGTTGCACCGTGTTGCTCATCGCTAGGGCAATTCTGAAATGATGTTGTATGACATTTGAAAATAATTTGAAAATAATTATTGTCACTGTTATCTTACGATATAGGAACCTCGCCATCTGTTGTTAATACAACTGTAGTGTTTGCTTCATCAGTAGAGTCATACGTATACATAACTCGGCGTTACAAGAATTATTGATTTCACTTGTTTTATTTAATTCAAATATAAAACTTATAAACTCTAAATGATATATGATCATTGTTAAAAGCTATAAGTACATTGATTTAATCATTTTTTCAAAAAGGCACTTGACTAAAAAAGTAAACCAGATAAACTTATTCGTATTTAAACATAACAAATGTCACATTTTATAATGCATTAGAATGGAAGAAAAAACAATTAAGTCATACATAGTCTGTCAAATATAAATGTAAATTTTGCAGCAAATTTTGAAATTGAACTGTAAACAAATAGTATAAATAACATGAAACAATAATAGTCACGCTATGAATATAACAATTCAGAAAAAAAAGCAAACAATCTTTTTTTTAATTCTATATAATCGGATCTTAGACTAATTGACACATTTTTCAAAATGTAGCTGATGTGCGTGGTCTGTTATACTATGTTCGCCTGATGTCAAACGATATATGTAAGCCGAGATTCTTAAGGGTGAAAACAACAATTTCGAAAATAGACCTTAAATTTCATTCAATATTCTTATATGAAATCTGTATTTAAATGCATTGGTCAGACATACTGTAATTTCACTAATACGGGGCCGATGAGGATGGTGTTTGAAAACAAAATTAAATAAAAATGCCTCCTCGAAGAAATGAATATCCCAATTATATGCAGTATATTAACATACATTCTATTATTATAGTTTAAACTGGTGTGACTTAAAGTTACACTTTTAGAGCTAAATTAAACCCATATACTCACATCGTACACATGGTAAATTATTAACCCATTTATGCCTAGTGGACTCTCACACCCTTCTAAATTGAATCAATTTATTATCAAAATTAGGGATGTCTAGTATATTTATTTGTATATTTAGAATATTTATTACAGAAATTTCTTTAAACAAACAGCGCAGACCCTGATGAGACGCCGCATTATGCGGCGTCTCATCTGGGTCCACGTTTATTGCCAAGGCCTTTTTTCTAGACGCTAGGCATAAATGGGTTAATAGAGTAGAATTGCACTATCATCGCGTGGTTTGCTTTCAACCCAGGCAAACGCCCCAAAGAGTTAAAGTCATACGGATCAGTGGTCAGCTAAGATAATGTGTATACCCGTGGTACACATTCTTGCATACATTTCTTTAAAAAAAAACAGATGGAGAAGTACTGTAAGTCAGTTGGACATAGAGAATGTACGCAACATATCATCTAATGAAAACAATATAAACCGTAGCACGGACAAGGTCAACGGCAATTCAGTCAGACATCGCCTGTAAGAGACTGCCTTCCCATGACAGATAAACGCAGTGCTCTCACTTAAATGTCTGGATTTAATGGACTACTTTAGAATGCAGAATGGTGTGCTTTTATAAGCTCGTAATAAAACAACAAGTTTGGCAGCTGTTTTCCGTTACTGTAAATATCCGTCGGAATATTTTGGCAACATACGGTCATTTTATTTGTCTGCGGAATTCAATCCCGCGTAGGTTTATATGCGGCCAAATGTATTATGCTTGCGCTCAAACATCACTTACATTATATATGTCTATAAATTGTGTTTTATATAATCCATCAGGGTATTATAACTAAATGCGTTTGACACGGAATGTTAAATCATTGTGTACGATATACCCAGTATATGACAGAAGCGTGTGGTGGATGTGATGCTTTAAATATTTTGTAAGATTTTGATTTTTGCCATCGAAGTAGTTCATTATAAGCACAAATCGGTTTAAATGCAAAGTTTTAATAAAATGTCGAAAACAGTATGCGCGTCTTTGTCAGAATGTCTAATCAAACATGGCATATATACTTAATAAACACAACTTAAGAATGATCACAACACAAACACTAACAGCGTATATGCTAAATTAAAGTAAATGTGAATGGATTTGTCAATTACGGTTTCCTAGGCATATTAATCATATCAAACACTATTCCGTGAACAACGAAATTTAATGGTTACTCCATTAAAACGGATGTTGTCACTGTAAATCTAATTGCTGGAAATCATTTTTCGCAAGCGCTTTCTGTGAAAATTTCAAATTGTGTAAAATGTAAAGTTAGCATTACATAATCGACTAAACACTTTGCAAAAATTATTTCTGGACTTCAATCGCGGCTTTACATCGGGTCGCTAATTGTTTTCAAATGGAAGCACTTTTCCGAATGAAAACGGAGTGACAAGAACCGTCTAAGAAATCATGCAGATATCCAAGCAATTACGACTATATTTCACGATTAGTTCTCTTAATTCACAACAAGAATTACAAGGTGAATTGTATCAGTGTCCAACTTGCGAGCTTTAAAACATAAATATTAAGTATAGGCGCCAACACTTTAAAAGACAAAACGCACACAGGTATACATAAACGCAGTTAAATTTATTGATGATTCGAAATCTTTGTTTTTCGTTAAACAAATGCAGAACTTATCATAAATACTGTAAATATGTTATATTTATAAATATTTCCGTGTAATAATCGTGTTTCCTCTATAGATAGATCAAAAGTTCATGATCATCACACAATCATATTGTACATATTACCTATGCACAAGGAAAACCACTGGACCCTTTCATTTATGGGCATCTAACAGTATATCCTTTGTTTATAGGTGTCTATCGTAACCGTTGTTTATTTTTGGTGTTTTCACTTCATATACACTTATATATCTGTTAATGCAGCATCAACATACTAAAACAATATCCCGGAAATAGAAAAATAATGCATTTAAATATCAAATGTACTTTCGTTTTGACAACTGACGACAGAAATGATTTGATGTACGCTCTGAGTCTAAATGTAGTTTTCTTGCAGATTCGTTCATACGACACAAAAACACAATTTTGTTTACGGATCATTTCGGCTTAGAGGACTGGGTGAG